>NC_135370.1:4459216-4776716 GCF_049243985.1 Paroedura picta | reverse complement strand
TGGATTCCGTCCCATTAAACACTTTGAAGGGATTTGTTTATTGCAATGTTGCAGAAGTTGGCTTTGCAGCCCTCTTTTTGCAAGAAGTCCTCCTCCTCCCCCTCCTCCTCCCCCCCCTTTAGGTCCTCCTCTTTCACATTAACAGCACTTGGACTTGCAGAACATACAAAGCATCCCTACTTCTAACACATGTTCAAGCTGGGCTCCTGCAGAAGCTGCTCCAGCTTCCAAATACAAATCTCACAGTGGCTGCAAATCCAGCTTCTTTACTGCAACCCACGGGAACTGAAAGCCGAGGAAAAAGAACAAATTCAGGGGGTGGTGCTTCCCACCTCTCCTAATCTCTGCTATCCTATCCATTTTGCTACATTCACACACAGGAGAAAAGGGGAGGGGATGTGCTGCATTGGATGGCCTGCATCGTGGCCTGCCAAGTGTCAAGGCTCCCCATCCCCAAAGAAACAGACTCCCCACAAGAAAACCCTAAAAGGGAATGCCAGAGTGCCCCCCCCCCAAAATCTGGAATAGCCCCTGAAGGGCAAATGTGAAGGCAGTGGGGGGGGGGGCTGTGGGCATCTTAGAGCTGCTGGGGGCAGCTGACATAGAAGGGGCCCCTCTGAACTGCAGAGAGTGGCTGCCATACGTAAAAGGATTCTGGGAGAGACATTAATGCTCTGGAACTGGAATGACAGCCAGTAACTGGATGGCAGTCCCCGAGTAGCCTCAAATAAAAAAAAAAAAAAGGAAGTTTGCTAAGGAAGTTTAGAGTTTAGGATAATGTTAGTAAATGTTTTCATCAAAGTTGCTTCCAAACTTTACCTGGGAAGGATGCCCCACTGTTACCTGTGCAGGACAAATAACTGTGCCAGTTGTGCTCTGATAGGGCCCTGCTGTATCTGGTGTTTTGGGCTCCATAAATCCTTAAGGGTACCTCCCTTCTCCGAACTGGGGTTGACACCAAATTTAGGCTCCCAGGTCCTGATGGTCTTGAATCTTTCCCATGTTCTTTCTGGAACAGAAGAAGAAGTAGGTTTTTATACCCTGCTTCACTCTATCTTAACCAGTCACAAAATGACTTACAATTGCTTTCCCTTCCTCTCCCCACAACAGACACCTTATGAGGTAGGTGGGACTGAGAGAGCTCTGAGAACTGTGCTGAGAAAAAGCAGGTAGAGACGGTAGAGAAATGATATGCTGGCACGGCAGCATAGAGTTAATTAGCTTGGGTAGGGACAAACGAAGATACATCTTCACCAGCATTGGTATACAAAAACAGGAAGCACGTTTATTCACATAAGAACTTGCCCTGAGTTGACAAGAAATTTTAATAACCCAACATCCATCAAAGCTTGGATTCCACAGTCCAATTACAGATCCAGCTAATGGCAAAGCTTCCCTTGTGCAAAACAGCTTTACCTTTGGCCAGTTTGAACTCTCCAACAGTATCCCAGTGGCATTTGCATAATCCGCATCTGTAAATTGACCCGCATATCGAGTCAGCCGAAGAACAGAAATTGAGTTGATCAATCATTTGTTGTTTAACCAACCGATTAAATAGATTAAAACTAAATTTAAATAAATAAAAGCTACCCTATTCTGACAGCATTAAATAAACTCATCAGGAATCAGTGCTAACTGCAAATGTTCTTGTTAATAGCTTCTGGCTGGTCATTAATCTGTTCTCCAACACATTCCCAAAGTGGCGAATGAAATAACAGTGATGATGTGTCTGCGTTAAATTAGCTATAGTCATGATTGTTACACAAGGCTTGTGACTTATGAAGTTCTGATTTGTAGAGGTTGTTCAGCAGCGCAGGAGTCAGCAGGGATTCCCACTTATCAATGACTATTAGGAAAGGGCAATTTAGCTCAACCCGGAAAATATTTAATGCTGATTTGGGCTTATCCAAGCCAAATCACAAATCCCATCAGGTTGAATCAGCTGAATCAGAGAAGCTCAGAACAATTTGAGCTTGATTTGGCTGATTCTGATTCAGCTGATTGAGAAACACCCTGTCAAGCATCTGATTCTGAGGATCAGCAGTTCGGTGACTTTAACTGTCACCCCCATAGGCCCCTCTGAAGATGTGGAGAGTCTGCTCTCCAAAGCTTCTTAAGGGTCTATGAGAGAGAAGGCCCCACCGAGCAGCTACTCCTCAAGATCAGCTGCTTAGCTGATCTTTAAATGCTTCCTCCACAGATCCCCTCAGAAAGCCTCACAGAGGTCTTCAGGGGAGAAAGACCTGCCAAACAGACCTCCTTCCCAGCACAGATACTGACAAACAGCTGATCTTCAGCTGTTTGTCTGGCTGTGTTCTGGAGTGGGGAGAGGCTGCTGGAGGCATTTAAAGGTAAAAGAGAAAGCGGTGGTCACTTTCTAGCAGTCAATGTGGAACTGACAAAAGATTAAATAATAACAAAGCAGTATGGTGAAGCCTCTTGTGGCGCAGAGTGGTAAGGCAGCAGAAATGTTGTCTGAAGCTCTGCCCATGAGGCTGGGAGTTCAATCCCAGCAGCCGGCTCAAGGTTGACTCAGCCTTCCATCCTTCCGAGGTCGGTAAAATGAGGACCCAGCTTGCTGGGGGGTAAACGGTAATGACTGGGGAAGGCACTGGCAAACCACCCCGTATTGAGTCTGCCAAGAAAACGCTGGAGGGCGTCACCCCAAGGGTCAGACATGACTCGGTGCTTGCACAGGGGATACCTTTACCTTTAATTTATGGTGAATAAGCACTCAATTTAAAGAAACTATAACATCTGTTTAAAAAGCTTAAAAATATTTTAAAAAAACCTGTAGGAACTGGAAGCTGATAATCAACTGATTTGTATAAGGAAAAATGATTCCTCATTCTAACATCTCTTTCTCTGTGTTGTAAGTAAAATCTTGTATTTGTTTATTTGAAAAATAATCTCAGTGCTATTCTGACAAAGGGTTTTTAAAAAGAAAAGATGGCTCTAGCCCTTCCCAGAAACTCCCAGATCATAGCAGAGAGCTCTGACAAAAGGTGATCCACTGGAGAAGGAAATGGCAAACCACTCCAGTATCTTTGCCATGAAAACCCTATGGACAAGTTCAAAAGGCAAAACGATATGATGCCGGAAGATGAGCCCTTCAGGTCGGAAGGTGTCCAATATGCTACTGGGGATGAGCAGACGGCTAGTACGAGTAGCGCCAGAATGAATGAAGCGGCTGGGCCAAAGCCGAAAGGACGCTCAGTTGTGGAAGTAACTGGTGGCGAAAAGACAGTCCTGTAAAGATTTTTATTCCATAGGAACCTGGAACATCAGATCCATGAATCAAGGCAAGCTGGGCATGGTCAAACAAGAGGTGACAAGACTGAACATTGACATTTTAGGAATCAGTGAACTAAAATGGAAAGGAATGGGTGAATTTAATTCAGATGACCATCAGGTATACCACTGTGGACAAGAATCTCACAGAAGAAATGGAGTAGCCTTCATAATCAATAGAGTAGGAAAAGCAGTCTTGGGATACAATCCCCAAAATGATAGAATGATCTCAGTTCGAATCCAAGGCAAACCATTCAACATCACAGTAATCCAGGTCTATGCCCCAACCACTGCTGCTAAAGAGGATGAAGTTGACCAGTTCTATGAAGCACTACAACACCTTCTAGAAGCAACGCCAAAAAATGATGTGCTTATCATCATAGGGGATTGGAATGCTAAAGTAGGAAGCCAAAAGATAACTGGGATTACAGGCAAGTTTGGCCTTGGAGTACAAAATGAAGCAGGGCTGGTAGAAGTTTGTCAAGAGAATACAATGGTCATAGCAAACACTCTTTTCCAACAACCCAAGAGACGACTCTACACGTGGACATCACCAGACAGTCAACACAGAAATCAGATTGACTATGTGCTCTGCAGCCAAAGATGGAGAAGTCAGTATACAGTCAGTAAAAACAAGACCAGGAGCTGATTGTGGTTCAGATCATCAGCTTCTTGTTGCAAAATTTAGGCTAAAATTGAAGAAGGTAGGGGAAAGCACTAGACCACTCAGGTATGAACTAAATCATATGCCCGACGAATATACAGTAGAGGTGACAAATAGATTTAAGGAATTAGATCTGATAGACAGAGTGCCTGAAGAACTATGGACGGAGGTTCGCAACATTGTACAAGAGGTATCAACTAAAACCATCCCAAGGAAAAAGAAATGCAAGAAATCAAAATGGCTGTCTGAGGAAGCTTTACAAATAGCTAAGGAGAGAAGGGAAGCGAAAGGCAAGGGAGAAAGAGAAAGATACACCCAACTGAATGCAGAATTTCAGAGAAAAGCTAGAAGAGATAATAATGCCTTCTTAAATGTACAGTGCGAACAAATAGAAGAAAACAATAGAATGGGGAGGACCAGAGATCTTTCCAAGAAAATTGGAGATATGAAGAGAATGTTTCATGCAAGGATGTGTATAATAAGGGACCAAAATGGTAGGGACATAACAGAAGCAGAAGAGATTTTAAAAAGGTGGCAAAATTATACAGAAGAATTATACAAGAACGAGCTTAATATCCCTGATAACCACAATGGGGTAGTTACTGACCTGGAGCCAGACATCCTGGAATGTGAAGTCAACTGGGCCTTAGGAAGTCTGAGCAACAATAAAGCTAGTGGTGGTGACAGCATTCCAGTTGAACTATTCAAAATCTTAAAAGACGATGCAGTAAAAGTGCTACACTCAATATGCCAGCAAATTTGGAAAACTCAACTATGGCCACAGGATTGGAAAAGGTCAGTTTACATTCCAATCCCAAAGAAGGGCAATGACAAAGAATGTTCACTCATTTCTCATGCTAGCAAAGTTCTGCTCAAAATTTTACAAGCTAGGCTCCAGCAATATGTGGACCGAGAACTTCCAGAAGTACAAACAGGATTTCGAAGAGGCAGAGGAACTAGAGATCAAATTGCCAACATACGCTGGATCATGGAGAAAGCTAGGGAGTTCCAGAAGAACGTCTACTTCTGCTTCATTGACTATGCTAAAGCCTTTGATTGTGTGGAGCACAACAAATTGTGGCAAGTTCTTAAAGAAATGGGAATACCAGAGCATCTTATTTGTCTCTTGAGAAACTTATATGCAGGTCAAGAAGCAACAGTGAGAACCTAACATGGAATCACTGATTGGTTCAAAATTGAGAAAGGAGTTTGGCAAGGCTGTATACTGTCACTTTGCCTATTTAACTTGTATGCGGAGCACATTATGAGAAAGGCGGGATTAGAGGAGTCACAAATTGGGATCAAGATTGCAGGGAGAAATATCAACAGCCTCAGATATGCAGATGATACCACTCTAATGGCAGAAAGTGAAGAGGAACTAAAGAGCCTGTTGATGCGGGTAAAGGAGGAGAGTGCAAAAGTTGGCTTGAAACTCAACATCAAGAAAATGAAGAACATGGCATCCAGCCCTCTCAATTCCTGGCAAATAGATGGGGAAGAAATGGAGGTAGTGACAGATTTTATTTTCCTGGGCTCCAAGATCACTGCAGATGAGGACTGCAGCAAAGAAATTAAAAGACGCTTGCTCCTGGGGAGGAAAGCTATGGCAAATCTAGACAGCATCCTAAAAAGCAGAGACATCACCCTACCAACAAAAGTACATCTAGTCAAGTTTATGGTCTTCCCGGTTGCAATGTACGGCTGCGAAAGTTGGACCATAAGGAAGGCCGAGCGTCAAAGAATTGAGGCTTTTGAACTCTGGTGCTGGAGAAGACTTTTGCGAGTCCCTTGGACTGCAAGGCGAACAAACCAGTCAGTCCTAGAGGAGATCAGCCCTGCCTGCTCCTTAGAAGGCCAGATCCTGAAGATGAAACTCAAATACTTTGGCCACCTCATGAGAAGGAAGGACTCCCTGGAGAAGAGTCTAATGCTGGGAGCGATTGAGGGCAAAAGAAGAAGGGGACGGCAGAGAATGAGGTGGCTGGATGGAGTCACTGAAGCAGTAGGTGCAAACTTAAATGGACTCCGGGGAATGGCAGAGGACAGGAAGGCCTGGAGGATCATTGTCCATGGGGTCGCGATGGGTCGGACACGATTTCGCACCTAACAACAACAACACTCCAATGCCTATATTACTGGACCTAATAACATCATCTATACCAGAGGTAGTCAAACTGCGGCCCTCCAGATGCCCATGGTCTACAATTCCCATGAGTCCATGGGCATCTGGAGGGCCGCAGTTTGACTACCCCTGATCTGTACCATCAAAGGCTTATACACCTGCTCATCTTCAAACTTGGTATATACCATCAAGTGCCAACAATGTCCCTCTGTTCTCTACATAGGGCAAACAGGTCAAACCCTCCGCCAAAGAATTAATGGACACAAGTCTGGCATCAAAAGCCACAGGACTGAAAAACCTGTAGGGGAACCCTTCAACCTTCCAGGACATTCTATAAGGGACCTGAAAGTAGCTGTTTTATTACAAAGAAACTTCAAGAACAGGCTAGAAAGGGAGATTGCAGAAATGCAAGTTATTACAACACTCAATACTTTGACATACCCTGGACTCAACACGGACAACACTGGACACATGTATGCTAACCTTATGTAACTTGTGTAGCCAAATTCCTCACAATTTATTTTAATTGGGATTATGTGACTGTTAGTAATATGTAATATAATTTTAAATTCTACTTTCTGGTCCCAGGACAAGATAACTGCCATCTTAGCTTCTACTTGTAAGAAAGTTTCACACTGGTCTGGAGACAGATGGGGCCGGCAGTAAATAGTAGTGTGTGAGCTGTGAATCACTGGCTTTGACAGTTTTATTTCTAATATGTCCTTGTGAACTACAAATGGGTTCGAGGGGTTTGATTGGCTGGTTTGGCAGAGAGTTATCATATGGCTGTGTGTGGATGCTATGGCACAGTTTACTAATGTAACAGGATTAACTTTTGTTTATATATTCCTACTGTTATAATGGTCAGTTCTTAGGCTGACGAAGAGTGCTTGCACTCGAAAGCTCATGCCTTGAACAAATCTTTGTTGGTCTTATAGGTACTACTGGACTCTGATTTTATTCCCCTATATTGTGGTTGCGTCTCCTTGCAATGTGAGACCACCTTCACACCCTGATAGGTCCTTAAACAAATGCCAATGTTTTATTATGATTTTTCTAATGTTAGTGGCAAAGTAAGAGTAATCAAACACACAAGTCAATTTCTGATCAGTTACATGCTGCCGGTATTGTAGTAAGGCACCTTAATTTCTGGACATCTTAATCTAGAGTCCATTCTGGTTGTTTCATTAATTATTAAAATAGAGACAAGACACATTTTGATGTTGGATTTAATATCTTATTAAGGAGTATTGCATAAATATTATATTGTATACTGATTTTGATAGCCTGGGATAGATTCTCTCTTTTTTCTGTTGGTGGGCTTGGAGCTGTAGCAAGTTAATCTGTTTTTGAAGTTAATCTGTTCACAAGAAAAGTACCTATATAATTATGTCATGTAAGACTGGCTTCTGTTTTTGTAAGTAAAATTTCTTTCTCTTGCTGACATTGGAGTCTTGCTTTTATTGGAGTCGCCTGGGCTCCTTCCATGCAGAAAGATGGTTGAAGGGCTTCATTAAAAACCTCAAAAGCAGTAACTGAAAGGTATGTGCCACGGGTGGGCAAACTGTGGCTCTCCATATGTCCCGTGCTGGCACAGGCTCATGGTAATTGTAGTCCATGGACACATGGAGCACCACAGTTTAGCCACCCCTGGCTATACACAAAGACAGTTACAGAAGGTCAGCATATCGCCAGGTGAAGGACTATTTTAGGGTCAACTACTTGAGAAATATCCTTGCTGAAGAACAATGCATGAACCATTGCTAGGCATGTACAGCACCAAAACAAGTGCACTTTAGACACTTAGAAAGTGCACTTTAGACACACACAATTGCAAACCACCACATTTGTCAGGTCGGCATAAATTGGTACAATTTATTTATTTTATTTACGTTTCGTTTTCGTAGACTCAGCTCTTGGCAAAAGCTGGCTTGCGGCAGCTTACTATTTAAAACCATACGGTATAATATAATCCTGTAAAATAATAAAACTCCTAATTACAACATAATGCCAACAATACAGTGGCAGAGGTGATCATCACTAGTATCCCTCTCCAACAACCAACCCTGGCTCAGCAAACCTCCCCCAGCACGAGGCTACGGCTACAACTACAAGCCTTTAATAGCATATAAAAGTACAATATAAGAAGGGAAAGTGCAAAAGGATCCACTGCTATACAGAGAAACAGACGTAAAAACTTTGCAACTGGTTCAATTATATCAGGGTTCTGGGATGTCAAAAGAAATCTTACGTTCATCCGAATACAGTTCTCTTTTACACAGCAGTGAGTTAAGAAATTTGGCTCGGATCGAGGAATAAAATGGACAATGGAAGAAAACGTGCGTAATTGATTCTATACAGCATTGTCCACAGGGGCACAACCTAGCTGAATATGGGATCTGTTGAAATCTCCCATATAGAACAGCAGAAGGTAGAGCATTAGTTCTAGCTAACATGAATGCTCTATGCTGTTGTGGGATGATTAGATGGTAGAAGTACGCAGCTAGGGGCTGAGAGCTTGGTGAGATCCCCAAGCTCAATGGCGAGCAAACGTTTCTAGCTTTACTGCTAAGTCCCTGCAGTTCTATGTCTGCGTTTAATTGAATTAAATGCAGTCTTTTCAGATATCAGATACAAGGAGTCTAAAGATATCCCTATAGATTTAATTTTCCCTCAATGTGTCCTAACCAAGCAGATGACTCATGTTCAGATAGCATGAGGGAAATTAGACTATTGGGGTCAGATCTAAAATGAATGCAAAGCCAGAACTTGATTGTTAACAGCCATGCTCTGGTTTCCAATAGTCTTTGGCTGGTTTCTAGATATAGGACTGCATAAGAGACACAGTTCGGGGTCCCGAGGATTTTACAGTCAGCACCAGGCTCCATGTTACAGTGTGAGTGGATGGGAGATACAACGATGTCCAAGATATCCAAGACATTGGGGGGGGGGCACCCAAGTATCTTCCTGCCCTAGCCAGGTGGAAAAGCTCCATTTTGTAGGCCCTGCGGAACTGAGACAGCTCCGATTTAATTGCAGGGAGTTAATTTTTGACCTGCAAAATGTAAGACAAATGCCATTGTCAACTGTGAGCCTATTCAAGAAGAAGCTACAGCTAAACCATCCAGCACAGCTTGTCAGACATAAGCTTATGTATTTATGTACTTATGTGTTCATTTCATTTATACCTCAAAGCAGCTTACATAGTTCTCTTCGCCTCCCTTTTATCATTGCAATAGTCCATGAGGTAGGCTGAAAACATGCGGCTGACCCAAGTCATCCAGTAAAGCTACCACGGCAGAGGATTCAAACTTGGGTCTCCCCAATTCTACTTTACGAGTCTAGTCCTAGTTGTCTCAACCAGGGTGCCGTCAAACCCTGAAGTTTCTTGATGGCCCTGGAGGGGTTTCCCGAATGGGTTCGAGTTAATTAATTTTTTATATTTTTTTTAATTTGTTAAAAATATATTGGGTTATATATGGTCATGTTGATCCCCCTCCCAAAATGACCACTGATGGGCCTGGAGGGGGTGAGGAGGGCAGAGGCCCCAGGTATTCTGCCTAATTGAGCCACTTCTGGGGTTTCTAGAAGCCTGAAGAATGTTTCAGGGGGTTCTCAATGGTAAAAAAGTTGAGATAATCTTGTCTAGTCACTATTCCACATGGCTCTCACATCTTTAGCCTCTACCTGAGATCCCAGTAGGTGCTACTACTCATCAAACATGTCCGACTAGATGGGTCAATTGTCTGACTTAGTCAGCCATAATTCTGCCTGGCTCCAGGACCTGTAACTTTCTTGGGTCCTTCAATGCAGCAAGGACTGAGGGCTGGAATACAACAAAAGTCTAAAGAGTGACTAAGGTTGCAATCCTAAACTTACTTTGTATACATACTTAAAATTGCACTGTAAGTGGTTGCTATGCTGGGTTATGGCTTTTTGTAGTCTAACAAGCCCCCAATTAATTTAGGATACTGCTATTTTATTAATACCTAGTACTTCATGTAGAGCCTCTTGTGGTGCAGAGTGCTAAGGCATCAGAAATGTTCTCTGAAAGCTCTGCCCATGAGGCTGGGAGTTCAATCCCAGCAGCCGGCTCAAGGTCGACTCAGCCTTCCATCCTTCCGAGGTCGGTAAAATGAGTACCCAGCTTGCTGGGGGGTAAAATGGTAATGACTGGGGAAGGCACTGGCAAACCACCCCGTATTGAGTCTGCCATGAAAACGCTGGAGGGCGTCACCCCAAGGGTCAGACAAGACTTGGTGCTTGCACAGGGGATACCTTTACCTTTAGTACTTCATGTAAGTGAATATTTCTACATATAAGAATACTTATCTTTACACAATTCACCATTCCATGGTTCCAGGCAGAACTCTTTTCTAGGGTTGAATCCAGACAGCTTTCCCACTCAATCACATGCCTCATTTTACCCCATCATATGTGGCTTTTGTCCATACAGATCTCATGACTCCCAGTATAGCTCTTTTGGTGATCAAGGGTGGTCTTCACCTCCCATTTTCTCAATAGAAAAACTGTTTGGATCTAACCCATTATTACCAATATATCTAATTCCTAACCTGGCCCCATCTGTCAATACTTAAACCCACATTCCTAGGCCTTGCACAGAGAAAACAGTTTTTTTCTACAAACTTGGGGGACTGTGCAGGTTTGCAGAAAACATTTTTTTTTTAAAGGAAAGGGGTCAAATTCCTCCCCCAGTGCCCTGTCAGCCAACCTTCATCTGCAGCAGCCATGTGTGGATGACAGGTGAGGTGGAGGGGAGATGGGTGCTACTGGTTGCCAGGGACAATGGCGACCATGACTGCTCCATTGAGTGGCAGAGAAAGAGACAGACAGAGCAAGGGTGGATGCTATAGATGGGTGGTGGGTGATGAAGAATGCCTATGAGACTTGGGAGCCATCGTTATATACCTGGCACTGCCTAGGTGAGCAGGGCCAGCAGTGGCAGAAGACAGTTGGGCAGGCAAGGCCGCAAAGCTGGAATATGGAGCTAGAGTAGGAGGGAGGGGAGGGAGGGGAGCAAGCGAGTGGACAGGACAACAGCCAGGGATCCCCCTTTCCTGCAAGGTGCTCATGTGTCTGCTACTTGTGTTTTGTATAGGAGTGGTTTAAGGATTTGTGGGGCCCTAGCATAGTACAATTGTGGCGGGAGGAGCAAAAAAGGGGGGGAGGGAGCCCCCACAGTGGAGAGGGGTGTCACTCCAAGGGGAGGAGAGAGGCTAAGGCCTTCATCCGTGGGGGAAGCACAGGGCCCCTAGCATGTGTTAACCAGCCCTGGTTCTGTAATGGATGTTCTTCTCTTAAAATCCCTTGCAGCATTGCAAACTGGTAAGCAAAATCAGTAGTGTTCCTCTCCACAGAGATGCCATAACACCTGTGCAACTCCAAAGAGCGTACAGCCTTCTCCTAGATCCCAATTTTACAAGCTACCAAATATTAGAAAGTATATCTTTGTTTTTTACCGAACACATGCCTTGCAGATTAACTTCGGCCCCAATTGCTTTGACAGAGTTGCATGTTTCTCAGTGGGAAAGTGTCGCTTTGCATAGAACAGCACTGGCAGAGCTATAAAGTAGAGAGGCTTGTAGATGTAGGATAAACTCCACCCCCCCCCCCCCCGGAATTCTGGAAATAAACATCTCAGCTGTATTTGGAAGGTTCTTTCCCATCAGCGCTTTCACTTTCCACGGTCTTTTTCTATTCAAGAGAAACAATAGCGACAGATAATGATTGTCTGTCCCCCTTGGCATTATATTTTAATTACCACCCAAAGACACCCGTGGCAGCCAGTCAGTTTGCTGCCAGATGGCTAGCTCTTCTTTACTGATAAACCTTTTACAATAGCCATTTTGGAGATGAATATATAAAATATATATATTTTTAAATGGAGGATTGTGGGTGTTTTTTTTTTCTTAACAGATAAAGGACAAAGGCTGGCTGGTTTACCACCCGCCTAGCTTGGCCCCAATTTAAGTACATGCATTTTCTGTGACATGAGAAAAGAATTTCACCATACAAGTCAGGCTTCATATATGAGATGACATCTGTATTTCTCAGAATAATTATAGCATGGCTGTACAACTGCTTGCAGTTTTATTCCTTTATACGGTTGTGTATGAAGGTAGTTATAAGAAGTCTTATTTACTAGGGCAGCCTTTTTTAAAATTTTGACAGTGGGGGAACCCCTAAAGAATTTTTAGGCTTCATGGAACCCTGGAAGTGATTGCATGGCCCTTTAGAGAAGTGAGATGGAAGTAAGATGGTGGAGCCAGCCAATCAATCAATCAATCAATCAATCAATCAACCAATCATATAGCATTTCCCTGCAGAGCGACAGAGAAAGTAGGATCCAGCGATGTCAGCAGCCATGTGAACTTCTGGGAAACGCCACGGAAGTCCTGGGGATCTCTCGTGTAACCTCTGGGTTCCCTGGGGTTTTGTTTTGCTTTACAAAATATATATCCTGATCTCACAAGAACCAGCAATGCATCTAACACACTAAAACAGAATAATAACATTCTCAAACCATTTAAATGAACCAAAACACACACCCATTTGAAAGTTTTAGGCTAACAGTGACACAGAAATAGCAACACTCATAACCACCATCTCTGTAGTGGTGGTGCTATATTATTCCCACTCCTTTCTCTGGTAGGGTCATGTGTCCATCAGCATCACTGCTGATTATTTTCACTGAAAGAAAGAAAGAAAGAAAACAAGAAAGAAAGAAAGAAAGAAAGAAAGAAAGAAAGAAAGAAAGAAAGAAAGAAAGAAAGAAAGAAAGAAAGAAAGAAAGAAAGAAAGAAAGAAAGAAAGAAAGTTTAAGTTCCACCAGGTTAGTAACAGCTCAATTGAGATTGGACCTGGATGGCCCAGGCTAGTGCAACTTCATTGAATCCATGAAGCTAAGCAGGGTCAGCCTTTGTCAGTGTTTGGATGGGAGACAAGCAAGGAATACCAGGGTCATGAGAGAGAGGCAGACAATGGCAAGCCATTTCTGAATGTCTCTAGCCTTGAAAACCTTTCAGGGTTGCCATGTCAGCTGTTAGTTGAGGGCCCTGTCCACCACACCACTAGGCTGACTGTGTGTGGCCTCTAAGGAAATGGGTCATTCTTTAGGGAGAAATCCAGCAGGTTGCTAGTAAAAAACAGGAGATAGACCTGGTCAAAGCCAGACTATTGGTGATCTGTGGCCACCATGTTGATCTACCTAGCACTGTTGAATTTTATCCTGTCAGTTAAAGCTTTTTTAAATAAAATAATTATTGTTGACATTAAGGAATTCCTAGCTGCAGACATTGTCTTTCTTTGCTTGGAGTCAATCTTCTGATCCTCTCATTCAGTCCTGTTAAGTTAATTAACCAGACTTCCTACTTGAACTCAAGCTGAAGTTCCTTCTGCGCTGTTTACCTGAGACATTATTTTAAAAAGTGGAGTGGTCAGGGAGTGAACATTCCATCTTTTTTGCATATGTAGGAGTGGCCAAACTGTGGCTCTCCAGATGTCCATGGACTACAATTCCCATGAGCCTCTGCCAGCATGTTGCTAGCAAGGGCTCATAGGAATTGTAGTCCATGGACTTCTAGAGAGCTACAGTTCGGCCATCCCTGAAGCATGTATCCTAGCAATAGGTTCTGACTGGAGTAGCTGGACCTCTGCCCTCTAACCCCAGGAAGTTGGAGTGGGGCAGGGTACTAGGAGGGAAAACACTTTCTGCTTTCACATGGAAGTGACATCACAACATTCTAGAAGAAGAAGAGGCTTTTTTCTATGCTGCTTTTCTCTACCTGAAGGAGTCTCAAAGGGGATTACATTCACCTTCCCTTTCCCCTCCCCACAACAGACACCCTGGGAGGGGAATGAGGCTGAGAGAGCCCTGAGATTACTGAAGAAGAGTTGGTTCTTATATGCCGCTTTTCTCTATCCGAAGGAGTCTCAAAGCAGCCTACAATTGCCTTCCCTTCCTCTGTCTACAACAGACACCCTGTGAGGGAGGTGAGACTGAGAGAGCCTTGATATTACTGAAGAAGAAGAAGAGTTGATTCATATATGCCACTTTTCTCTACTCGAAGGAAGCTCAAAGGAGCTTACATTCGCCTTCCCTTCCTCTCCCCACAACAGACACCCTGTGAGGGAGGGGAGGCTGAGAGAGCCCTGAGATTCCTGCTTAGTCAGAACAGCTTTATCAGTGCTGTGGGGAGCCCAAGGTCACTCAGCTGGCTGCATGTGGGGGAGCGCGGAATCAAACCCAGTTTACCAAATTAACCAATCCACCAAGTTGACGGAAGTCCTTAAAACTTTATGGATTTACCATAGGATGTCTGGTGATTTCTAGAGCATTATTACATCCTACATGGAGGCCTCTAAAACAGAGCATGCTAAGCCCATGGAATGGAGAGCCTATTCTAAATTAAGAAGCTCTGTTAATTTGCTAATCCAGCTTTATGAAATATGCAGTGAGTGATTCATAAAGACAGGAAACAACAAAGCCATTTATTTATCACTAGAGCCAACTTGGTGTAGTGGTTAGGAGTGTGGACTTCTAATCTGGCGAGCCGGGCTCAATTCTGCACTCCCCCACATGCAGCCAGCTGGGTGACCATGGCACTGATAAAGCTGTTCTGACCAAGCAGTAACATCAGGGCTATCTCAGCCTCCCCTCCCTCACAGGGTGTCTGTTGTGGGGAGAGGAAAGGGAAGGTGATTGTAAGCCACTTTGAGACTCCTTTAGGTAGAGAAAAGAGGCATATAAGAACCAACTCTTCTTCTTCTTCAGTTATATCAGGGCTCTCTCAGCCTCCCCTCCCTCACAGGGTGTCTGTTGTGGGGAGAAGAAAGGGAAGGTGATTGTAAGCCGCTTTGAGACTCCTTTAGGTAGAGAAAAGAGGCATATAAGAACCAACTCTTCTTCTTCTTCAGTTATATCAGGGCTCTCTCAGCCTCCCCTCCCTCAAAGGGTGTCTGTTGTGGGGAGAAGAAAAGGAAGGTGATTGTAAGCCGCTTTGAGACTCCTTTTTAGAGCACTGTCCTTAGTTACAACCCTTCATTTTCTGGTAGTGGTTTTGAGTCTGGCCTTGTAACTTCCAGGTGGGCCACTGAGATATTGGAAACTGCTCAAATGCCTCACTGTGCCATTTACAAAGCTGCCATTTACAAAGTCTGACTTGGTCTGTGACCTCCATGATCCAGTAGAGGGGGATTGGTTGTCATTTCCCCATGGATGGCTCCCATGTGGGCTGGTGTGTCATACTGGCTAGAGTTTAGGACTGGGATCATAGAAGACCGTGTTCAAATTGCAAACTCAGCCATGGAAGCCAAAGCCACTGTGGGCCCCCAGTTAAGGAGAAAAGTGGGCAATGTACAAAAAATTAAAATAAATAAGCAGTTCAGTGTAGAGTGTAGAAGATACTACCAGCAACAGTCTCCACTGAGATTGTGGCTGACTAGCTACCACTTCCCCATGAATGGATCCCATGCCCATTCAGTCATCTTTGAATGGCCGAATCACTCAGGTCATTTAGATATTGCCTAGACCGGGAGATGCTAACATGTTAGTAGCCATGTGATACTACTGATTTTTGGTGGGATTACAACTGATTTCCAGGCAGCAGAGATCAGGTAACCTAGAGGAAATGGCCATTTTGGAAGGCAGACTCTATGGCATTATACCCTGCTGAATTCCTCCCCCATACCCAAAGCTCTGCCCCCTCAGGCTACATCCCCAAAATCTCCAGGTATTTCCTGACCTGGAACTGGCAACCCTTCTAATGATCTTTCTCCCCTATATGGCAGCATTGTGGTTATATCTGCGGGTTCAAGAAGCACAGACATGGCTAGTGCATTTCAAGCCAAATACTGTATTGAGTTCTCCAACCTTACCCAATATGTACAGATCCTGAACAAAAGGATCTCACCTCCCAACCTCATCGGTCCTAAGTGAAGGCCTCTTATTGGATGTTCTCTGGCATTTCATTGCTTATAGAACAGATGTAATCCTTGTTTCCCATTGGCTGCTTTTTACGATCCTAGCTGGGATATCAAGCACCCAATTGGGTGCTTTACAATCCCAGTTCAGATCTCAAGCTCTGGTCCTCTGAGGAACCATGTAAACACCAGCCATGAAGGAAGAGTGGCCAGGCCTTTCCTTTCCCTCCTGCCATGTAGTCAGAGCTGACTTACGGCAACCCCGACAGTGTTTTCAAGGCAAGAGACTTCAGGGGTGGTTTGCCCCTGCTAGGCTCTGCCCCCAAACCCTGGACTGTCTTGGTGATCTCCCATCCAAATACTAACTGCGGCAGGCTCTCTCAACCAAGGTTTCATGACGCCTTGGGGTTGCTTGATGGCCCTGGAAGGGTGGGAGATAATCTTTTAATATATATTAAAATTAATCTTTTAATATATATATTTTAAATGTGTCAAACATTTATTGGGTGATATGACCATATATGGTAATATCGACCTGCCCCTCCTCCCAAAATGGCCTGGAGGGGGTGGGAAGGGGAAGGGCTGCAGGTGAGCATGTACACAGCTCTGCTTCCCAACTATCTTCTGCATGATCACACCAACAATAAAGAAGCCTGAAGAATGTTTCAGGTGGTTCTCAAAAATCAAACAGTTGAGAAAGGCTGAGCTAGGTTCTGAGATGTGACAAGATCAGGCTAGCCTAGGCTATCCAGGTGAGGGCATAATCGTCCGTCTCCACTGGTTATAATGAAAAGGAAAGCTCTGTAGCAGAACTGCAGTATTTCCATAATAGAAACACACACACACACAATCCTTCAGTGTTCAAAATTATGATTGCAACTAATTTATTGGGAGGGGGAAACCTGCCACGAGTGTCTTTATAGCCATTTATTGGCAAGCAGGGAAAATCACTTTGTTGCAGCCTTCTCCATTAAGCAAAATTATTGCGCTTCCATTGCTGACGGCACACTATAACAGCTGATGTGTCAGTACAAGAGAGCCTTGTAGAGAGAGGATGAATGTTTCATGGCCTGAATATAAATGTATCAATTTCGTTTTCCATAAAGGTTCCAGTTTACTTTCCTTATTGACTAGAAACAATATCCGGTATAATGTCTGTGCCTTCCCAATTGACATTACATCTTAATTATACAAAAGGAAAGAAATGCCTGCAAGTCAGATTTCTTCCAGATGGCCAGCACTTATCGACTGATAAACCCTTTTACAGTAGCCAGTGCAGACGCATCATTCCCCCCCCACACACACACACACACACAATTTCATTTTAACAGGCTCTGAAATGGGACGATGGGCTAGTCCTTGGGACGATGGGCTAGGATTGCAACTGAATAGCCAGGCAAAAAAATGCTCTCCATATCCAGCAAGTTCCCCAGGTAGTCAGGAGAAGTCTCCACGGATCGCCCCAAAAGTGGATCAATCAGCACTGTGTGATCTGCATTTTGATTGGCTGATCCAGAACCCCTGCTCAGCAGCTGTTCATATGACGTGCATGTTAACACCGAGACCCAAAAGAGAGTCAAGTACTTTTCATTCAACATGGGTATTTTCAATCCAAATCAATTCTAATTGATTTTTCAAACTCAAAATCGAATCAGTTGTGTGTTATCCAAGCAATGTTGTGCATTTGACAAAAAAAAAATAAAATTAAATATAAAAAAACAGGAGACCTTCAGATTTACCCAATGTTGCTTCTGAATTTGTTAATCCCCCAACAGACGTCCCCCAACAGATGTTCAACCATCATTTTATGTTAGATCAGAACAATGAAATTGTGGCATTCCTGTTGGAATAAACCATATATGCTAAACAAGAAGAAGAAGAAGAAGAAGAAGAAGAAGAAGAAGAAGAAGAAGAAGAAGAAGAAGAAGAAGAAGAAGAAGAGTTGGTTCTTATATGCCACTTTTCTCTACCCGAAGGAGTCTCAAAGGGGCTTCCAATCCCCTTCCCTTCCTCTCCCCACAACAGACACCCTGTGAGGGAGGGGAGGCTGAGGGAGCCCTGATATCACTGCTCAGTCAGAACAGTTTTATCAGTGCCGTGGCGAGCCCAAGGTCACCCAGCTGGCTGCCTGTGGGAGAGTGCAGAATCGAACCCAGCATGCCAGATTAGAAGTCACTACATCAAACTGGCAAAGAAGAGAAGACCATCCTGTAGGGGGCAGAAGAGGAAAGGCCAGTTAAATTGGATAGTGAGGTCAGCACTACGCATTTCCAAATGATGATGATGAGGAGGAGGAGGAGGATGATGGACTGTTTCAGATTAAAGCCAAATCCAAAACACCCAAAGCACCCTTCCCTGGCTTGGGAACAGATTATAATTTCCCCTTCGCCATTGGAAACAATGGAGATTCAAAGGGGGCATCATCCTTGGGTGCCCATAAAATTGGACCTCCTGGTCCAATCTTTTTTAAACTTGGAGGTTCTTTTGGGGAGAAGCTCCAACAGCTACACTGCAAATTTGTTGCCTCTTCCTCAAACCCCTGCCTTCTCAGACCACAGAACAGATAGAAAAGGAATATTTTGGTCCCTTTAAACTTCAAACTGCCTGATCTCCACAAGGCAATTTGGGGAAGGCTGATTTAGGCAGTATAACTCTGGTGGGAGGTGCATTTGGGCTGGGTTAGTCCAGAAAGTGTCTGTATCAACATTGATTTGGGTACTTTTCTGACTATCCAAACCGAATTGCACATGCCAAGTCAGCACTTTCTTTCCTGATGTCATTCCTTGTCTGTCTCCAGATTGCTACCCTTAGGGCAGTATCCTGCTTATTCTTGGGAGTTCCACAACTCTTATCTCTCCCTCTCTCAGCTAATGATAGAGCTAAGAGCCTATCTTCATATCTCCTCTATACTATCCAGTTTCCTACTTCCTGAATAAAGCTTTGTTCAGTTTGTGCATCTCTTTTGCATTAATCACTCAACCAACAATTCCCACAAAAGAGCAACTCTTGGTCTGCCTCCTACTGTTCAACCCCTGGGCTGATGACCGGTACTGGTGCGTAGATCAGTCAGTACTGTACCGCGGCTCCTCCTCGTCCTCCTCCCCAGCTGCTGCCTCGGGGGCTGCCCTGCCACTCTGCTGCTGGCTCACCTTTGGTGCTCTCCAGTGGCTGCCATGGCTGGGGCTCCCCCTCGGTGTGGCACTGCGCAGCTCCTGCTGGCAGTGTCCCTCCCCCCAGCGGGCGGCGGGAAGTAAGGGGCACCGGCGGGAAAGCAAGTGGAGTAGGTGTTCAGGTGGCGGCAGCAACGTCCCTCAGCAAAAGACTCTCCCCCCCCCCGGGCCTCAGTAAAATTGTCAAGCATTGACCGGTCCCTGGTGATAAAAAGGTTGGGGACCACTGGGTTAAGCCACAGGGGCAGCTGCCTTCTTTTGTTTGGGAGCTGCCTGCCAGAGGCTGCCTGCTTTTGGAGACATCGTGTCAATTTCATAAAATGGAGTTTACATGCTACAGAATGGGTGAGGACCCTGGCTTGGGCCCAGTCTGTGAATTTCCACATTGTCTGCTTCAACAGACCAAATAACTCTATGGCCCAACTGTTTCTGATCACAATGTGGAGGCTGAAGCTGATTCTGCATGCACATCCCAGTCTAATCTGAAGCAAGAGCAACAGGAAGAGAGGTGAAGATGCAAGTCACATGCAATGGTAATGAAGGTCATAGGCTGAGTCTAGGTCTCTGCCTTGTGAGCTTTGTCCCGTGAAAACTGAGAGAGACAGATTATAAGGCCCCTTGGTTTGTGACCGACACGTGCCCACTGAGAGGGTGAGAACTTCTTCCTCACCTGCCATTGCCTATTCTCATTCCAATGATCATTGGGGAGAGAATGGGAGGAAATGTCACTAACATTTTGACATCACTTCCAGACAAAGGCCCAGAAGTGATGGCACTTGCTTCCCTCTGTGACACTCTAGGAAGTGATCAAATCTTCATGGTATTTACAATGGGGATTTGGGACTCCTAGAGTGCTGGAGGATGGGTCTACTCTGTTGCCCTATAACAGAGAGTGTGAGGCTCAAATTCCACCCAGAATTATTGAAGGCATACAAACATTCATCAATAGACTTCAAAAATAGATTATTTCCTTTCAAATAAGCTAGAAAAATGGCTGGCCAAATTTGTCAAAAATCCGTGGCTGACTGTTATTTGGATAAATGATTGGGGATGGAGGGTGAATTTTCACAGCTTTGTTAAACTTAATTGATTGTGTTGTTGCCTTGACATTTTTAATTATTACTAGATTCAAGTCATTTTGGTTTTGGCCCAAATAGACTGATTCCAAGAGATGAAAGCTCTATATACCCCAAAAATATTCTCTAAACCAGCATTAATGTATCAGTGGATTAGTCCTAATAAAATGTATTCCATGGATTGTGTTCTTAGTTTTTAACCAACATGCCGGTAAACAACTTTGTTCTACTTTTGCAATACCTGAATTCAGCGCATAAAGTCAGGAACATGACATCTGGAGGCTAATGTGACTACCAAGAGAATGCAAACCAAAGTAAAACTGCCTATTTTGGTGTCAATGGTCTATAAACGTCATGCAACACCTAAGCCAGGCCTTCTCAACCCGGGTTTCATGAAATCCTGGGAGTTCTTGATGGCCTTGGAAGGGTTTCCCAGATGAGTGGGAATTCATTAATTTTTATATCTCTTTTTAAAACAGTTCCGTACGGCCTGCAAAAGGGAGCTCTTCCACCAGGCATTTGGTTCAGGTTGGCCAGAATCAGCAACACCACTGGGGCTTGAACTTCCCACCCAGGAATCCAAGTATCTGAATCTATACCACGGACCTGTTTGATTCTGTTAAATTGTTATCTTCTGTTACTATTACTATTGTTCCCATTATTATATTTTAGTTTAATGGCAAAACTGAGTTCAATGTATATTTCTTTACGTTCCATGTAAATCGGGAGGGCGGTATGTAAATGTAGCAAATAAACATACAACCGTATCCTGCAAGATCGCACCACTTCTGGGGTTTCTTGAAGCCTGAAGCACATTTCAGGGGTTTCCCAATGGTAAGGTAAAGGTAAAGGTAAAGGTATCCCCTGTGCAAGCACCGAGTCATGTCTGACCCTTGGGGTGACGCCCTCCAGCGTTTTCATGGCAGACTCAATACGGGGTGGTTTGCCAGTGCCTTCCCCAGTCATTACCGTTTACCCCCCAGCAAGCTGGGTACTCATTTTACTGACCTCGGAAGGATGGAAGGCTGAGTCAACCTTGAGCCGGCTGCTGGGATTGAACTCCCAGCCTTATGGGCAAAGCTTTCAGACGGCTGCCTTACCACTCTGCGCCACAAGAGGCTCTCAATGGTAAAGAGATTCAAAAAGGCTGATCTAAACAGTCATCTCCTGCCTCAAATCAATGTCTTCAATGTGACTTCTAGTTTCTCTTTCAAAAACATGCTTTGGAATCTCACTGGTTTGAGGTGACACCAGACACATTATGGAGTGTAGCCAACCTATTTCCCCTTCCCTGGAGTAACTTGAAATCAGCTTTGTTGGAATCTGTTCGGCCTCTCATGTGCCATCCAAGATTTAACAAGATTTGATACCACATCCTCAGGTATTCTCCCTTCCCAAAACTCATTTACACAACTGGGGAAGAGGGTCACATACAAATTAAAGGAGATTTTGGAGAACTCAAAAGCTCACTGTTAAGTTGGTCTTAATAAAAGGATTTATGTGGATTCTCTTCATGGATTTTGGATCATATATGGATTGGGTCCAAGCTGAAAATTCATGCCTACAGTCAAAAGTGGTTAGGAGTGCAGACTTCTAATCTGATGAGCCGGGTTTGATTCTGCGCTCCCCCACATGCCACCAGCTGGGTGACCTTGGGCTTGCCAGAGCACTGATAAAGCTATTCTGACTGAGCAATAATATCTCAGCCTCACCTACCTCACAGGGAGTATGTTGTGGGGAGAGGAAAGGGAAGGCAACTGTAAGCAGTTTTGAGACTCCTTCGGGTAGAGAAAGCTGCATATAAGAACCAACTCTTCTTTTTCAGTAATCTCAGAGCTCTCTCAGCCTCACCTCCCTCACAGGGTGTCTGTTGTGGGGAGAGGAAAGGGAAGGTGAATGGAAGCTGCTTTGAGCCTCCTTTTGGTAGATAAAAACATATAAGAACCAACTCTTCTCCTCCTCCTCCTCCTCATAGAGCCAGCATGAAGGATTGGTCAAGAGTGGCGGAATCTAATCTAGAGAACCAGGTTTGATTCTCCCCTCCTCGACATGCAGCCAGCTGGGTGACCTTGGACTAATCAGTTCTCTTAGAGTTGTTCTCACAGAGCAAAAGAGAACTTCTTCCCTGTCTATTTCAAGCAAGTGATGGCTATCGCAAATCTCATTTAAAAATAACCCAAAGATTTAAGCTGTGATCAACACTACTCACCAAGAATATTCCTAATCTTCCAAAACAGGACATGCTCATCAGGTTTTAAAGAAGGGCCCAAAAGAGGGCAGACACCAAAAGAAGACATCAACATAGGGGTGCCAAGTCTGTGCCATTGCTCCATGGGGGCAATATTAGGCAGGGCCTGGAAAGGGAAAACATTGCTGCCACTTTGACAGCACTTCTGAGTGAAGACCTGGATGTAATGTCACCTTCCCCAACACTCTAGGAATCCCAAATCTCTATGGTAAAGACATGGAGATTTGGTCACTGCCTAGATTGTCACAGAGGGAGGTAAGTGACACAAACATTTCCCCTTCTTGTCATCAAGCAGCCTATGATTTCCTTGAAGATTCTGTGGACACAATTGCCAGCCGGTTCTGATCCTTTTTCAAGGTATCCAGAATTTTCCTTTTTCATGTATCCAGAACAAACTTCATCCTGAACTCTTATGGTGCCAACTGGAGAAAGTTACAGTTCTCAGGTCCTTTCCTAAGAAGGAAAACCTATGAATCATACCATGTGAACAAGTGAAGCCCAATCTGAGTTGGTCTGAGTTGTATATGTCAATGGTTTTAAGAAGCTGATCTGGCTAAATTATAATCCATATATTTCCACATCTTTTATACTACTAAATATACCAGTGGAGATGAGCCTCTTGTGGCGCAGAGTGGTAAGGCAGCCGTCTGAAAGCTTTGCCCATGAGGCTGGGAGTTCAATCCCAGCAGCCGGCTCAAGGTTGACTCAGCCTTCCATCCTTCCGAGGTGGGTAAAATGAGTACCCAGCTTGCTGGGGGGTAAACGGTCATGACTGGGGAAGGCACTGGCAAACCACCCCGTATTGAGTCTGCCATGAAAACGCTAGAGGGCGTCACCCCAAGGGTCAGACATGACTCGGTGCTTGCACAGGGGATACCTTTACCTTTATACCAGTGGAGGGTGAGAGGCAATTTAATCGAGCAAATATATCACTTCAAATATCTTGGTATAAATTTTAGCTATAACCTACCATATGGAAAAGGTTGTCAAATCCTCTAAGGGTCAATTGGCTTTACTGGCAAAATTTTTCTTCCAGAAGGGTAATAGGAATTTCTCAGCCACAACGAAAATCTATGCAGCTAAAATAATCCCCCAACTGCTTTTTGGAAGCCCAATCTGGATTGGTGCATTCAGCAACAAAGTTGAAAAATGTGAATCTACCTTTTTAAGGTAATTGTTGGATGTACCAAAACGTGTCACAAACTCTACACTCTTAGCGGAGCTTGGTCAACAGACCCTACAAACCAGAGCCTGGCTATGTACATTCAAATACTGGTTACAAATCCACTTCCATTCTCTTCCACTATCTCAACTTTCTAACATTTTAGGAGATCCTTATTTTATTAAGGGCTTTAACTAAGTAATTTGTTATAAACTTTGTTGTTTAGGATTAGATTTATCTACTCTAGTCAATTATGATGAGAGCACAGTCCTGAACCTGATCACAAAAAGATTAGGTGACCAGGATATTCAGATAATAGGCACATCAACCCACAGGATCTGTTCACCAGGCCAATGGGACATCCCCTGGTCTTATAAATCAATGCCCAAGTGTTAGATGACTATTCCTTTAAAAGGGCCTTTCTCCTTGTGCGCCTAAATATCTTCCCTTCAAACCTATCAAGAGACCACTTCCTTCAAACCCCTTGAAATGAGAGAAGCTGACTATATGGGTGTAAAGTACCAGATTTCTTTAGCCACCTATTATTCAACTGCCCCAAGTTTCAGATGTTCCATCATTATCTGGGGGGGTTTATGGGAAAACTGAAGTACCTGTGCATCGATGAGAAACATCCAGTGAAAATGTTGAGTGTCAAGGAGCCTTCTCAGATAGTGGTCCTTGCAAAAATTCTGTCAATTATCTCGAGAACCGATCTATCTCTGCTGCAGATTGGCTGTACGACGTAACGCTTTATTACTGTTGTCCATGTGTCTATGCCTGGAATTTGTTTCTGGTTTAAATTTTGTTTTATGTATATCAAATCTTATGCCAATAAAGGTATCTGAATCTGAATCTATACTACTAAATAACATTTGCAGTAGATAGTAAACTGGGCCAGCTGACACACAAGTGCATTGTCAGAAACCCCCAATGACTGCAACAGTTCTTGGTTCTAAGAGTTGCAAAGCAACCTGGATGTCCTTCCCGGATCAAGTGTTCACCACGTGGCTGGATCTTGGTCCCCCTTTTTACAGCCACAACAAGGAACAATGAATTTACAGCAGAGGGGCAATTCCAGCAATTTCCTTGTTGTGTTTTATATCTGGCAGGTTTTACAGGGCACATGAACAAACACAGTGTAGTGGTTAAGCACTGTAGGCTTGAATCTGCAGAACAATACGTTCAGGTGTGGAGGGTCATTGCCCCAAGACGGGGAAAGAGTAAATGGCCCAGTCCTTCTTTTGTGCAAACTAATTGCATCCCTCTCCTTATAGCTGGAAATTCTCCGGGATTGGACTGACCACACCTAGAGTTAGCATTGGCCTATTTCTGATACGCAAATGTTTCGGGGTAGGGTCCTTGGCCTAACCATAAAGGGAATCGGAAATATTAATAAATGGAGATCTGCAGCCACATTCCTCCTTGCACTGCAAAGGGCCATCTGTTTTATCTGGCCGTAGTGTTGTATTAAATAGAATTGAATTTGAATATGCTAGGGCCTTAACACTTTATGATATAGGTGGGGCTGAGAGAGTTCTGAGAGACCTGTGACTGGCCCAAGGACAACCCAACAGGCTTGCGGAAGAGGGAATCAAACCCAGTTTTACTTAATGTCTCTTCCTGATAAAGTCACTCTTCCAGCCATTTTTCCCCATCTTTAATTGGTGGCACATCAAACTCCCATTAATGTGGGTCTGCCATGCCATGCCATGCCATGCCTGGACAACACCTGAGAATACGCCATTACGCCAACTCCGGAGGTTTCCCAATGAGCCAATTAAGGCTGGCTCACCCATTAGCAGAGTCCAAACACAATGTCTTAGAACCTAACCACCCAAACCAGACCCCAAGATACATTTTTGGTTCCGTTCAGGGTGGTATTTTGAACCCAACATTCCCCCAGCAGCAGCACACTGGTTTGTCCTTTGCTGCTTCCTTACAAGGACCCTCTGTTGGTCGTTCTGCATGCCAACCGGTAGCTATGAAAATGTTTCCTCTTTAAATACCTTTTCCACTTCTCGTTCTCGTCTATGTGTGCTTGTTTGTTTTTTACATTTGTATACCACCCTCCCTTGAGGTTCAGGATGGTTCATGTGGAACATAAACAGTACATGGAACTTTGTTTCTTCATGTGGACTATAATAGTAATAAAGTAACAGTCTAACTCATAACAGTTCATCAGGTCCATGGTTCAGGTGTACAGGTTCTTGGGAGGGAGGTTCAGGGGCCCTGAAGATGTTACTGATTCCAGTTGGCCTCAACCAAATGCCTGGCGGAAGAGCTCCCTCTTGCAGTCCCTGATCTCTTTGGGGAGCTCATTCCACCAGTGGGGGCCAGGACAGAGAAGGCCCTGGCCCTGGTTGAGGCCAAGCAGGCAAAGTGATTCATTTAAGTAGTGTGAATGTGTGTTAGGGACATTTAGTTTGTTTTTCAATAAAAAATATTTTTATTAATTTTAAAGTCTGCCCCTGCCTGAGATTTCTGGTTAGATCCTCCCCGCCCCCACCTGGAATGTTCTCACCTGTTGACACCTCTTGCAAAGCATCAAGTCTCCTAGAATTGCTAATTTCCCCATCATAAATTCTGGACACTGGTCTATTTTAGGTTACCCAGGTGCCTCTTGTGGGGAGAGAAAGGGAAGAAGATTGTAAACCACTTTGAAACACACAAAACTCGCTGGGTGACCATGGGCCAGTCCCAGTTCTCTCAGAACTCCCTCAGCCCCACCTGCCTCATAAGGGGCCAGATGAGGGGAGAGGAAGAGAAGGTGATTGGAAGCTGCTTTGGGATTCTTTAGGGTAGAGAAAAGTAGGGTATAAAAATTAGTTCATCTACATATTCTCTTGATGACAAACCAAACTGCACCAATACCAATAACAATAACGGATCAACCATTGGCCCACCGCCGGGGTTCAGGGGACGGCCCTTTAATGGCTGTGCTCCTTCTTCCAGAGCTAGACACAAAGGGTGGCTGTGGGGGAGGTTTTATGCCCCAATCGACTCCCTTGTGGAGTCCCACAGGGAGCGGTACTCTCCCCTGCATTATTTAAAATCTTTATGTACCCTTTTGGACAGCTGGTGCAGAGTTACGGCTTTATCTCCCCATGGGCGTTCATCCAGACTCCCTTCCAGATACAGTCACCAGTTGTTTGGAAGCTGTGGCTGGAGGGTTAGAGCAGAGTCGCCTGAAACTCAACCCCTCCAAGATGGAGGTCCTGTGGCTGAGCAGGAAAGAGGCAGGTCAAGAAACGTGGCTTCCCTCCTTTGCAAGAGCAAGAACCCATGGCAAGGAACTTGGGGGTGATTCTGGATGCCTCCCTTTCTATGGAGGCACAGGTCACAGGAGTAGCTCGCATGGCATTTTACCATCTTTACCAGGCAAGGCTACTAGCACCCTACCTGTCTCAGGACGATCTGGCCATAGTGATCCTAGCAATGGTCACCACTAAACTGGACTTCTGTAACTCACTTTATGCTGACAAACCCTTGTCCTTGACCCAGAAACTCCAGCTGGTGCAGAATGCGGCTGCTAGGGTCCTCACTGGTATGCCTTGGAGGGCCCATATTCAGCCTGGGTTGAGGCAGCTGCATTGGTTGCTGGTTGGGGCCCAGATCAGGTTCAAGGCCTTGGCTTTGACCTTTAAGGCCATTCTCAGCTTTGGCCCTACCTATCTGAGGGGCCACTTATCTGCTTATGCCCCCCGCAGGGCACTTCGCTCTGTAGGAGCTAATCTGTTGGAGGTCCCTGGCCCCAGAGAAATATGCCTGGCCTTGACCTGGGTCAGGGCCTTTTTGGTCTTGGCCCCAATCTGGTGGAATGAGCTTCCGGGAAAGCTGAGGGCCCTGATGGAGCTGCCAAAGTTCCAAAGAGCTGTAAAACCAAGTTGTTCCACCAGGTCTTTAGTTGAGGCCAGGACTAAGATCTACCCCCCCCCCACCCCCTCAGGCTGCATTGTGCCATCTTGTGACCTGCCTCAGGGATTGGCTGTGGGTAAAGGGACAGTTTTTGGCCATCTTGTGCCTGGAGTTTTGTGATTTATGAGGTAGGGTGTTTTACTGAGTTTTATGTTTGATGTAACCCACCTTGAGTCATTTGAAAAAGGTGGGTTAAAAATTGAATTATTATTATTATTATTCATTATTATTATCATTATTATTGATGTTGATAATGATGATGATGAAGATGATGATGATGAATACCACCCAACCCCATATGGGCTCAGAGCAGTACACAACCATAAAACATTTGATAAAATCAGTTAGAATAATAAAATAACAGGAAAATACAAAAAGTACAATTTAAACCCCCCTCCCCATCCCCTTCACACCCTCTGCCGGCTACCCCAGCTTTGGCATGACATCACAATAGGGGGAGCCAAGAGAGAGGAGGTGGAAGGAGGCCGATATAACTTTGAACTGGCCTAGGCAGCCCTAGGCCTGGTGGAAGAGGGCCCCCAGAGGTGACTGAGATAACCCTAAACAGAAGGCCTAATCCTTCTGTTTTTCTGTGAAATAACCATCCTCGAGTCACTAGCTCCTGTTGTAAGTATGAAAGAAGTATGAAATAGGGATGTGCGCTTCAGTTCGGCGATCACCGAAGCCCCGGGCGGTGTGCAGGAGGCCAGCGTGGCCCTCCTCTCCATGCCGCAGCACTGGCCTTGTATGTGCCACTTCGGGCTTCGGTGGTTGCTGAGGCAGCTGAGCCAAGCCAAAGCGCACATCCCTAATACGAAATTGCTATGACTTACTCCACAAAACCCATCAGTGTTTCTCCCAAAAAATGGACAGGAAATGATCTGGATGGCCCAGGCTAGGCTGGTCTTGCAAGATCTCAGAAACTAAACAGGTGCAGCCCTGGTTAGGACTTGGATAGGTGACCACCAAGGAGGTCCAGGGCTGCTATGCAGGGCTGGTTTATCCATATAACACTTGTAGCACGTGGTCGGGCCCTGCGTCTCCAGGGCCCCCCTGTGGTGCCTTTCTCCCCATGGGTCAAAGCCACTCACCCCCCTTCCCCTCTTTGCAGACACTCCTTTTCCACTGTGGGGGGGGGCCCTCCTCCCTCAGCCTGGCTGCTTCCACTGCAATTGTGCTCTGCTAGGGCCTGCGAACCCTTCCGAGGCAAGCAACAGTAAAGCGCCTCTGTCTCTTGCACTGGAGCCCTTAACACAGTAAATCCACGGCACTTCCACCACCAGATTTTGAAACCCGAATTTTATCTGGTTTTCAGTCTTCAGAATTTCAAAACTCCAGAGCATGATTTTGCGGGGACAACTTCTGGATATGAGCATTTGGGGTAACATGTGCCAAGGATCTTGGCTGCCTCAGCCAGCTGGAAGTCTCCAGTGGTGAGATGAGGCGTCCTGATTGGCAGGCTTGTGTTAATTCCTGGAACTGCAAGACCATCATAATAAAACACATGCAGAGAAGTCACATTTGGCATTTGACAGCAACCTTGGTGTTCGAGCAAATGCTATGCAAACTGTTAATTATGTTAATTAAAACATGCAAATGAGATCCTGTCTTCCTGTTTACAGCACATTTTGGGCCTGATCAGGTTGGCTGCCTTAGAGAAACGCTCTATGTTGATTCTGTTCATTTCCTATTTTGTGGCATGTCCTCAAAGGCTTCTGGCCCAGGGTCAAAAAGCTACTTAGGGGCTGGATTGTTCGTCTTAGTTGTTAAGCTGTCTATAAAGCATGTCCTTCTCTGGCTTGTTACTTGTTTAGGCTGGTTGTTCTAGCCTCTGGCAAAGTCCAGGTTATGCCTACTTCATGGCAAGGGAGATCAGACGGCCACTGTGAATTGCAGTGCTGAGATGCCAAACCTGTTGACAACTACAACTGGGTTCTGCTCCAGGCCAGAATCACAAAGTCACATTGGACTGCAGACACGACTTAGCTGGAGGAGAAAATTCCAACCTTCAGTCTGGCTAAAAGGGACCGTGATTCTGTTTTGGCCTTAGCCTTGTTGGATCTTGATCAGTATCACATGTAATGGTTGCAGAATCCATCTTTCCTTGTTAAAGAATTTGAGATATCTTGCTGCAGAGGCTCAGTGCAGATATAATATAAAATGTTGGCTTATTTGAACCCTGGTTAGTTTGTGAAACTAAGAGTCACAATCACTCAAAATGCTGGTTTTGTTTTCTATCTGTACCAGGGGTCAGTCAGTCAGTCAGGTGGTCAGTCGGTCTGTCTGTCATGATTTCTACTGTCAGTCTTTTTTAATCACTGCATTGTTCTGTTTATGATTCCTTGCTAAAACAAACAAACAAAATACCAGATTTTTGAAAAAACATAAATATGCAGAATGATGTATGAAGGCAGAATCTAAATCCTTTTCGTGCAACAATTCTCTGCAAGTTTTTAAACACCCCTGCCATCTGGATATCTTTAACCTCTAAGGTGCTGCAAACATGGCTTTCTGCCTCCTCAGTTCTTCCGCAAACTGCAGCTGCAGGAGTTCCCTTACTTGCACGGATGGTATGCATGTGCCATCAAGTCACAGCTGGCTAAAGTCAACCCCAGCATGGGGCTTTCAAGGGAGGTGAGCAGCAGAGGTGGTTTGCTATTGCATCCCTGGTTGTCTCCCTTCCCAGTTCCAAGATCTGAAGAAATTGTGCTGCTTTCCATTCCTCATTGGTGGGATGAGTAAATACTACAAAAACATGGAAACATTTGAATAAAATGTGGAGATAAAGGTAAAGGTATCCCCTGTGCAAGCACCAGGTCATGTCTGACCCTTGGGGTGACGCCCTCCAGCGTTTTCATGGCAGACTCAACACGGGGTGGTTTGCCAGTGCCTTCCCCAGTCATTACCGTTTACCCCCCAGCAGCAAGCTGGGTACTCATTTTACTGACCTCGGAAGGATGGAAGGCTGAGTCAACCTTGAGCCGGCTGCTGGGATTGAACTCCCAGCCTCATGGGCAGAGCTTCAGACAGCCTGTCTGCTGCCTTACCATTCTGCTTCACAAGAGGCTCTTAAAAAAATTTGGAGATAGATTAAAGTAATTTTTGGTTATTACATTTATTGCTGAGGACTTCACTGCTAGCATTTTACTTGTAAAAAAATGAAATTTTGTATGCATACAGAATGTTATTACTGCCAACTTAGCTATAAAAGAGCAAGGATAACCTATTCTATGCTGGCCTGCAAAAATATGACTGCATTTCACTGGGGGGTAACCAGACTTTTAAGACTTTTAGAGGTTTTTACTGGAAGCAATAAGGCAGCAGATGAACTACTTAAGAGTAGAATGAATGATAACAGAAACAAACAGTGGAAAATTAGCAGAATACAAAGAAAACGGAAGATCTGTTCACTGGCCGTGAAGGTTCCTCCTTGGCGGTCTAGGGCTTGGGCAGTCGTTAGTTTTGGGATTGAAGCTCCTCCTCTTGTAGGTGGAGTCACAAAGCTGTAGGCCCCTGTAGAGGGAGGTGCTTCTCCCTTGGTCACCAGCCCAGTTTCGGAGCAGTGATGCTGGAGAAAAATTTCTCCACTCCCCACAAACCAAAAGGTAACATCCAACTGGCAAGAAAAACTCTTTCCCTTTCAAACAAAATTGAGGGGGAAACCCCCAGGGAAGAACCACCACCCTGAGCTAAACCAAGTATCTACACGGTATCTGCCAATGTATCTGCATGCTCTTGCTATGACTATTGTGACTCCATTTTGTATGACTTTGCTTTTTGCTATCTGCCTTGCTCTGTAGTGGCTGGGATGGGTCAACTAGGGTTCAGAGTTTTGGGGAAGCATGAGAAGAAACAAGAAGGGGGTCAACTGGAATTTCTACGCCAGAATTTAGAATCAGGGGGAAGGAGCTGGTTTGGAGATATACGGTGCTTGCTTTATATCTCTCAGCCTCTCCTGACAGCAAGGAGTAAAGTTTCGCAGTACTGGGATTGGTTTGATTTTGGGCTGTCTTTGTGTGTGTGTCTCCCATTCAGCTTGCATTGCTTTATTGAAGACTGCTGAGAACGGGATTCCCCAGAGGGCAAGAACCAGTCTGAGGAAAAGCTCTATCAGACCCTGTTGGTAAGTGAGGATCTGGTGTTTCTGCTTCTTTGCTAGTGATTAGAGATCCAAAATGCCCAGCACATTGGGTAAAATCTCCTGAAAGATTTCTTGGGGGGAAAGCCGGGCCTGCATCATGGTTGTGACTGGTTCTTCTTCCTCAGAAAGCTCCCCTTCCTCCTTGGTGGAACCGAATGCAGAGCATCTTGAATTCTGTTCATCCACCCCTCAAGGGATCTCTGAGGACGTACCCTAGGCTTTCAGCTTCCTCTTTATTGCCCAGAGGGGGGAATGAAAATCCCTATCCAAGCCCCTGCTACCTGGCACAGTACCAGAAGAGCCCCGTCTATCTTTATTGGACTTCAATGATTTCCCTGCCTTTGGGTAGAGCTAAGGAAATGGCCTAATTTCTCCCCTAAACTATGCCAAGAGGTTGGACATCTCCTCACAAAAGGTCTAATGCCCTGGAGCTGGAATCGCCAGTCCCCCGGGGGACTCCGTTTGGGTAGACTGAAATGGGGAGGGAAAACCTTTTTACTCACTCCCCCCTTTTAAAAAACTTCCTGCAGTTAAACAAAAAAAGCCTCAAAACAAATGGAACATCCAAAGGAAGATGGGGCTGAACAAAATTGAGATGGATGACCCAGGGCCTGGGGACCAAGCCCTGGGAGGAAAGGCTGAGAGACTTGGGAATGTTCAGCCTGGAGGAATTTGAGAGAGGACAGGATGGCTCTCTTGAAGTGTTTGAAAGATTGTCACTTAGAGGAGGGCAGGGAGCAGTTCCTGTTAGCAGCAGAGGAGAGGACACGCAGTAATGGATTTAAACTACACTGGCTAAATATCAAGAAAAAGTTTTGCACAATAATAGTAGTTCAGCAGTGGAATTGACTACCCAAGGAGGTGGGTAGCTCTCCACTGGTGGTCCTCAAATAGGGGCTGGACAGATACTTATCCTGGATGCTTTTGGCTGATCCTGCATTGAGCAGGAGGTTGGGCTAGATGTCCTGTGTGGCCCCTTCCAGCTCTAGGATTCTATGAAAGCACTCCTCTCCCCTCAACAAGAGTGTCCACTTCTGTCACCTAGCTAAAGACCCGAAGTGAGAGACCCAGGCTGAATAAATCCCAGAGGGCTAACACAGTTGGTTCATGAACCCTGTACAAGCCAGAGGCATCAAACTCACAGGAGATGTAGAGCATTGGTGAGGAGGTGGGGTCCCCTGTGAGTACAATCTGTTCTGTCCTATACACTCCTGAATCTGCAGTCGTTTTGACAGGCGTAGGTTCAGGAGTGCCTAGACAGATCTTGTGCAAGAAACTAGATCACCCTTTTTCAACCTTTTGGCTGTGGAGGAGCCCCTGAAATAATTTTCCAGGCTTTGAGGAACCCTGGAAGTCATGTCAGCTGGCCACGCCTCACTGCCACGCCCCTTAGAAGTGACATGTCTCCAGAAGTGACATCACCACCCACGTTAACAGAAACCACGAGAGAACTTACACTCAGTGGGGAGGAGCAATGGAAGCTGCTGGCTCCCTAGCTTGTGGCCGAGTTCATTAAGGCAGGAGGGGGAAAGCTGCAGACCCCTCCAGAGCTCCTCCAGACCCTTAAGGGTCCATGGACTGATTGTTAGGAATCCCTGAGCTACAGACATCTAAGCTGCAGTGGACCTCCTCTGGGTGCTCTTCTACATGATCTCCAGGTTTTGTAAACATTTTGAGGGGAGATGGTCTGTCTGAAATACTACTCGCTCCTGAAGCAACACGAACCACCATGAGCTGCTTGAAAATTCGTGGACAATTTGTGCCAGTTGACCTGCCACAAAGTTGACTTTGCAAATCATGAACTGACGAAAATTCGCCATGAACTTAATTTTTGAGCCGGTTTGTGCCCATCCCTAGACAGCAGGATCAGCAAGGAAAAGCCAGACAATACAACCTGGACTTCCTCACCCAGTGATGGAAGAAAGCGACAAAAGCGGGTAGAGCTAATAGCCTTGGGGAGAGACTTCCCATTGGTTTGGTGGCACAACTGAGAAGACCCTTTCTCTAGTTGCCCCCTGCATAACATGAGAAGGCAGGGACACCCAAAGGATGGCCTCACACCCTTAGCAGTAAGATTGATTGGTGAGGCAGTGGCATTTTACTCATTTCAACAACCTTGTTCACAGGACAGGAATTACAACGACCATAACTGGTTTTAAGAACAAGGATAAACCCAGCCCTGTTTAACATTCCATACATTTCCCCCCTGGTGCAAATAGAGAAACAAGATGCTTTTCCTGAACCAAACTGGTAATGGATTAACCCTAACAATGAAATTCTCTTTGTGAAAACATTAAAATTAGAAGATATTTCCTGAAGGTTATGGCAATTAATTAAAAACAATGTGTTATTTTACACTAATCCTTTTATCAGTGGTTGCAAAGCTACAGCTTAACTCAAGAGTTGACTTCAGAAAGAAAAATACACTACACAGATTTACCCACATGGGTTGTGGATCAGCAGCACCATCTCTTGGCCAGAAGAATATCCTGCCCTGCTTTAATTTTCTCAGTCTTACTTGGGGATTTGCTCCAAAAGTCCTTGCAAAGAACCAGATGGGCTGAGGAAACATGGAAGCTCCTGTTTGCAACTGCAAGATTTTCGATATGGCTAGAAGGGAAATTGTTTCTGTAATAAATGGCCAGGAAGATGCCCATGAGGCAAGAGTTGGTGGATGAGGTGAAGGAGGTGGGGGCCCTAGGGGGAAGTGACCATGTCCTCATAGAATTCCTTTTGAGATGGGGAGCCAAGGAAGCTTGTAGCCAGACGCGGATGTTGGATTTTCGTAGGGCAAACTTTAATAAACTCAGAGACATGATGAGTGTCATACCATGGACGAGAATGCTGGAAGGGAAGGGAGCATGTGAAGAGTGGGCGCTATTCAAACAAGAGCTATTGCATGCTCAATCCATGACTATCCCAGAAAGACGAAAACACTGCAGGAGCTCTAAGAAGCCTATTTGCATGAACAGAGAACTTCAAGAGGAACTAAGAAAGAAAAGGGAAATGTTCAGGAAATGGAGGGAAGGATAGAGCTCTAAAGAAGAGTACCTACAGGTTACTAGGCACTGTAGATCAATCATCAGAAAGGCCAAAGCTGAGAGTGAGCTAAGATTGGCCAGGGAAGCCCATTGTAACAAGAAAAGATTTTTCAGTTATGTGAGGAGCAAACGTAAAGGAGGCAATAGGCCCACTATTGGGTGCGGATGGACAAACTCTAACGGAGGATACAGTGAAAGCAGAAAGGCTCAGTGCCTATTTTACATCTGTTTTTTTCCCCACAGGTCAAAGGGTTTAGGCACATCTAGAGATGGCAGTAGCCAAGAGATAGTGTCTGGGTGGCAGGTTGACATAGACAGAGAGGTTGTTGAGAGGCATTTAGCTGCACTGGATGAGTTGAAATCCCCTGGGCTGGATGAAATGCACCCGAGAGTGCTCGAAGAACTTTCCGGAGAACTTGCACAACCCTTGTCCATCATCTTTGGGACCTCTTTAAGGACTGGAGATGTCCCGGAGGACTGGAAGAGAGCAAACTTTATTCCGATCTTCTAAAAAGGGAGGAAGGATGAACCGGGAAACTACAGACCAGTGAGTCTGACCTCTGTTGTGGGTAAAATAACGGAGCAGATATTAAAGGGAGCGATCTGCAAACATCTGGAGGACAATTTGGTGATCCAAGGAAGTCAGCAGGGATTTGTCTCCAACAGGTCCTATCAGACCAACCTGGTTTCTTTTTTTGACCAAGTAACAAGTTTGCTGGATCGTGGAAATTCAGTTGATGTCATTTACTTGGTTTTTAGTAAGGCTTTTGATAAGGTTCCCCATGATGTTCTGATGGATAAATTGAAGGACTGCAATCTGGATTTTCAGATAGGTGGATAAGGAATTGGTTAGAGAACCGCCCTCAAAGAGTTGTTGTCAATGGTGTTTCATCAGACTGGAGGGAGGTGAGTAGCGGGGGACCTCAGGGCTCGGTGCTCGGCCCGGTACTTTTTAACATATTTATTAATGATCTTGATGAGGGGGTGAAGGGACTACTCATCAGGTTTGCAGATGACACCAAATTGGGAGGACTGGCAAATGCTCCGGAAGATAGAGACAGAGTTCAACGAGATCTGAACACAATGGAAAAATGGGCAAATGAGAACAAGATGCAATTTAATAAAGATAAGTGTAAAGTTCTGCATCTGGGTCAGAAAAATGAAAAGCATGCCTACTGGATGGGGGATACGCATCTAGGTAACACTGTGTGTGAACGAGACCTTGGGGTACTTGTGGATTGTAAACTAAACATGAGCAGGCAGTGTGATGCAGCGGTAAATAAGGCGAATGTCATTTTGGGCTGTATCAACAGGGGCATCACAGCAAAATCACAAGATGTCATAGTCCCATTGTATACAGCACTGGTCAGACTACACCTGGAGTACTGTGTGCAGTTCTGGAGGCCTCACTTCAAGAAGGACGTCGATAAAATTGAAAGGGTACAGAGGAGAGCGACGAGGATGATCTGGGGCCAAGGGACCAAGCCCTATGAAGATAGGTTGAGGGACTTGGGAATGTTCAGCCTGGAGAAAAGGAGGTTGAGAGGGGACATGATAGCCCTCTTTAAGTATTTGAAAGGTTGTCATTTGGAGGTGGGCAGGATGCTGTTCCCATTGGCTGCAGAGGAAAGGACACGCAGTAATGGGTTTAAACTACAAGTACAACGATATAGGCTAGATATCAGGAAAAGTTTTTCACAATCAGAGTAGTTCAGCAGTTGAATAGGCTGTCTAAGGAGGTGGTGAGCTCCCCCTCACTGGCAGTCTTCAAGCAAAGGTTGGATTCACACTTTTCTTGGATGCTTTAGGATGCTTTGGGCTGATCCTGCGTAGAGCAGGGGGTTGGACTAGATGGCCTGTATGGCCCCTTCCAACTCTATGATTATATGATCTTTGAAATGCATGAAGGGGCTGAAGAGAGATTTCTCCTGAATCCAACAATGATTCCTGCTTCTACAGGAAGGAGGACAGGAAGAGAAAACAGATAAACAGAGAAGATAGCAGAGGTCATTTTATCATAGATGGTACCAGAGGAAGCCTTTTGCAGGCCTGTGTATAGAAATGGGAAAATTTATACTCCATTTGCCAGCTAAAAGGATCAGATGGAGAATCCCAAGGGTCTGATTTGGTATAAGAGAGCTTCATGTGAATTTTGGGAGACTGCTTCCATGTATTGAGCTGCTCTACAGCTCAATCCCAAATCACGCACAGCGGATCTTAGTTTCACAAGTGGATGGCTTTGAGCATGTTATACCAAACAAAAAGAGCTTCCTCACTCAGGGTAACTTTTTAGGCAGGTCCGAGTCTTGCCCCTCCCTTCTTTCAGCTGAAGGACCTGCTGGGATGACTTTCAAAAGGCACCACTGAAAAACATCAGGATAAACAAACATGTCATTAACATTCTCGTGATAGCTGATAAATAACAAAACAAGCACAGCACTGTTTTGTTTTGTTTTATATAAAGAAGGGAGGCAACTTGTGTGGATCATATTCATTTTGTTTAATTATAATTTACATTTTATGTATTGCATTCTCCTCTGACAGAGTCTACATTCTCTTCCATTTCCACTTTATGTGACATAACAGGACGCAACTTCCTTTTTGAATGAAGTCGAACAGACAGCCAAGATTCTTAAAACCATCCGTTAAAAGAGAGGAGGACAAATAATTAAAGAATCTTATGCACAGTTCTTTTTCAAAGGATACGAAACGTGACAATGTCATATATTCACATATACAGCAGGGCTGGGTATCACAGTCAAGAAGTTATTCTGATGAAAATATTTCTTGCTTCAAGAGCTGAACCGCTTCATCTCTCTTCAGTTTTTTAAATTCTGGGTAATGAACCTGAGGGGGGGGGGAGAAGAAGAAAAGAAAAGCCTCACTTTTTACTACCTGGAAGCGTCTCAAGGTGGCTTACAATTGCTTTCCCTTCCTCTCCCCAAAACAGACAGGGGTAGGTGGGGCTGAGAGCATTTTCAGAAGTGTGACCAGTCCAAGGTCATCCAGCTGGCTGCATGTGGGGTGATGGGGAATCAAACCTGGTTCTCGGGATTAGAAGCCAGCACTCTTAACCACTATACCAAGCAGGATCTTATTTTGATCCTAACTAGGTTTGGTGCTTTAGAAATATATAAACTTAGCATACATTTTAAAAGTATGTTTGCTCCTGTCTCTGAAATTCAGAGATTAGTAAATTCGATCCACCAACGTAAAGCAAACAATATACCATCCTAGGGAATTTATGCTTAGCCTCTGATGTACAGGATCTCAGATAAAATAAGTTATTTCATATACCTAGATAGAGGTTATGCCCCAACCTGGATAGCCCAGGCTAACCCAATCTTGTTAGATCTTGGAAGCTAAACAAGTTCGGCCCTGGCTAATATTTGGATGGGAAACCAAATGATGCAGAGGCAGGCAATGGCCGCTGAACGCCTCTTCCCTTGAAAACTCCACCAGGGGTCACCGTAAGTTGGCTACAACATGACAGACAACGATTACGAGAAGATATAGGCAGCCATTCGGATTCCTCTTACCAGGACCACATGGCAGCCCAGCAGTCTCAGATGCCTTGTCTTCATTGCCAACCTGCCACGGGGATGTCTTGAGCCAATGCAGAAAGCAGACATGGGAGCGCAAAGTACAGCCACCCTAGAACCGACAGCAGAAGTCATGAAACCTGTGACAGGGAGGACCAGGACTGCGGTGGGCTGGGCTGACGAACATTGCCGTTATCCAGTGACTGCAAGTGGCGCCATCCAGACGTTGCCCCTAGACCAATGGTTCTCAGCCTGGGGGTTGGGACCCCTCTGGGGGTTGAACGACCCTTTCACAGGAGTCGCAGCAGGGCAAGCAGCTTGGCCTGGGGAGGGGTGCCACGGTTGCCAGTCGTCCTGTAGGTGCCCGCCAATTTATAACCAATTTATATACAATCCTGAACAACGGATCTTCGCACCATTGGTCAGTTTCAGTTTGATTTCTGTGAAAGGACACTTGCATAATGTTATGGCTGGGAGTCCCCACAACAGGAGGAACTGGATTAAAGGGTCGCAGCATTAGGAAGGTTGAGAACCACTGCCCTAGACAAATGCTGCACATGCACAGGTTTGCTCCTGGAGTCGGAGAAGCCAATGGCAGGCCTGTAGGTCTCCTCCCACCATCTTGTGACTTTTGCAGCAGAACTGCAGAGGTTTGTGCACCAGCAGCACAACCAACAGGCAAACAGACTGCACTTTGCAGATCAGGGAATTCCTTTACAACGTGCCTAAAATATCAGAGTTGTGTTCAGCTGCTGCTTCACCACTGCCTCCCTTTCATGCTCCTTCCCACTGTTACAAACTTGTGTTCACTTGCAAAAGACTGGTGGATGCTGCTCATGAAAAGGAGGGCTTGAAATTACTCTTGAATGTGGCAAGAAAGTTCTGAGTTCTTGTAGTATAACTATTGATGGGGAGGGGAGGGGGGTTTCCCGCTGCCACTGTACCCACCAATGGATGCTTGAGGAGGCGAGATGGGAAGAAGAGCTCTCCCCTGCAATAGCTTGATATTCTTTTCTGCCAGAACAGGGTAAAAATATTTGCTTAAATTTTGGCTATTCAAGTACAAGTCAACTGACTACAACGACTACACAGGACACAAAGGGGCCGTGTGCTCTGTAACAGTGAATGGGCTGCATGAAGCCTGCCGTGTCTCAACCAGGGCTGGGGCCTTTTTGGCCTTGGCCTCAGTCTATTGGAATGAGCTCCCAGAAGAGCCCTTGCAAAGTTCTACAGAGCCTGTAAGATGGAGCTCTTCTGCCAGGCATTTCGTTGAGGCCAGGTGGGACCGGAAGATCTTCCTCTCCTCCAAAGTGCAAATTAGACCATCACCCTGGAGCCAGTGGATGGCGAGGCAGAATGGGGGGGAGGGGGAGTTGTGAGTACTGATAGGGATTGGGACTGGGTTGGAATTTCCAGTTTTATTATCTGAATTTGTATTGTTGTGAGCTGCCATGAGCCAGCTATGCTGGAAGTGGTAGCATACAAATATTATACAGAAGCATGGATGGATGGATGGGTGGATGGGTGGATGGATGGGTGGATGGATGGATGGGAGGGAGGGAGGAATGGTCTTGACACAACTCTTAATATAGAGAGATTTCATCTTTAAAAATAGACGCATCAAAGCTACCCACAGCTCAACAGTATTCTTGTTTCACTGCAGAGCAACAGAATGCATCAGGAACTGTACAGGTTTTCCCTTCTAGTAATTTTATCCAAACCTGTCCAGAAATGTCACCCATTCTCTCCCACACCACCCACTCTATAAAGGCTGTTCAGTCCCCTGTAGCCCTGACGTGATCTAAGAGCTAGCATTTGGATGAAACATCTCCAAGCAATTCCAGCGTTGTGTCATGGAGGCAGGTAATGGCAAAAGACTTCTGAATGTCTCTTCCCTTGAAACCCTGCAGGGTTGCCATAAATCAGCTGTGATTTGTGGGCAATTTATAGGGCAAATATGACTCTACTTAGAAGGAGCAAGAGGTGCCCTCCAGTTGAGAGAAGCCTCCCCCACCTGATAAACTATAGGGAATTCTTCATCGCAACAAGAGACCACATGAGCAAATGACTATTATAAGCCCATCTCCAACACAGCAGAACAAAACAAAGGCCAAAAATTCCTTAAGTTTCTCCGCTTACCTTCTTCAGAAAACATTATTGCAGTAAGTGCCCTCTTCCACTGAAACCTCAAAACACAGACCAACCCACAAATGAATACATTCTTTTAAGTTTATGCAGTTAAGCTTATAATCAAAGAAAGGCACCTTTGAGTTCTGAAATTATCTGCTGGCTGATCGGCTTTACTGCTGGGCACTGCCTTTCTTCTGTTTGCATCCATTAGGATTTCAAAATCTGGGAAAAGAGGAAAGCCATTAATGACCTACAAAGGAAAAAAAGAGAGTTAGGATCTGACCTTTCTTTCAGTCACCCAAGTAGGACTCCTGCTCGCACAAGATTTCCACCGATTCCCCCTCCTGGCTTTGCAGCTCGCACTGGTCCTCAAGGTCCATTGATAGAAGCTGCATTTTGGGGAGCACAGCAGGCTCGAGCGGGAAGGAAGGAATCCAACCCAAATCTTTCTCTATGGAGAGATTTCTCATACGACTGAGGATCGATCGGAAAGAGCAACCCAAAACTGAGCTCCTTCCGGCTTCTCCCAGACCAAATCATAACTACCTGGCTTCAAAGTAAGGAGAAGACAAACAGATTTATGTGTGGAAAGTGCCATCGAGTCACAGGTAACTCAAAGTGACTCCTCATGGAGTTTTCAAGGCAGCAGACAAACAACGATGGTTGCTATTGCCTGCCTCTGCTTAGCAACCCTGGACCCCCATGGTGGGCTCCAGGTCTGGGCATCATTTTCCCAAGAGGCAAACGGCAGTACTGCGGGGTCATCTCCAGTTGAGAAAACCACATGGGGAAGAAAGGTCAGCCCCCTTCTCTCTGAATACTGCCATCGTGATCCAAAGCAGATCCAGACATATCAGGGAGCGACAGAGGACGTTGCAGAGAAGCGAGATTTCTTTATTGTCACAGCACACAACCTGCATGGCGGATGGCCAGCTTCTACTCCTGCCAAGTGGCTCAGGCGCATTCACAATCACCCTTCCCTCTCCACCCACTTCAGCTCTCTGCATTTAACCAAATATCAATGCTTCTTTATGAAGGACAATAATAACGTTTGGTCACGCACCTATGTTGTAGCCATATGCCAACTTTGCATTCAGTCGAAATAAACTTGCATCTCCTAGGAGTGCGTACAGTGCCTCCTGGATCTCAGGAAAATGAGAAGAGGGAGAGGAGGACTGTTTCTCCACTGATAAGGCTATCGCCGGCTTGGAGACAGCATGACCCTCAAGGGCTAGGCAAACATTCACAGCACGCAACATCATTTCGTTTTTCTCAAAGTATTGTCCATCTGAAGAGATACACAGATTATGAGGTTATTATTGAAGAAAAACCTTAAACCTGCAGCCCTTTTAAATCACTTAAATGTTAAGGATAGTCTCGATGACCCAGAGATTAATATCTGTACAGGGCTGCTTTCAAGGACCCCCCCCCCCCAACTCCATCTTGCTAATACCATTTCTCCAACTTTCTGAAAGCCTGAAACGGAAGTCTTTTGGGCCGCTAAGTCCTCGAATGTAAGCACACAAGGATATGTGCCATTCAGTTGTTAGAGATGCTTCGATGGAAAAGCTTCAGCAACTAAATGAGTGTCTATGCAACCGGAAGGAGAATATATTTGGTAGCATTATGTTTCAGCTATCAATCGCTTCATCACAATCCAAGATCAGCATACAAGCACAGCCCAAAAACACAGCTGTCATTCACACAACAAATGTTAAACTATTAATATCCTAAAATCTATACATAAAAACAACAGTAAGTTTACTGGGAGTCAGTCAGTTTCTTCTGCCTTATTGAGCAATCAGCTGTGCAATATTTTGCTACCTTAAAAGTAATTTAGGCAGAATTATCAGTCAGAAGAAGACAAGTCTAAAAGTGGTAAAACTTTTTTTTTAGTTTTAGGGGCACATGGTCAATGGATTCTACATTTCCCAACTGACATGGACATCAACAAAAAGTATTTCAGCTATAAGCCCTGCATTTCAAACATTTCAAACATGAAAGCATTTCTGCTTTCATTTGAGACTGTTGCTTAGATCAGTGGTCCCCAACCTTTTTATCACCTTTTTATCACCAACGCCTTTTACTGAGGGGGGGGTAGTTTACTCCTCTACTCTCAACCACTGCCCTAACGCTCTCTGATCGCTATGGTAATGTTTAAACATCCCTTCAAAATAAGATACAGACACGCCACAACAATGAAATGTGTTGTAAAGGGCTGGGGGGGATGAAGTAAGGGGCCGGGGGCGGGGGGGAAGAAGGCGTCCTTCGGGGCCCACCTCCAATTAGTCGAAGGACCACATGTGGTCCGCAGCCCACAGGTTGGGGATCACTAGTTTAGATGATAAATAGAATGCAAATAAAGTATTTGTCCTTTCTTCTCAAGAGGGATTCAGTGATCACTGTCGGTTGGGAACTTCTGTTACAGCCAGCCACTAGGAACATCATGGCTACAAGTCTGGCCCTGAGTACTTGATATGGACAGTCTTTCACATCTTTTAGGAGTTGCTACTCTGCAATAAAATAATGAAGATAATTACTATGACATGAATATTATCTAGAGGCCTCTTGGCCCTTGTGCAGTAAAATTTTGGGTTGGGGTCCACTGAGGAAGCAGTCACAAGTGAAACGCAGACTTTACCGGTTCCTCCTTTGGATTTGGAATTTCCAGGGGCATTCCTACAGCTATATACTTTTTGAGTATTATGATGTTGTGTTTGTGCTTTTAAAGCACTGGATAAACTTTTTCCATATTGTATAAACTGTTACTTAGTTGTGTTGTTATTACACAGTGGGTTTTCTTTTTTAGTACAACTGCAATACACTGTGTACCCCGTTTTGTATTTTTAGCCTCCAGGATCAGGTGGTAGCTGAAGATCTCCAGGGATTACAACAGATCTCCAGGAAACAGCGATCAGTTATCCTGGAGAAAATGGCCACTTTGGAAGGTGGACTCTATGGCATGGCAGCTCCACTGAAGTCCCTCCCCACCACAAACCCCGCCCTCCTCAGGCTCCACCTCACAAAATCTCCAGGTATTCCCTAACACAGCACTGGCAACCGTATCCATGCGCCTCTAAGCCTAAGGAAAGGTACTTTGCATTCTGAAATACTATAACTAAGGAGAAGAAATATCTGGAATATCTTGCTTTAACTTCTTCCACGGCAGGAGGGAATTGGCACTGCCAAAATCGTCAGGCAGAGAGCAGATGTTTGCCACCTACTCCCCTATGAACCTACTCAGCCATTGTGATCCTCTTCAGAGGGCATCCCGGGAGAGGGCCTTCTCAGTGGTGACACCAAAACTCTGGAACTTTCTTCCAGGGAGCGTTGACTGCCCCTTTCTGTGGCCATCACCTACCACTCAGAGAAGACTTGTTTATTTCACTTGGCATTCCCTCATTGATCCCTTCTTCCTTCCTGCCCTTATTTAAACTCCGATATTAAATTGTTTTAATGATATATTTGTGTTTTGGTTTCTTAGATGAGATTTTAATCTGTACGTTTTATTTGCCACCTAGGTGACCCTATACAGACAGAAAGGCAGAGTAAAAATGCTGTTCATAAAAATATAAATAATAGTAAGCTGAAGATGGACATTTTATTACAGTAGGCCTTCTCAAACAGGCTTTTGTGACGCCCTGGGGTTTCTTGACAGCTCTGGAAAGGTTCCCTGAATGGGTGAGAGTTCATTAATTTTTAATGTATTTTTAAATTTGTTAAACATTTATCGGGTATATGGCCATGTTGATCTCCCCAAAATTACCAATGATGAGGCTGGAGGGGGTTGGGGGGGGCGTACACAACTATGCTTCCCAACCTTATTCTGCATGATTGTGCCATTTCTGAGGTTCCTTGAATCCTAAAGATTGTTTTAGGGGTTTCTCAACAGGAATGAGAAAGGCTGCATTACAGAGCTCTGTTATAGCCATGTCTGCACATACACAGGATGCATATGAATCATGTCATAAAGTTGTATACAGTCTGAGAGAGAAGACAAGTCAAAGTAAGCTTCTGACCTTCAGACATCAGATTGTGAATGACTTCATCCTGTAGCAGCTGATCAAGGGCTGGTTGGGGAAGGTATCCTAAAATGCAGAATGAGTATACAGCCTTCAATAAGTCCTTATTCGAGATCCTGGGCAGATAATCAGTCAGGGCCTTATTCAGCGCTTGAAGGAACCTTCAAAAAGTGGAGGGAGACAGAGAGTGAGATTGAAATTCCTAAACTAGATCAACCAGATTACTTACTTCCCAGGACACAGTTAGAATTGCCCTGTGAAAAAGGGGGGGGGAGAGGGAGATTATGACCAACTTGTGCTGTAGTTAGTTCCCACATGACACAACACCACTTGCAATCCTCCCAAAACAGCCATGGAGCCAGACCACAATAGTCCAGGGTTTTAAGTCTACACCTGGATACAAATGAGCCCCTCCTCCCCTTTTCTTTGGGAGAAGGAAGAGGATGAAGAGCATTTCTTTCTAAAGTACTTATGTAGTTAGTTCAGTGGGTGACCGAATTTGTACTGCAGAAACACAAGTATTCCCATCTGCTACTGAAAGTCCTCAGAAACCTGAAATCACAGGAAGCTTCCATTTCTAGCTATCATGGCTACAATCAGCCTAACGTTCACGGATTTGCATAAACTACCTATGCCAATGTCCAACTGCATTTAAAAAATCCATAAGTTGCAAAACAACAACAGAGAAGAAAATATTCCAGAGCCAGAACCTACTGCTGATCTTGGCCTTGTGGGAGGTGGTTGAGCAGAGAATATGCTCGAAGAACAGCCAAAATATCCTTCATGGTCAAAGATTCAGGATGAGATATCACTTTCCCAGCAAAAGTATCCATCAGACTGGCTGGGCGACAGCCAATATTCTCAAAGGCAGAAAGGAAGAAGGTTATCTGAAATTAAAAGAATATCAATTTGTCCATTTTATTATTTGAGATTTCAGCTTGAACAGCTATGCCGGCAGCTGGACATGCCCATAAGTTTTAATTTTCACTTGCCCTAGGCAATTGCTAACTGCAAGACTGTCCAACATCTAAATTAAATTGCCTCTACTTGCTTCATTTAAGATCTTAGTTTTAAATGAGGGAAATATAAATACAAGAGGGAAAATATTCATGTCAGAATAAGTCCACCAATTGCCTCTAGTCTTCTTCCAGAAGCTTTTTTTTTTTTTTGGGGGGGGGGGCAAATCCAGAGCTGCTGCCCCCCTCCCTTTTCTTTAGGCAACCCTTCCCAAGAAGTCACAATGTAGCTGTTCCCTCTCTCCTGCCACCCCTTTCCTCTGGCTTTCCTCTGGCTTTTGGTCCACTTTCTGGCTTTTCTTGTCCTCAGCCCTCTTCCTGTCTGTCCTTTAAAAGCTGCTCGGGAGGTAGACCAACCTCAGCTTCCTCCATTCCTTCTTCAACCCCATGAGGATTTGGCCTGATAGGAAGAGTCCTGCTCCAATGGGGCATTAGGCTTTATTTATCCAAAAAACAACAACAAAAAACTGATGCTTACCCAAGGGGTCTCGTGGCAACTTACAACATTAAAACCAGTAAGGTAAAACATAAAATCAAATAAAATATAAACTAATAAATTATTAAAATATGTGGCTATCACCAGTCTACTATTAAAACAGCCAAAACATATGTTTGCCCTCCATAAGGCAAACTAGACAAGTTTGACAGGGCATGGCTGTCAACTGAGAGTGCATTCCACAGAGTAGGGGCCACAACTGAGAAGGTCTTTGGTGAAAGCTATCTGAGCCCTCCTGGCTTGCTGCCTGAAGCCCATGGTCTACCACACCTTCTCACCTGAGCTGGGTAAAGTATGAGCCTTATCTTCTGGGCTCTGGCCCTCCACCAGGTCCCATCTAAGCCTCCCAGTCAGAAGCTCGCTCCATCAATTGCAGGGTCTCCCTGCCTCCCCTCTGCCATTATTTTCTTCCCCCTAAACACTCCCTTCACCTCCAGCTTGTGATCCAGCTGGGGGCCACTTGTGCCAGCCCCCAAAGTCCTATGGCTGTTCCACCCCCGCCCTCTGTTGCACTGAAGTTTGCCATGGCTCTTGGAGACCCAGCTAGTCCCCTCTGCCCCCCTGCTCAACTGCCATTGCTTGACATCTTTGGAGGATCCCCAAAAGGCTGGCAACAAACTCTCCAATGGACCCCTATTAAGTACCATGAAATGGGCTATATCAACAAAGTACAGGGGATAAGCTGTATTACGAATGAATGAACCCAGAATAAAACATCAAATATCCTCACTGGCCAGAATCCTGTGCTTATGTTGAAGATCAACTGAAATCTAGATAAAAGATTATCAATCTTCATATGCAGCATTTTCAGCATACATACTGGACTGCTGCCATTAGTTTGATCTCTGAATCTACATTACAAAAGGTGCACGGACAGCAACAGGTATAAAAAAATTATGACCAGCATAATGGCATTTCTAAAGTACACCAAATTGTCAGGTTTGCCCAAGAACTCATTTGATACTGCAAAACTGCTGGTGAGTCTTATGAATTATCATGCCCCCCCCCCACAGTTTACCTGCTTGGTGTCCCACATATAGAAGGATGATACTATGTAATTGGCTATTGCAGAAAAGAGTGCAGTGTTGCGATACAGAAGGTCATTACATGATCTCAGAATGCTCAGCAATCGCCAGAACGGAATTCCCTCGATATTCTCTATTATACATACAGAAGAAGGCCCAAAACAAAAAAAAAAGAAAGTTTAGAAGTGGTGCTAAAGGCCTTAAACACTCCAAGCAGATTTTGTGCATTGACTGAGTCAAAAATATGCCACAGAAAGAAATATCACAATAATTGAGAATACAGGAGTAAAAGATAATGGACAGCAAAGACATGTGCAGCAAAGACCCGATGCAAGGGAACCCAGCACTTTATTTTGACAGGCTGACACCTTCCTCCCAATGCCATTGACTACAAACTGTGCCTGAAGCTAAGTCATGAAATCCATTCGCCACGTGGCACTGGGGAAGGGGATGAGTTTGTATGTTCAAGAAAATCAAGCCTAAGAAAATCAAGCCTAAGGCTAATCCAAATAAAACTCCATGCAAAATGTTAGATAACTGTTTTCGTTAACTATCCTCAGATTTGACTTTGGCTCTCTTTTTGTTGGTGTTGCTTTTCCTCACTAAGTGGCTCTGCATGTAATCTGAAGAAGCTTAAAGGACATGGAAAACGGAGGCTCAGGAGTAGAGCTTCTGCTTGGCATGCAGAAAGTCCCAGGTTTAATCTCCAGAAACTCCTTCTAAAAGAATGACACAAAACTAGATGATGGCAAAGACCACAACCCGAGACCCTGGAGAGTTGCTGCTCCTGATGGACTGAGGGTCTGATTTGGTATAAGGCAGATTCATGTCTTTAGTGTGTTCCAAATGGACACAAAACAGTGATCACACTAAACTAGCAAAAAGGGGAGGTGGGGCAGCAGTCCGAGACAGTCACGGCAACTTACCTATTATTTTGTCACTGCAAGCTTTCAGAATGGGAAGGGAGCGGTAATTCATCTCAGCCAGTGCACTGAACATATGCTGAGCATTTGGAAATGTCATCTGATCAATCTGACTCAAAATTTTGGCCTGAAAAGCAAAACAGGCTGAGATGAGACTCTGGTGGGCAGCCGTGTTGGTCTAAGGCAAAAGAACAAAATCTGAGTCCAGTACCAAGTTTAATTCTAGGTATAAGCTTTGGGGTGCATGCACATTTCCTTAAGACATGTGTCGTAAGGGTACCACTGGATTCAGGCTAAAATTAGACAGGCCGACAGATGGCTGTCCTAACAAGAAAAGGGTGGCTCAGCTGCTCCAGACTTCCACTAAACAGAACTGTTTCCCATATTTATTTAAAATATACTAGCTTCAAAGCCCGTTCCTAAGAACAGGCCTTGAAAGGGCCCCCTCCCCTGGGCCCTGGCCAGGCAGCTTAAGGTGGCTTTGGGCCACAGCTTGCAGTCAGATCAAGTGTGGTGGGCGGGGGGCTGGCCAGCTCGTTAGCAGGCCTAGGACAGAGCTCGTTAGCAGGCCCAGCCTAGCAGGCCAAGAGGCCCTCGTTAGCAAGCCCACCACAATCCTTTGCCCAGGGCCCTTTCCCCTTACCTGCTGCTGGCTCCAGGCACTGAGGCGCATCTGAGAGCAAAGAGGCTAGAGTCCTGGGATGGAGGGCCAGAGCTGCAGGGGCAGAGCCAATTGGGATACAGCCAGGCTGCACCCTGATTGGCCCTATTCCAACTAGAACAGCTGGACACGTCCCTCCCAGCAGGCTGTTTCACAAATATATAGAGGAACCATGGATAAAGATTTGTTTGCTGCCTTTCTTTCTATGGCGCCCAAGGAGGCTTACAATATATTAATTAATAATACACAATAAAAAATTAAAACTGAAAACTAAAACACACAATTTTAAAAATTAAACACAGCACTTAAATAATAGTCTTTGGCTGCCTCCAAAGGATAAAAAAATGACTCCTTTGGGGGCTTCCTCTTCATCTGTTTTCCATTCCAGGGCACTTTTGTGTTTGCTTAGAATACAGAGCGATGAAAATCAGGGGCGGAAACACATCTCCTTCTGCTGCGAAGCTGCCAATACAAGAGTTAACATGAAATGAAAGAACCTGTGTCTTGGCTGCAGGATAGAACTCAAAACCTTCTGAGCAACTGAATCTTTTCTTTGCTGCCTGAAATCACATGAGGGAATTACCCAGCAGCTAGTCCTGACAGCCTTTCAAATCACTACTGATTGCTTGACTGGGACTGTATCCATGACACGACTAAGCCTCTAATTTTACCTCCAGTTTTGTCTTCAGAGAGAGAGGTGAGTCCTTTCCTATACATTTCATTATTGTTTGGATGACGAACAAGCTGGAGATCTTTGGGATTCGCTGCTCCACCACCAGCCTAGTGAGAAAGAACATGGTCCCCATCAGGAAATGAATACAGAACAGTCAGAAACACACACAGCAAGCAGATAACGCTAGGAACGGGTCAGAACTATATGTCATCTTTATTTAATTCATTTCTACTCTGCCTAGCAGCTTACATCCTTCTCCTCTCCTCCATTTTATCTTCATAACTACCCTGTGTTGTAGGTCCATTTGGGAGAAAGTGACTGGACTAAGGTCACCTGAGCCAGCTTCCATGGCAAAGCAGGGATTTGAACCTGGATATCTCAGTCTGACACTCAAACCACTACACCACATCGGCTTCCAGCAATGGCTATAGAAGAACACAGCAACATATGAATGAGGCATTATAGTTTAGGATGCATATCCTGACCAGTGGGATATTACTAAAGATTATTTTAGGCAGCTTAATTTGAATACATGAAGCTGACTTCTACTGAATCAGACCCTTGGTCCCTCAAAACCAGCTGTGGCCACAGATTAGTAGCAGCTCTCCAGGGTTTCAGACAGAGGTCTTTCCCATCACCTACTGCCCAGTCCTTTTAACTGGATATGCTGGGGATTGAACTGGGATCTGCATACCAAGCAGATGCTCTTCCACTAAGCCTGGATTAACTGAAAGTAGTCATCAGAGTCCATATTATTATGTGGATGTGCAGGTAAGCTACAAGCAGCAGGAGACTGTACTGGCCCAACCCACCTTACAGATGTCCCCATCTGCACACAGGAAACTGGGGCTGTGGCTTAGTGGAAGAGCTTCTGTGAGGTATGCAGAAATTCTGGGGTCAGTCCCTAGCCTCTCCAGTTAAAAAAGGACCAGTAGGTCATGGGAAAGACCTCTGCCTGATCCCTTGAAGGGTCGCTGCCAGTCTGAGTGGACAATGCTGACCTTGATAGGCCAAGCAGAAGGTACCTTCATGCATGAACTGCAGTGATGCCTCTGCTGCTTAGAGGGCACCTGAAACTTGCAAGAGGAAAGTTGGCTGCAGAGGAGAGGACACGCAGTAATGGGTTTAAACTACAAGTACGATATAGGCTAGATATCAGGAAAAGAATTTTCACAGTCAGAGTAGTTCAGCAGTGGAATAAGCTGCCTAAGGATGTGGTGAGCTCCCCCTCACTGGCAGTCTTCAAGCAAAGGTTGGAGACACACTTTTCTTGGATGCTTTAGGATGCTTGGGGCTGATCCTGCGTTGAGCAGGGGATTGGACTAGATGGCCTGTATGGCCCCTTCCAACTCTATGATTCTATGATTCTAAGCTGTGTATGCTTTTGGTAGCTAAACTTTGTAACAATACAGAACTAAAACTTCCTTAATTCCTGAGCATCTCACTGGAGAATGCAAGGCATGGAGAATGCAACTCCCATCCAATTACTAGCCAGGGCTGACCCTGCGTAGCTTCCAAGATCTGATGAGGCCAGGCTAGGTTGGGCCCTCAGGTCAGGTCTGAATAACTACGGCATCTACAGCATCTCTCTCCTCAAAACTGTTTAACGCCTTCATGCACCCTCTGGCACAGCTGGATTGGAGTTATGGGCTGGGATATCACCAACATACAGAAGACACCCAGCTCTATCTCCTGATGGATAGCCACCCGAACACCCAGCGAGATACATTCGCCAGATGTTTGGAAGCTGTAGCTGGATGGTTAGAGCAGAGTAGCCTGAAACTCACCCCCTCCAAGATGGAGGTCTTGTGCCTGGGCAGGAAGGTGGCAGATCAGGAAGTATGCCTCCCACTGGCTGGGATGAAACTCAACATCTCGCCCTCAAACAGGAACTTGGCGGTGACCCAGGATGCTTCTCTTTCTATGGAGGCCAAGGTCATGGGAGTAGTGTGTATGGCATTTTTCCACCTACGCCAAACAAAGCTACTAGCTCCCTACCTGTTGTCAGATTGTTTGGCCAAAGTGAATCATGCAATGATCACTCCCAGACTAGACTTCTGTAACTCACTCTACTCTGGCTTACTCTTGTCAGGGGGTTGGACTAGATGGCCTGTATGGCCCCTTCCAACTCTATGATTCTATGTCCCTGACCCAGAAATTGCAGCTGGTGCAAAATGCAGCTGCTAGAGTCCTCACAGGAACATCTTGGAGGGCACACATCCAGCCAGTACTGAGACAGCTGTATTGGTTGCCGGTTGCGGCCCGGATCAGGTTCAAGGTTTTGGTGTTAACCTTCAAGGCCATCTGTGGTCTGGGCTCCTCATATCTGCAGGGCTGCCTGCCTCCTTAGGACTCTGTCCCTCACAGGTCTCTTCGCCCTGTGGGTTGAACTTGTTGGAGGTCCCCGGCCCAAGGAGGTTTGCTTGGCCTCGATCCTAGCCCCGACCTGGTAGAATGTGCTCTCAGGAGAGCTGAGAGCCCTGACAGAGTTTTCTCCGTTCCGAGGGGCCTGCAAGACGGAGCTTTTCCACCAGGTCTTTGGTTGAGATCAGGATGGGTTAGAACTGGGCCCTCGCTGGCTAGCCAGGTCATCAGGCACCCCTGGAATAGCCCCCGAGGCACTGTGCCACCATAGGGTCTGTTATAACTGGGGGTGGGGACTTTTGCTGCCTGAGGGGGAGTGGATTTTTATAGGGATTTTATTATTGTTTGGGGGTGATTTTAATTTATATTTATGACTAGTGCCCACTGCAGTCAGGAATGCAGCGGGCGATAGTGGAACTCCCTCCCCCCCGCCCCGGCCTCCTCAAGGACCGAAAATGGCTGGGAGCCGGCTTCAGGCTGTGGCGCCATTTTAAAGTGACAGAGAAGGCAGGAGGGAGGTCTCACTCCTGCCCCCCGGCCCTCCCCGTCACTTTAAAATGGCAACACAGCCAGGAGTCGGCTCCCGACCTCTGTGACATTTTAAAATGGCAGGGAAGCTTTCATGCTGGCTTCCTGTTGGGCCGGAAGGCCCTCACACCACCTCTGTGAGGCGGCGTAAGGGTTTCCCAGCTTAACGGGAATGGAGGCCCCCACCCCCAGGGCTCTTACATGTGTCCAGGGGAGCGTCCAGGGGCAAAATGCTGGCAATGCCAGCAGAGAGCCCCTGGCCGGGGTGGAAGGGTGGGTCTGCCTGGACTGTGGGCCCACTGATTGGGCCACAGTCCTGATTGGGTGTGGCCTGTCTGAGGCAGGGCCCAATTGGAACACACGACAGGCCATGCCCACTCTTTGCCCACTAAGCCCTTAAAAGAAACCCCGAGAGAGAGAGAGAGAGAGAGAGAGAGAGAGATCAGAAAAGACGTTTGGCTTTTTCCTTACTGCAATCCAGTTTGGAGAGCTTCTACATTCTTGCATTTTTCCATCCCTTGCAATGTGGAGGCAACAATGGAAAGACTTCGGACATCTAATTCATTCAGACGCTCCTATTCAAAACACAAGAAAGCCTGGAAAATTCGAAGGAGGCCGAGCTGACAAATTTTCAGCAACCTTTCAATCAAGGGGAAAAAATACATAAAACAGGTAATCATGAGAACGTCCCAGTAAGGTTTACTCTACAGTATAAGTGGCCAAACTGGCTCTCCAGATGTCCATGGACTACAATTACCATGAGTCCATGACCGCATGCTTCATGGTAACTTCATGGCTCATGGTAGTTCATGGACATCTGGGAGCCCCAGTTTGGCTATCCCTGCTCTGCAGCAATGCATTTTCAGTTCAAACTCCACAACAGATGGCTTGAACTACATTAAAGGTATCTACCTGCCCTGTTTGAAACAAAACCATTCCATAATTACTCTTGTATTCAGGGGCAGACAAGGTGATAAAAGCAGCCCTGGAAAGCCACCTCCCCAACAAAGGGGAAGGAAAGACTTCCCATGGCTTCTGCCATGAACAGCAGCTGCAGCAACCACTGCTCAATATTACAAGGAAAACCAGTAGGAACCTTCCGCCCAGATTCTATGAAGCAGTTTGACATGGGGCTAGACACTATGGAGGTGGCAAACTGGGCTCTCCCAATCCACTCTCCTAGCATTTGGGCCTAAAATTACGGCTGACGATGGGAGAGCTGTCACTGGCTAGTTCTCGGCATCTGTATTATGGAAGACAGATCAGTACCAATAGAGCAGGGATGGCCAAACTGTGGCGCTCCAGATGACCATGGACTATCTATCAATCAATCAATCAAACAAACTTTATTACAGTCATTCGGACTAAGTTATATGAAGTTGATACATAAGAGACCAAAAGAATATGGTCATTTAATGTAATACAATTTAAAACAGATCATAAAATAGAACTTAAAACTATGCTAATTTAGAGCATTGGATTTTTGTGGCAGCACAAAACTTAGCCAGCGGAGTTGTCACCTGGGGGGACTCATCACTTAGCAGCCTCTTTGCTCGATCCACATTATGATGTTGTGACAACTTTTTAAGGAATGGTTCAATCAAGTTGCAACGAATGTCTACATAAGCAGGGCAGTGGAACAATATATGCTCTCTTGTATCAATTTCACCACTCCCACAAAGACATCGTCTCAGTGTAAGGGGAATGTTCTTATAGCGACCCTCTACAAGAGCTGAAGGCAAGATGGAGGATCTTGCAATGGTAAATGCCCTTCTTTGCTAACTTATTACCAGCTGAGACAGATAAGTGGCAGGGGCCAGAACATATCTTGTTTTAACTGGGGCCAAAAAAGTTGGACCATGGACTACAGTTTCCATGAGTTCCTGCCAACATATGCTGGACATGTTTGGCCACCCCTGCAGTAATGGACCACCACAGTTCTTGGGGCTGTTGGAGGCAGTGGAGTGTGTGTTCTGTTGCTTGACAATTCCGAGTGTCCTAGCTCTCGGGCAAGGCAGATGTTGATGGAGGGGGCTAGGAAAATACTGCAGCTTTTGATGCTCTGCTATGAACCTATAAAGAGTATATACATATAAGAAGCAGGCCCAGTGGAAATTTGGAGTGTGAATAAGAGAGAACCTTCAAACTTCTCCTCCATTTCATTACCACCAAGCCTCCAAGCAGGCATGACTTTTCTCACTCCTCTCCACCCTGGCACTCCACCCTGTGAAAACACTTTCAAGTTCAGCACTGAAAGTGCTATATAAATGTCAGGTATATTCATAAATATTTGCAGTATTAGTGCTTTCCTGCTCTCTTCCAAATTTATGGCCCCATTTGGCAATTATGATCTTTTATGACATACACACTGGGAACACCTGTGAAATTGCATACGGGTATAAAAGGCTTACCTGGCATATCCTCAGCATTGTCTGAACCAACCGGGTATTCTGCGGGACTCCAAGTCTCACCACTGCATGCAGACTGTATACCAAATCATCCTGCCGCATGTACCTGGCCTCCTGCATCACACACTGACAGAGCTGGCTAAACTGAGGGTGGTCAAACATCAGCTGTCTCTCATAATACTTCTGGTCTTCCAAAAGACTTTTGGTCAGCATCCACATAGTGGTCAGGCTGTTACTGATGTTGTTGTGGGAAACTGGGTATCTTGAAAACAAGTCTAGTACATCGCAGGGAGATGTGCACTTTTGAAGCTCATCAAAGCGCTGCTGGGCCATGGACCTCTCACCCATTTCTTTGCTTGCGCTTCTGTCTGTTGCTGCAGTGTCCATGGAACCAAATGGAGGTTTGGCAACTTCTGCAGTCGCTGGTCTAGAGCTTTGTGTTTGATCATCTAACAAATCATTAGAGCTTCTGTGTTCATTTGTGTTGATATTTTCTCTGTCGATAAAAGCATCTTGACAAAAAAACCTACCAGATGACTGAAGCCAGCAATGAGATAAGTACAATGGGCATCGCCTGAGATAAAGACTTGGCACGCTGTTTTTATGTGTGTTAGTCCCCAATGCATATGTTCTCATCGCTGTTCTCGTTGCAAAAGGACATGCCTGCATCTGCCTGATGGTCCTTATAAAACCACCCAGATTCTTATTCATTTTACTGCTCATCATTCAGTTATTTGTTCAAAGAAAAAACAAATTGACAAAATGCTAGCAGGACAAATCAGCTGGCCAGAACAGGATCATGTAAGTCACCTACAAAATGAATTAAAAATGGAAGCACAGTGAAGGATAGCAACATTTATCAACAATTTTACAGATACGGCTCCTATACAGGACAGTTAACGCACATTTTACAGGATGCTGTGAACAACAATCGATGGTTAGAAGGGCAAATCCATTACCCAACATGCAGTCAGTCTTTGTACTGACACAACTGAGAAGGAGAAGAATAACTGAGCTTAAAGTTGCAGATCTCACAAAGGTAAGGAAGAAATTAGTTCAAAGATATGTGTACTTCAGACACAGTCAGAGATGAAGTATCACCAAAAATTATTTAGTCAAAATCATTACCATACAGCCAGATATAAGCTCTGTCCTTGATTTCAAGAAGCTTAGTATTTGCATCCTGGATTTCAAGGCTACCTGAACATAAATTTCCACTTGACAAAAACCGTATTTGGCAAATGAGCCAAAATGCACACTTTTGCTTACTTACTTTGAGCCTCGGGGGAGGGTGGTATATAAATACAATGGATAAATTATGTGTATGTCTATCATCAGACGCCCTTGAACTCAGCAAGCGCAAAAACTCAGCAAGTTTTTGCATCCTTGACTACCGTTAACCTTTTGAGGAGGGGTTCCTATGTAACAGGGACTCCACTGTCTAACATAGGGATCCCCAAAGTGGTATCTGAGGGCGCCATGGTGCCCGCTGAAAGCCTTCTTGGCATCTACCAAGTGGCTTCAATAATTTGGTGGGGCCAGATGAGGTTTTGATGAGCAAGGCTTCTGTCTTGCCACTGGGGATTTGATAGGCTGTGCAGATTTTTTTTTAATTGCTTTGGCAGCGGCAGCTGCCACCACAGACCAGAATCTTTGCTGTGTGACTGAAGGTGAGTTATGACAGTTGTTCTGTGACTGGTTCTGCCTCCTGCAACAGCCATTTTGTGGCTGTACCCACCACAGTAAGTCCTACACGCTGGTTATGTAACGAAGCTAAACAGGGTGGGCTCATGTCTATATATGTCTTACAAATTCAGCCTGACACCTGTTTTAAGACTCGTCTGCCAAAGGTTATGTCATGGCCCCGTCTCCAGAGGGTGCCTCTGCACCACTGCCTGAGCTCATTCTGCCAGCTCCCTCGGAGGAAGAAGTGGAGGAGCTGGAGCAAAGCAGCAGGGTGCTGCTTAGAGAGGCAAGTCCCGATGGGGAGCCACAACCAGGTCCCAGCCAGACAAGCACCATGCCCTCTGCACCAGCATTACCTCAGCCTGCAGCAACACCCCTGAACAGCCCAGACTCATCTCCAGAGTGCAGGAGGGAATGCAGGAGGACAACGTTGGCAACACGCAGGCAAAGTGCTCGGCTTAGACTACAGCAACAGGCTAGGTTGGGCTCAGGTGGGGCTCATTCATCGGAGGAAGGCTGAGTGCCAGCTGCAGCCACTTGGTGTGACAGCTCAGCTTGTTCTTAAGCACAGCCGAAGTGCTTCCCAGTGTGGCTGCAACTTTGTGCACATGTCCACCCGTTGCCTTGACTGGTTTCCTGCTCCCTGACGCTTCGGCGGTTCTCCTTTGGACTTCGTCAGCTAACAATTCCTGATAAGACCCGGACTGGACTTTTGACTACTCTCTGGTACGCGCTTTGAACTTGCTTGACTCGGTAACTGTGCTTGCCCTTGCACTAACCCTGTGTGTGCCCAGCTAGGGCAGCACAGGTTACTAATTCCTCCTCCTGAGCCTCAATTTTGTAATGCGTCACAAATGTAGTAAAGGAGGACCATGTCGCTGTCCTACAAATCTCCTCAATCAGGACTCTGGTTCTAAAGGCTGCTGAGGTGGCTGCAGCTCTGGTTGAGTGTGCCCTGATATTCTTTGGACAGCTCAACCCTTGTGATTCTTAAGCCTGCTTCATACACAGTCTTATCCAATAACACACTGTAGACTTTGATACCTTATTACCTATGTTTGTTGTACTGTAGGTCACAAATAAGGCCTCTGTTAATTTAAAGGCCTTGTCATGGCCCCGTCTCCAGAGGGTGGCTCTGCACCACCGTCTGAGCTCATTCTGCCAGCTCCCTCGGAGGAAGAAGTGGAGGAGCTGGAGCAAAGCAGCAGGGTGCTGCTTAGAGAGGCAAGTCCCGATAGGGACCACAACCAGGTCCCAGCCAGACAAGCACCATGCCCTCTGCACCAGCATTACCTCAGCCTGCATCAACACCCCTGAACAGCCCAGACTCATCTCCAGAGCGCAGGAGGGAATGCAGGAGGACAATGTTGGCAACACGCAGGCAAAGTGCTCGGTTTAGACTACAGCAACAGGCTAGGTTGGGCTCAGGTGGGGCTCATTCATCGGAGGAAGGCTGAGTGCCAGGTGCAGCCACTTGGTGTGACAGCTCAGCTTGTTCTTAAGCACAGCCGAAGTGCTTCCCAGTGTGGCTGCAACTTTGTGCACATGGCCACCCGTTGCCTTGACTGGTTTCCTGCTCCCCAACGCTTCAGCGAAGCTCTGTTTGACTGATTCCCGGCTTGACCTTGGTAAAGATAAACGACAACTCTTTCGGTTCTCCTTTGGACTTCGTCAGCTAACAATTCCTGATAAGACCCGGACTGGACTTTTGACTACTCTCTGGTACGCGCTTTGAACTTGACTCGGTAACCATGCTTGCCCTTGCACTAACCCTGTGTGTGCCCAGCTAGGGCAGCACAGGCCTGAGTCCTTTGATATAACACCTCAATGCCCTTCTGTTGTCTAATTTGTGCTAATTCTTTTCTGTCCCACTGAAGGGTTTGGAAAGAAAGATGGAATCACTATTTGTTGGTTCAAATGAAAACCTGAATTGACTTTTGGCACAAAGGAAGCATCTGTACGTAACAAAACAGACCCTTTACAGAAAATACACAGATCTTCAGCAACTGATAGGGCACCCAGGTCAGACACCTTTCTTGCTGTTGTAACTGCAGTCCAAGACAAATATTTTAATTCTATTGATTTTAGAAGTTCAAATGGATATCTCGTAAGCGCCTGAAGCCCTTTTGAGAGGTTCCATGTTAGAAAACTTACGTTGGACAGATATAGCTAATTGAGCTGCCCCTTTGAGATATTTTCTGATCATTTTATTGCTTGCAAGGCCTTTTAGACCTTTGAACTCCAACACCGCTGCTAAGGCTGGCATCTGACATCTCAGCGTATTAGGCCTTAACCCTTTACTTCTACCAACATGTCGGAACGCCACGATATCTTTAAAAGACGGCTTCATAGGGTCTAAGATGCGGTTCTGTGCCCATTTAAATGCTAACCAGGTATAGTTATATATTCTCCTGGTTGCTGGACACCTAGCATGAACATTACATCTGCCATCACTTTGGCAATGCCATTATCTACTAGAGCTTCCCTACCAATTTCCATGCCATCATTCTTAACCATTGAGGATCTCAGTGTCAAGTGTTCCTTGGCTTAACAGAACCAGAGCCACTTGCAAGGACCATGGGTTCTCCACTGATAGTTCCATTGAGTCCAAAAACCATGTTCTCCTCGGTCACCATGGTGCCAACAGTATTACAGTTGCTTGATCCTCTCTGATTTTGTTCAACACTTTGTTCAACAGTTCTTATGACCCTTTTTCCAGAAACCTGGACATGAATCTGTTCACTTTTTTTTTCTTTTCCTTTTTTTTACAGTGAATAGATCTATTATTGGATTTCCAAAGCAAAGGATGATCTGCTGGAACATTTGATTGTTGATTAACCACTCCATTGGGTCCACATCCTTGTGACTCAGCCAATCCGCCATCACATTCTGGGTGCCTCGCAGATGCCTTGGACCTTGGACATGACTTTCTGCCCACTGGCAGACCATTACTACCTCTTTGTGAAGCATCTACGCTCTTGTAACCCCTTGCCGATTTATATGTGCTTCAGCTGTCACGTTGTCCATTTTGATCAGGACATACTGATCCTGGAATAGTTCTTGAAGGACTACCAGAGCCAATCTGATGGCCCTTAACTCCAACAGATTTATGCTGTAGGTGGACTCTATTTTTGTCCACTTTCCTTGAGCCATCTGGTTTCTGCAGTGCGCTCCCTAATCTCTAAGGCTCACATTTGTGGTCACAATAACTGGCCTTCGCGGCCCGCGGGTTGGGGACCACTGGTCTAAGGTATCTTCCCCAAAGAGAAGTCTGCCTGAAAATTTTTCCTTTGCCAGATTAGATTTTGATAGGGGATCCACTTTCCAGTGTGTAAACAAGAGATTATGCCTGGCTTCTATATTGGCCCCTGTGCCCTGGCTGAGCTTTCTGCAACAAACTGGCAGGTTCTTTTGGTCTTTTTTAGAGCCCTTCTCAACCTTAGGGGGTCTGGCTCTGGATCTTGCAACAAGTCATCAGTCCAGACTACTGCTGCTCTGGCGAAATTAGAAAGAACTGCATCTGCCCTGATAGCTAAGGAGTTGGCTTCATGAGCTTTCTTTAACACAGCCCCATTTTTTCTATTTACAGGATCCTTTAGGACGTTATCTTTGGTTAGTACTGCTCCTGTTAACACAGCTACCACAGAAGCATCAACCAATGGGATTTTTAGATCCTGCATGGTTTCATCTGGAAGCATATAAAAATTTTGGCTACAGAATGCAAGGACATTCCTCTGCTAGGAAATGCCCATTCCGCTCTCATAACACCTTCAAAGTCATTAGCAAACAGGCATACTGTCAGCTTACATCCAAGTTACTTCATCTCCTGGTTTTTCCTGAAGCAGAACTGGTCAAAAACTCCTCATAATTGATACTTTTAGTGACTTTTTCCAAATATTTTTGAAAATGTTCTGCTTAAAAAGGCTGGAGGAGACTGCTTTGGACTCAGAATCTGTCCCTGGCCATTCCCGATCCTCCTTATCAGAAGCCACTGGAACTGGTGTAGCTGCTGACTGAAGATCTTCCCTTTCTATCTCTGAATGTTGATAGTTATCTCTGTGCTTTGTGTGCTTTCTCCTTGGTCTCCTGCTAGAGAAGGACGCTGCTCTCCTAGATTTTAAAGATCTTTTTCTCTTTCTGGATCCCTGCTCCTGTGGATGAGGAATCAGTGTCTTCACTTGGGGATGGGGAAGAACTGGCCCCCCTCCTCCTATTTTGGGAGGGTGGGACGGACTGTAACTTCTTTTCTTGCACCCTGGCTGCAGTCTGGGCTTGTGGAGGAGCAGCTAATGACTGTGGGATCCACAAAGGCTGCCAGTGTTTTCCTCTCCACTCTGCCAGTGAGGGCACTAAAATGGCGGGGGGGGGGGGAGGCACGCTGCAGATACATATATTTTCTGCTCTTGCAAGGGAGGTTTGCAGAAAGAGGGGCCCCGCCACCCCGCCTCCCAGCCCAGCCACAGTTCCTGTTACAAGCACATTACCAGCCTGCTCTTGTAATCTCTCAGTGCTGGTCCCGGGTGCAGCTGTATTCTGCCTGGGGGCATCACGTCTCTCAGGTAGAGGAGACATTGTTGCTCTGACCCAGTGATTTCTTCCCCTCCCCGCTCAACCAGGATGGGGGTGAGGGAATTCTCCACCTGCGTGCCTGCAGACGGAGCAGGGGAGTTTCTGGGCTTTCACAGCCTCTTTCACTTCCAATTGTTTTGATCTTTCCTTCTTTCTGGATTCTGCCCCCCCCCCCCCCAGGCTGGTTTCCTCTTAGTGGGGGTGTTTTGCATATTGTTTGCTCTCTCTCACTTCTTTTGCTTTGTGTTTTGCAGATCAAGGAGCTCAGCTTCTACAATCCTGCTCTTGGAGCGTGCAGAGCAACAGGACTGGAGGGGTCAGCCTACCAGGATCCCAGAAGGCTTGCTTTGCATTACCCTGCAAGGAGCAGTAGGAGGCATGACCTAACCAGTGTGAAGGACTTCCCCCACCGTAGGAAAACTGCATCTGCTGGTGTCCCTTGGGTCCTAGCACCCATTGCATTCCTTGTTGCAATGGGCTTTCTTGCTAGTAATAAGCATCACAGTAAAGAGAAACAATTTCTCTTATCATTCCCTTATCCTTCACATGCAGCCAACTGAGTGACCTTAGGCTGTTTTCACAGAGTAGTCAGAGCTCTCTCAGCCCCATCTACCTCACATGGTGTCTGTTGTAGGGAGAGGAAGGGACAGCGATTGTAAGCCACATTGATATTCCTTCAGGTAGAGAAAAGCAGCATATAAGAACCAACTCTTCTTCTTCAGTAATCTCAGGGCTCTCTCAGCCTCACCTCCCTCACAGGGTGCCTGTTGTGGAGAGAGGAAGGGAAGGCGAATGTAAGCCACTCTGAGACTCCTTCAGGTAGAGAAAAGCGGCATATAAGAACCAACTCTTCGTCTGCATTGTCTGAACACAAATTTAACAATAGCCTGTCCTGCCTCTCCCAGAATTTTTTTCATTTGAGTTTTGACCATGGAACTTATGTACCCATTAACCACACTGTGGTTGGCGGTATTTTATGAGGAAGGGAGGTAATTTCTCTTACCAGAATCTAAAGCCATGTCTGACGCAGGCTGCTCTGAGAGGCAATTTGTATGAAAAGTAAAATAAAAAATGTGACAAACAAGATCAAGGGCCCGTTTTCTCTTCCCCTTGTCACCTCCCTGCACATAACATCAATGGTGTGCCTACAATTGAACCAAAATGCAAACAGATTAATCATCGAAAGCCAGTTTGGTGTAGTGGTTAGGAGTGCGGACCTCTAACCTTGCATGCCGGGTGGGCTTGTCTGTTCTGACTGAGCAGTGATATCAGGGCTCTCTCAGCCTCACCCACCTCACAGGGTGCCTGTTGTGGGGAGAGGAAAGGAAAGGCGACTGTCCTTGTCTTCCTCCTCCTCCTCTTCCATTTAAAAAAATGGAAGAAAAGCATCAATTTCTTGTATTGATATTTTACTGCTCAAAAAAACCCTAACACACAATATTATTTTGTGGAATACCTTTGCTATAAGGAAGTAGACACCTGATCTCTTTCCAGAAGGGCACACTTTCCTGTGGGAAGCCCATTATTGTTGCAACTACTGATGCCAGACAACAGCATCTACCACAGAGAAGGCACCCCCAAGTTTTCCCTGCCCCAGCCATTTTGAGAGTCATGCCCCCAATGGCTGCTACAAAGACTGCCTAAGAAAACAGCCATACATAGGGGGTATAGAACACAATCCCTAACCATTTATCCAAGCAACTTTATAAAACTTGCTTGTGAGGTTTCTTAGGGGCAGCAAGCTGGCCAATGGAAGAAACAGGGTGCTGGGCTCTGGTACTCGACCCAGCTGGCCTCCAGATGAGGAACAGCATCTGACCACCAAGTGGGAAGAATATGCAATTCCACTCACGGAAGTCCATATATATTGAAATAATCTTTCAAAGCCCACTAGAAATTTGGAGTGCTGGTTACGAGTGGAAGGCTCTGACCTGGAGAGTGTGGATTGATTCTCTTCTCCTCCTCCACATGCAGCCAGGGGCTTGAAGAAGAAGAAGAGTTGGTTCTTATATGCTGCTTTTCCCTACCCGAAGTAGGCTCAAAGCGGCTTACAGTCGCCTTCCCATTCCTCTCCCCACAACAGACACCCTGTGGGGTGGGTGAGGCTGAGAGAGCCCTGATATCACTGCCCGGTCAGAACAGTTTTATCAGTGCCGTGGCGAGCCCAAGGTCACCCAGCTGGTTGCATGTGGGAGAGTGCAGAATCGAACCCGGCATGCCAGATTAGAAGACCGCACTCCTAACCACTACACCAAACTTGGGCTAGTCACAGTCCTATTAGAGCTGTTCACACAAAGCAGTTCTGTCAGGGCTCTCCCAGCCCCTTTCCCTTACAGGGTGCCTGTTGCAGGGAGAGGAAGGGAAGGCAATTGCAAGCCACTTTGACCGTTTATGCACTGGGAACTTCACTGCCCCAGCTCTCGTGCAGGAGCACAAATCAGGGGCAGATGAGGCACACTGGGCCAAATGCTCACCCGTGTGTGTGCAGGAAGAGGTGGGGTAACCTGCCACAACTAAAACTCCAGCCTGTAACCTGGCATGAAACATCCAGTGCATAAATGGTCTTTGAGACTCCTTCAAGCAGCATATTAAAAACAACTCCTTTGCAAGCAGACCACCCGGGGGGGGGGGGTGTATACTTGCCATCTCCAAGTTGTAAGATTCCTGGAGACTTGGGGATGGCTCCTCAGTGTGGGGCAATGCCAGAGAGCTGCCATTACCTCCGTGAAACAAAAATACAGTCCAGTGGCACCTTTAGGACCAACCAAGATTTATTCAAGGTGAATCATAGAATCATAGAGTTGGAAGGAGCCATACAGGCCATCATCCCAAAGCATCCTAAAGCAGTGGTCCCCAACCTTTTTATCACCGGGGACCGGTCAATGCTTGACAATTTTACTGAGACCCGGGGGGGGGGGGGGGTAGTCTTTTGCCAAGGATCGTTGCCACCGCCTGAGGCCCTGCTCCACTTGCTTTCCCACCGGCACCCCTGACTTCCCGCTGCCCACTGGGGAGGGCACTGCCAGCAGCAGCTGAGCAGTGTCACGCCAAGGGCCCCAGCCATGGTGGTGGCCGCTGGAGAGCACCAAAGGTGAGCCAGCAGCAGAGTGGCAGGAGAGCCCCTGAGGCAGCAGCTGGGGAGGAGGACAAGGAGGAGCCGTGGCCCAGTACCGACTGATCCACGGACTGGTTGGGAACCACTGTCCTAAAGCATCCAAGAAAAGTGTGTATCCAACCTTTGCTTGAAGACTTCCAGTGAGGGGGAGCTCACCACCTCCTTAGGCAGCCTATTCCACTACTGAACTACTCTGACTGTGAAAAACTTTTTCCTGATATCTAGCCTATATCGTTGTACTTGAAGTTTAAACCCATTACTGCGTGTCCTCTCCTCTGCAGCCAGCAGAAACAGCATCCTGCCCTCCTCCAAGTGACAACCTTTCAAATACTTAAAGAGGGCTATCATGTCCCCTCTCAACCTCCTTTTCTCCAGGCTGAACATTCCCAAGTCCCTCAACCTATCTTCATAGGGCTTGGTCCCTTGGCCCCAGATCATCTTCGTCGCTCTCCTCTGTACCCTTTCAATTTTATCTACGTCCTTCTTGAAGTGAGGCCTCCAGAACTGCACACAGTACTCCAGGTGTGGTCTGACCAGTGCCGTATACAATGGGACTATGACATCTTGTGATTTTGATGTGATGCCCCTGTTGATACAGCCCAAAATGGCATTCGCCTTTTTTACCGCTGCATCACACTGCCTGCTCATGTTCAGTTTACAATCCAGCTTTCGAGTGCAAGAGGAAGAGTGCCTGCGCTCGAAAGCTCCCGCCTTGGATAAACTTTGGTTGGTCTTAAAGGTGCCCAACTGGACTCTATTTTCGTTGTCCTGCTTCGGACCAACCCGGCGACCCACTTGACTATTTCCTCCGTGGTCTGTAATCCCTGGAGCTCTCCAGGTCCCGCCTGGAGGTTGGCAGCCGGGCCGGGAGAACAGGCATGGCGCGTGCAGACGTCCCCAGGCGCCTCCCACCCCAAGGGGAGGCCTCCGGCGGCCAAAGACACGGGGGGGGGGGCGTTAAAAGCCACCGACGTCCTTTGACCCCCTCCCGTCTCCCTGGAAACCGCGGGCGGGGCCTCTCGCGCGCGCTTCTCCCCAACGGACTCCCCCGCGCTCACCGGCCCATGCGGCGCTGACCAGCGGCGTCTCCTCGAGGGCAGCGCAAGCAGCAGCCGCAGCAGCACCGGAAGCCGTCGCCGCCACGTGACCCAAACCGGAAGGCGGCTCTCACGCGGCCGACGGCTCCTTACGAGGGACAAGCCGGCCCCTTCCGCGCAGGGGGAGCGCTTGCCGCGTTGCCGGGCAACGTCCCCGCCTGGCGGAGGCCGCCCGAAGCTTCCCATCGCGGGCGACTGGCTGGCTCCATGGCCAAGTTCGTCCTCGCAGGTGAGGCGAAGGCTTTCCCTCGTCGTCGTCGGGGGGAAGGGCGGAGAGCACTGCGGCCCCCGCTCGCCCCCCACCCACCCCCCCCGTGGCACCTGAGCATGCGCAGAGCGCCCATCCGCCTCCTCCCCTTTCAGGGCGGCCTGGGCGCTCCCGAAGAACGCGCGGAGCTGCTGACGGGGTTGAAAGGCGGGGAGGCGCCAAGCCGCTTAACATAAAAGGATCCTTTTGTTATCTGCAGAGGAAGAGGGGGTATTGTTATTGTTATTAATCGTATTCGTATGTGTCCAGCAGAGCCAGGAGACTTTATCAGGTCTGGAGGCAAGCAGGGAGGAAGGAAATCATTTGAACAATCCCAGGAATTCCCTCTCATGCTAGGAGAGCCGGCTTGGTCTAATGCACGGGTAGTCAAACTGCGGCCCTCCAGATGTCCATGGACTACAATTCCCAGGAGCCCCCTGCCAGCGAATGCTGGCAGGGGGCTTCTGGGAATTGTAGTCCATGGACATCTGGAGGGCCGCAGTTTGACTACCCCTGGTCTAATGGCTAAGGCAGCCTCTCATCGGGAGACCCGTCCTCTCAGCCCCGCCTATTGCACAGGGCGTCTGTGGCGGGGAGGAAGGAAAGCCACTTGAGACTCCTTCTGGTAGTGAAAAGTCTGGTATAAAAAAACAACTCTTACACATCGCCTCTGATGCCCCCTCTAGGAAATTCCTCATGCATTTGAGTCATGCATACTTACGGATCTTGCATCTTCCAACATAAGTGAGGAATATGATGTCATTTCTGGTCCTTTTTTGCTTGTGGGCTACTTTTTGTTAATTTACAAAATAGTATTTTATGCCTCTTGTGGCGCAGAGAGGTAAGGCAGCAGTTATGCAGTCTTAAGCTCTGCCCATGAGGCTGGGAGTCCAATCCCAGCAGTCGACTCAGCCTTCCATCCTTCCGAGGTTGGTAAAATGAGTACCCAGCTTGCTTGCTGGGGGGTTTCACAGTCAGAGTAGTTCAGCAGTGGAATAGGCTGCCTAAGGAGGTGGTGAGCTCCCCCTCACTGGCAGTCTTCAAGCAAAGGTTGGATACACACTTTTCTTGGATGCTTTAGAATGCTTAGGGCTGATACTGCGTTGAAGCAAGGGGTTGGACTAGATGGCCTATATGGCCCCTTCCAATTCTATGATTTTATGATTCTAAAAGCAGAGCCAATTGGCTCTGGCTAGCATTGACCAATGAGCCTCTTGTGGCGCAGAGTGGTAAGGCAGCAGACATGCAGTCTGAAAGCTCTGCCCATGAGGCTGGGAGTTTGATCCCAGCAGCCGGCTCCAGGTCGACTCAGCCTTTCATCCTTCCGAGGTCGGTAAAATGAGTACCCAGCTTGCTGCTGGGGGGTAAACGGTAATGACTGGGGAAGGCACTGGCCAACCACCCCGTATTGAGTCTGCCATGAAAACGCTAGAGGGCGTCACCCCAAGGGTCAGACATGACCCGGTGCTTGCACAGGGGATACCTTTACTTATGGATACCTTTATTTTATGCATATCTGGAAATCCCCCTGCTCTTAATTGGGTAGAGGCCTGTAGCCAGTTTTGTGGCTGGTATATTCACAGGAGGCTAGCCACTTTCATACCAGACACAGTTATTTTTATACTATACATTAAAATTCATCTTTCTTGGCTCTATGATCACTCAGAGTGGTGGATCCAGCTGTGAAATCAAACAGCGAATAACACTGGACCAGAACGCAATGTTAAGCATGAAAAATAAAGATATCAGCCTTAATACAAAGAGTCGGCTAGTCAACGCCATTGTCTTCCCCATAACAACCTATAGATGTGAAAGCTGGGCCCTGAAGAAGGAAGACCGGAGGAGAATAGAGGCTTTCGAATTATGGTGTTGGAGACAAGTGCTGCGAATACCATGGACAGCTAAAGTTATCAACAAGATAGTTTTAGAGAGGAGTAAACCAACTGTGTCATTAGAGGGCAAGATATTATGGCTGAAGCTCACTTACTTTGGACACATCACGCGATCAAACTCGTTAGAAATTTCATTAATGCTCGGCTTGGTCAGTGGCAAAAGGAAACTTGGTCGCCAAAGGATCTGCTGGCTTGACACGATCAAAGCCGATACAGGGATGACCATGAACCAACTGAACTAATTCGAAAGGATCTATTTTCTCCTGTCTTCTCTCTTCAGAGTCCAGCTTTCGCATCCATAGCTTGTTATGGGGAAGACAATGGCGTTGACTAGCCGGCTCTTTGCATTAAGGCTGATATCTTTATTCTCCCATATTCAGTTCATGCCTAACATTGCATTCCGGCCCAGTGTTATTCGCGGTTTGATTTCACGGCTGCATCCACCACTTTGATTGATCATAGAGCCAAGAAAGATGAAATCAATACATTCAATGTTCTCAATTGTGACTTTGGTGCTATTGCCAGTAGTTTTCATGATCTTGGTCTTTTTGATATTTCCATCTTTTCACTTTCTTCTTTTAGTCTCTTTATCAGGGTCTTCTGATCAGGCTCCGATTCAGGAAGGAATGATGTATCATCTGCATAGCGAAGATTATTGATGTTACAACCTCCAATTTTGAGTCCGATCGTACATTCTTCCAGATTAAGCTTCCACATAATTACCTCTGCATAAAGGTTAAAAAGAAAGGGTGAAAAGATATACCCTTGTCAGGGGACCAATAAATGCCACAGAATAAAACCCTAGAATTAAAAAGCCCTGTTGATATATCACCCCTTACTGACTTAAGGGAAGCCGTCTATAGCAGGGGTAGTCAACCTGTGGTCCTCCAGATGTTCATGGACTACAATTCCCATGAGCCCATGCCAGCATTTGATGGCAGGGGCTCATGGGAATTGTCATCCATGAACATCTAGAGGCCCACAGGTTGACTACCCCTGGTCTATAGCAGTGGTCCCCAACCTTTCTGAGGCTGGGGATCGGCAGGGCATCAGGCTGCGCCCGCGCATCGGGCCGCACCTGCGGGCCGTGCCCGTATGGGCCGCGCATGCGCGATGCACGGCCCGGCCCTGATTCCCTCTCCCTGCCCTCCCGCAGTAAGAAGCTTCCCGGGCCGCAAGCTTGCGGCCTGGGAAGTTTTTTACTGCGGGGGGGGGGGGCGGGGAGAGGGAGCCGTGGCCTGGCGCCATGGCCTTCCGGGCCGTGGCCCACAGGTTGGGAACCACTGGTCTATAGGATACATGGGGGAGGGGCCTGACTATGCCACCATGGACAGAGCATCCCATTGCTGGGAGGGGGTGGGTCAGCTAAAAAGGTCCTTTCCCATGTGGAAGCATAAAAAAACTGATGAAGGGATCCAGAACTCAAACATTTGCAATCAGTGTTGTCTTATTTTGGTTGCTTTTAATAAACGGTGTCCCATGTCTTTCTTATATGAGGTCTGCAACATTGCCGTATTCTTACAGTGCAGTCCTAAGAACATGTTCCCAGGAGTGGTTTAAGGATTTGCAGGGCCCTAAAAGGTAAAGGTAAAGGTATCCCCTGTGCAAGCACCGAGTCATGTCTGACCCTTGGGGTGACGCCCTCTAGCGTTTTCTTGGCAGACTCAATACGGGGTGGTTTGCCAGTGCCTTCCCCAGTCATTACCGTTTTATCCACCAGCAAGCTGGGTACTCATTTTACCGACCTCGGAAGGATGGAAGGCTGAGTCAACCTTGAGCCGGCTGCTGGGATTGAACTCCCAGCCTTATGGGCAAAGCTGTCAGACGGCTGCCTTACCACTCTGCGCCACAAGAGGCTCATTTTGCAGGGCCCTAGCAGAGTACAATTGTGGCAGGAGTAGCCAGACTGGGGGAGAAGGGCCCTCAACCATGGAAAGAGGTGTCAATCTGAGAAGAAGGGGGGGGGGGGAGATAGGCTACAGCCCTAATCCATGAAGGGAAGGAACTGTGCAGGGTCCCTGGAATTGCGGGGCCCATAGCATGTGCTACATGGATAAACCTACCCTGCACGTTCCCCATCTAATAGACTGTGGTATTCTGAATAGACTTGCTTAGGATTGCTCTCTTGATTCCTGAATTCTTTCAGAAACGCTTTATTCAATTAGATGCCATACTTTCTCATAATTTTATTGTTCCTAATAATATCTTTATGGTGTTGTATTTTACTATCATTATCTTGTTATTGTTACTGTTGTTACCACATCACTATAAACTGATTTAATTGTATTGTTCCCATTTCATGTAAACCTCCCTGAGACTTTGGGGAGGGCGGTATATAAATATCATAAATAAATAAATAAATAATGGTGTGATGCATATTGTCTTGATTATGACCCATCTTTGCAATAAGCATTTTAAAATGTCAAATAGGTGATGTTCACAAATTTATAATTTTTTAACCATTCTCAAGTTTAGGTGTTTAATTTCCAGGTAGGGCAGATTGCCCCTACTATGCTAAGGCAGAACTCCTAGCTGACTATCTGCAAAAAAATTTGCCTAACTTCCGGATATATAAGATTACTCAGCATCCAGACAACTGGGAGGTAAATGACGTTAGTCCAATTGTGTGCTTGGCTCAATGCTGTTATTCTGTTTTTTCTTTCCTGCTTCCCTTGCTAATGTACATGGACAGTTGGGCAATAAAGAGCTCATTATTATGGCCTAATTTGCATTGCTTTTGAATTGACAGTTTTTCTCAATAAAAGCTGCTGGTAAAACTTTTTGCAGGTCTGGTATTGCTTTCCAAATGTGTCCATTGGCACTTCCAAAAGAGATGGTGTCTGAAGCACCAGAAAACACCTGGCTGTTAAAGCCCACTGGCCAGCACTGTAGCAATACGGTTCATAATTTTTAGAGGCTCCGTTTCACCCTGCCATTGGTGCAAATGTGATAATTCCCTGAGAAGCCGGAGACTGACAAGGCCCCACCTTCTAAGGGAGGGATTCCTAACCGGGTCCCAGCAAGAGCTCCCCAAGGGTTGCACAGCCTTTCCCAGAAGGTCAAATGGTCACTGACATCACTAGATGCCTCTGGAACCTACTTCCCCTGTTGCTCTGCAGGTCTTGTCTCTTTCTCCACAGGAAATGGTAAACGATTGATTGATTGGTTGATTGATTCAGTAGCTAGCTCCCACATCTTACTTCCACATCCTCTTCTCTAAAGGGGCATGTCACCATTTTAGGGATTCCTCAAAGCTTGAAAAAACATTTCAGGGGTTCCTCCATGGGCCAAAGATTGAAAAAGACTGTTCTCGGGGCTGATTCATATGAAATAGTAATGTGTACAATGCCACCACAAGAACTTTGCGTCAGAAGTACTCTAGAACAGCGATAGTCAACTTGTGGTCCTCCAGATGTCCATGGACTACAATTCCCATGGGCCCCTGCCAGCAAGGGGCTTTCAAGGCAAGTTAGAAGCAGAAGAGGTTTGCCATTGCCTTCCTATGCACAGCCTTCCTTGGTGGTCTCTCATCAAAGTACCAACCTTGCTTAGTTTCCAAGATTTGACAAAACTGGGCTATACTGTCCCGCAGAGGTAGATACTCAAGTATAAAACATACGAAGCTCTTGTCAAATATGAAGCAGCAGCATATAGTTATTTGGGGCAGCCAGAGCATTATGGTTTGGAAACCTTTTCTGGAGATGAGGTTTCACGTTTACCTTGGGGTATTTTGTATACAGAAATGGCTTCAGGAGACCTGTGAAAAAAATGGCTGGAAGCACAAGCGCTCCCCAATTATTTGGAGAGAACTGTTGGACCGTGGAGGGAAAGGTCTTCTTCTGGGAGGATTTAATGAGTTCCTGGAGCATGCTCAGGTAAAAAGTTAATTTTCTGGGTTTGTTAAATTCCTTTTTTTGTCTTGAAATTTTGACAGTCTTCAAGAATTTATTTATCCTGTCTTTCCACAAGTATTGCAATTATGAGGGGGACTGACTTGTGAATAAACATCTCAGTTCCTGAAGGGCATGAGATTTGGAACTCATTATCCCTACGATTGCTAGTAAAACACGGAGGGAAATTGTTGACTGGGGCTGCTGGGAAAGCAGGAAGTGAACAATAGAATACCTGGCAGAGTCTGGAGCCTGGAAGATTGTAGGCTAGAATGACCTACCATTCCAAGGAAATACCCTAGATGACCTTTGTGTACGGTTGCCAGCTCCTGGCTGAGACATTCCTGGAGATTTTGGGAATGGAGCCAGAGTCTGGGGAGAGAGGAAAACCTCAGCAGGTTATAATGCTATAGGATCCAGCTTTCAAGCTACCATTTTCTCCAGGGAAACTGATCTTCATTACCTGGAGATCAGTTACAATCCCACGAGATCTCCAGCTACCAACTGGAGGCTGGCAAGCCTGCCTCTTTTATAGTGCTTTCTGTGGTTCATCAATGGTTTAAAATATTTTTGGTCCCCAGGTTTGGATTCAGTGACTGTAGGGGCATTTGAGGCACATCTGGGTAACTGCCTGCTGATTACATTTTTAAATCTTCAGCATTACTATAACATCACATCAGACATGGTTACCGCAGAGATGCAGCAGATTGCGAAGGAGAACTTGCAGGCTCACATACAACTTGAGCAAGAGGAAGAAGAACTCAAGGGCCTCATCAACCCCATACACATTTGGATCAACAGGTGGGAAGATGAAAAGCAACTCTGCCCCAAGTCAATTTGGCTAGGTGTATGGACTTCAGGAATGCTTGCATAATCTGTGTCTCTTCACCAAATGCAGGTATCAGAAAAATGGTAAAATTATCTGAATCTAGGAAACATGCATAAATCACTGACCTTTCAGTTTAGAATTTAAAGATGCATACATGCAAGCATTTTCCGTGCACCACAGATGTCCCAATTACATTTGCCTACCACTGTCAATGGCACTGTGTCAGGGGGTCTGTCGTGTCTATCCTAAACAAAGTTTGGGTCCTGTGGCACCTTGGACCATGGGATAGGGATGGTGGCCTAGGATCACTGGGGGCAGTCCACAAACACCTAGTTTCTTTAAATGAAAGAATAAACGGGTTTTGCAAGAACAAGTCATGTCAGACCAACCTTATCTCTTTTTTTGTTAGATAATGTTTTCTAATGTTTTCTCCTTCGCTGTAAAAGCAAATGCCAGCAAAAGTCTAATGCTCATGTTAATTTATTGTAAGCACCACCATCAAATCCTGTGGAAGAGTATTTTTAAAATGAAATCAAATATCACACTTGCAGTGTATCAATAGCAAGGTTTTGTCTGTCATACCTTTCCTAATCAGAGCAGCTGGTCCTGTCTGCTATCACCTGATCCCTTTGTTGCTCAATGGAGAAATATTTGGGGCAGAAGCTGAAGTCAGCCTGCATTTGCTGGACAGAAGCAGCTGTGAAGGAAGTCTTAGGGGCATCGTAATGGAGACGGAAGACATGGCATACCCTCTTCTTCGCAGTGTCACCCTGCACACTGATCTGGAGGGAGCTTTTCATCAGGCCGATGTCATCATTTTGCTCGACGACATCCTTCTGGAGTCCATCCCAACACTCGAAGACTGCATCCGACTCGTGACCAGCCAGTGTGAAGCCTACGGTCCCCTGATCGACAAGAATGCAAAAAAGGATGTCAGAATTGTTGTGATGGGAAGAACCTTTTCCAACCTCAAGGCGTTAATGCTCATGATGAATGCTCCGTCCATCAACCCTCGAAATATTGTCACGGTAGCGATGCTGGAATGCGAAGCCAAGGCCATGTTGGCCAGAAAGCTGAAGATGCTTTCAGCGGGTAAGGCATCGAGAGTTGCCACCTGATCATGGATTGCTTCGTTGTTCTAAGTTTTTCTCTTTTCCTGTCTTAGGGTGCATTGATGGTGGAAAGTAGTCAAGTCACAGCCAATGCAGGCAATCTGATCAAGCAGGAGTGACCAAACTGTGCCTTTGATGTCTGTAGATTACAGTTCCCAGCTGGCAGGGGCTCATGGGAATTGTCGTCCACGGGCATCTGGAGAGCCACAGTTTGGACACCCTTGCCATAGGGTTTTCAAGGTGAGGGACGAGAAGAGGTGGCCTGCCTCTGTATGACCATTTACACACCAGAGGTTTCATGTCAGGCTGCAGGCTGGAGTTTTAGTAGTGGCAGGTTGTCCCACCTCTTCCTTCACCCACATGGAGGAGCATTTGGCCTGGTGCACCTCATCTGCCCCTGATTTGTGCTCCTGCACAGGAGCTGGGGCAGTGAAGTTCCCAGCTGCAAAATGGCTGCTGCAGTTTACCTGCAGTCATTCAGTGAAAGTCCTTGTGCCATTGTGGCAGCTGCTGCCCAGGCAACACCTGCACAGCCAATCCCATCTGCAATGGTGAATCAGAAGCCACTTGGCCTCCTCCCACTTTCTGAAAGCTCCTGACTGGGCACCAGGAAAGGGGTTAGCAGGTGTCGTGGGGCCCATGGGCACCACGTTGAGGACCCTTATGTTAAGTGATGAGGTGAAATACGGATTCTAGTTGGTAAGTTGTATTCTGATGAAGTACATGGATCCTGGGACAAAGTTCCTATTACCGAGGGGGGTGGGAATGCTAGCTCTCAAGCAAAGTCCTGATTCTGCTGCTGCTTATCCTCATATACAGCGAGAAGAAATTCCAAGCCAGCACTCTTTGGAGGGGGGAGGGGGCAAGAGTGGGAGTGGTTGGTGGTTGAAATGTTTGTGTGAATAATCCTTGGTTAGTTCATCTATCTGTTCTCTGTTGCAGGAATAAAAAATCTTGTCATTTGGGGCAATGCCAGTGGGAGCAGCTTCATCGATCTCAATCACACAGAACTCTATAGATACGACAGTGCCATCTGGGGCCCACCTAACTTTTTCCGTCCCTTGCTGGATGTTCTGTTTGATCGGTATTTTTCAGGCTGCTTGAGCAATTACTTGTTTTAAAGTACCTTTTTGACGTGACTCCCTCCCCCCTTGGCTTTTATGCTGTTCCTTTATAACTACAGGAATGCAGTTTGCAGTGTATTATAGTTTGCAAGACTAGCTTCAGGTACTTATGTATTTCTTAGCTGGCTAGACAATTTTAGCATTTTGCTATCTTAAATTACTTTTTTAAAAGGGTGTGTGTTTACGTGGATTTTAGTAAAACTTTTGATAAGGTTCCTCATGATGTTCTGATGGATAAATTGAAGGACTGCAATCTGGATTTTCAGATAGTTAGGTGGATAGGGAATTGGTTAGAGAACCGCACTCAAAGAGTTGTTGTCAATGGTGTTTCATCAGACTGGAGGGAGGTGAGTAGCAGGGTACCTCAGGGCTCGGTGCTCGGCCCGGTACTTTTAAACATATTTATTAATGATCTAGATGAGGGGGTGGAGTTTCCAGATGACATCAAATTGGGAGGACTGGCAAATACTCCAGAAGATAGAGACAGAGTTCAACGAGATCTGAACACAATGGAAAAATGGGCAAATGAGAATAAGATGCAATTTAATAAAGCTAAGTATAAAGTTCTACATCTGGGTCAGAAAAATGAAAAGCATGCCTACTGGATGGGGGATAGGCTTCTAGGTAACACTGTGTGTGAACGAGACCTTGGGGTACTTGTGGAATGTAAGCTAAACATGAGCAGGCAGTGTGATGCAGCGGTAAAAAAGGCGAATGCCATTTTGGGCTGTATCAACAGGGGCATCACATCAAAATCACAAGATGTCATAGTTCCATTGTATACGGCACTGGTCAGACCACACCTGGAGTACTGTGTGCAGTTCTGGGGGCCTCACTTCAAGAAGGACGTAGATAAAATTGAAAGGGTACAGAGGAGAGCGACGAGGATTATAGAATCATACTATCATAGAATCATAGAGTTGGAAGGGACCATACAGGCCATCTAGTCCAACCCCCTGCTCAATACAGGATCAGCCCAAAGCATCCTAAAGCATCCAAGAAAAGTGTGTATCCAACCTTTGCTTGACTGCCAGTGAGGGGGAGCTCACCACCTCCTTAGACAGCGTATTCCACTGCTGAACTACTCTGACTGTTAATTTTTTTTCCCTGATATCTAGCCTATATTGTTGTAGTTTAAACCCATTACTGCATGTCCTTTCCTCTGCAGCCAACAGGAACAGCATCTTGCCCTCCTCCAAATGACAACCTTTCAAATACTTAAAGAGGGCTATCATGTCCCCTCTCCAGGCTGAACCTTCCCCTCAATCTTCATAGGGCATGGTCCCTTGGCCCCAGATCATCCTCATCACTGTCCTGTGTACCCTTTCAATTTAACCTTATCAAAAGCTTTACTAAAATCTAAGTAAACGACATCAACCGAATTTCCACAATCGAGCAAACCTGTTACTTGGTCAAAAAAGGAAACCAGGTTGGTCTGACAGGACCTGTTGGAGACAAATCCATGCTGACTTCCTTGGATCACCAAATTGTCCTCCAGATGTTTGCAGATCGCTCCCTTTAATATCTGCTCCATTATCTTCCCCACAACAGAGGTCAGACTCACTGGTCTGTAGTTTCCCGGGTCATCCTTCCTCCCTTTTTTGAAGATTGGAATAACGTTTGCTGTCTTCCAGTCCTCCGGGACATCTCCAGTCCTTAAAGAGGTCCCGAAGATGATGGACAAGGGTTGTGCAAGTTCTCCAGAAAGTTCTTTGAGCACTCTCAGGTGCATTTCATCCGGCCCAGGGGATTTGAACTCATCCAGTGCAGCTAAATGCCCCTTGACAACCTCTCTGTCCATGTCAACCTCCCACCCAGACACTATCTCTTGGCTACTGCCATCTCTAGATGTGCTTAAACCCTTTGACCTGTGGGAAAAAAACAGATGTTAAATAGGCGCTGAGCCTTTCTGCTTTCTCTGCATCCTCCGTTAGAGTTTGTCCATCTGCACCCAACAGTGGGCCTATTGCCTCCTTTACTTTATGTTTGCTCCTCACATAACTGAAAAATCTTTTCTTGTTACAGTGGGCTTCCCTGGCCAATCTTAGCTCACTCTCAGCTTTGGCCTTTCTGATGATTGATCTACAGTGCCTAGTAACCTGTAGGTACTCTTCTTTGATCTGGGGCCAAGGGACCAAGCCCTATGAAGAGTAGAAGATAGGGACTTGGGAATGTTCAGCCTGGAGAACAGGAGGTTGAAAGGGGACATGATAGCCCTCTTTAAGTATTTGAAAGGTTGTCACTTGGAGGAGGGCAGTATGCTCTTCCCATTGGCTGCAGAGGAAAGGACACGCAGTAATGGGTTTAAACTACAAGTACAACGATATAGGCTAGATATCAGGAAAAGATTTTTCACAGTCACAGTAGTTCAGCAGTGGAATAGGCTGCCTAAGGAGGTGGTGAGCTCCCCCTCACTGGCAGTCTTCAAGCAAAGGTTGGATACACACTTTTCTTGGATGCTTTAGGATGCTTTGGGCTGATCCTGCGTTGAGCAGGGGTTGGACTAGATGGCCTGTGTGGCCCCTTCCAACTCTATGTTTCTATGATTCTTTGTTTCTGGTATGTGTGAAAAATCTCGAAAGAAGTATTAGTCTGGATCAGAATCAGGGCACCACAAGCTGAAATCCCTGGCCAGTTTGGCCTGAAAGATATTTGCTTCCTGATCCCAAAGTGGCGATTGGCATTTCCCTGGGCATGCACCGACACAGTCCCTTCTGCCCCCCCCCCCCACTCACCATCTGCCTAAGTTCACAGAATCAGCATTTCTTTCTGCCTCTGCTTGAAAACTTCCAGGGAAGCCTCTGGTAATCACTGATTTCAAGCAAGTCTGTCTGAGGATTTTACATATAACATTAAAAACCCAAAATTACTATATTATAAAATCTAAAGAAAAATAATTTACAAAAGAAGAATAACATTATTTCCCCTAACACAGCTACAGTCTTTACATTGGATCATCCTGGCACTGTTGCAGTCTAGGATCAAGCGTGTGAACACAGAACTGCCATGTCAACCATACACCCACTTTCCCCGGGGGCCAGCTGTAGCCTGGGATCAGGCAGGATGGATGCATAGCTGACATGTCCACCCTTTGAATACCTTCCCCAACTCTCCTGAGGTTGGCTGCATCCTGGGATCTGGGGGGATGGGCGTGGAGACAACTTGTCACCCCACTCCTGCCTTCCCTGATCCCCCTGGGGCCAGCTCAGCAGAACCCTGCACAGCCCAGGTTTTGCGTGAAGGGCTGACTGGCTGTATTTAGGGTAAGCTAGGAACCTTCAAATGCTTCCTATGACACTAAACAGGTGATCCGCAGAGAGGCTTCTTTCTGCAGCAGGACCAGCTGTCTGGTGGCTGATTCAGCCAAATAAGTTCAAATTTGCCAAATCAGCCATATAGAAATCATTGATTCAGTTGATTCGAGTTTCACCGAATCAGGAAAACTTGAATCTGAAATGTACCAAATCTTTCCCAGTGTCAATCTGTAGCACAGAGGCCCAGGCATTCCCCTGATGTTGCCACCTGGCTCTGGGATTCAGAGGATTAATGCCTCTCAATGTGGAGGTTCCCTTCAGTCCTCAGGGCTAATAGCCCTTGATAGACATCCTCCACAAATCTATGTTTTAGTTTATTCCAGTGACCATCACTACATCCTTCTGGCAGCAAATTCCACTTCTGAGTGTGTAGTATTTCCTTTTATCTGTTTAAAGTAGTAGTTCCTTTTATCTGCTCAAAACCTACCACTCATCAGCTTAATTGCATGCCCTTGAGCTCTAGTATTTTGCAAAAGGGATAAATATTTGTCTTTGTCAATTCTCTCCATCCCATGCATAATTTTATAAAGCTCTATCATGTCTTAGTAAATTTGGAAAGATCTTTTTTCTAGACAGAAGTCTTCCACTATGCTTTTTTAAAAACTTGTGTTGTCTTTTCCCCCTCCATGGGCAGCGAATGGATGCGCTCTCAATTTGTGGCTTCACTGAGCACACTGAGTTCTTGGGGACACCACTGCTTAGGCATGGCCCCCGCACACATCATTGCAACAGTGCTGAGATACTGGTATCATGACTCTCCCCCAAAGGAGATGATCTCTCTAGGGGTCATCAGTGAAGGTAAATGTTGATCTTTGAGTCGAATAATCATAGGATCATAGAGTTGGATTCATGTAGTCCAATCCCCTGCAGAATGCAGGAAATCCACCACTACCTGCCCACCCACAGTGACCCTAATTCCATGCCCAGATATTGCCTCCCCCCAAACTGGCATTTCCCTGGGCATGCAAGGAAGGGCTGCAAGAGCCAAGCCCTGACACAGTCTGTTCTGTGCCACAATCCGCCTAAATTCACAGAATCAGCATTTTTGTCAGATGGCTCTCTAGCCTCTGCTTAAAAACGTCCAAAGAAGGAGAGCCCACTGTCTCATGAAGGAGCTTCTTCCACTGAGGAAATGCTCTAACTAAGGGGTGGTCAAACTGCGGCCCTCCAGATGTCCATGGACTACAATTCCCAGGAGCCCCCTGCCAGCATTCGCTGGCAGGGGGCTCCTGGGAATTGTAGTCCATGGACATCTGGAGGGCCGCAGTTTGACTACCCCTGCTCTAACTGTTAGGAATAGTCTTTTCTATTGCCCTTCTCCATTTTCTTTAAAGGTAATTGAAAAGACATTCCCCTCCCCATCCTGTTAAAGGCTTTGGACTTAATCCAGCCAATACAGTGTTACATCTCACTGTCATGAGCTTTTGGCTAGAGGTGGGTGGGTGTGGTGCCTGCAGCAGGCTGTGTGGAGGCCAGGACTCTATAACCACAGAAAGGCATAGTTACAGTTGCTATTATAGTGACATTCCCAGTTACACAGCATTGCTATTCCTGGTAGGTCCCCTATAACCTCAGCTCATCTCTAACTCAGTCCTTGTTCACTTCCCAACTCCTTTGTCCTACTTGGTTAAGTGTTCACCCCAACAACTGATCCTGCTTTTCTCTCCAGACCTCTCCCACGAGCTCTTAGACCTCAGCGGATGCTTACAGCGCTCACAGCTGTAATTGTGGATCAAGCAGCCTCATCCAACTATTGGAGTCCCTGGCTAGACCATGACCCAGGGGACTCCCTGGAACTGGCACCCAAAGCCTTCTCCAGTGGTCCATACTGAGACCGGGTTGACCCGGCCCCTCAACCCTTCATGTAGCCCTGGTTCCCCAGGGATGCCACATCCCCCTCCCCATTTCACTTGCAGCATTAATTTAATGGGAATCATGAAACTTTGGTTAAGGTTAGCCCTAGCTCCTTCGTTTTGTACCAGTTTTTATAGTGAACGTATGTGAGTGTTACCCTGAGAATAAAAGATGTTTCAGAGGAATCGCCTTTGTTTCTTTAGGTCAGTTTGGGATTCCAGAAGGAATTGTCTTTTCCATGCCTGTGAGATTCCAGAATGGTAGATGGGAGGCCCTTACAGAACTAGAAGTTAGCAAGACAAGTCAAGATTATCTTCAGATTTTAGCCCATGATCTGATTCGGGTAATGTCCAAATGTTTTTGATTTCTGTAATTGTTTCCATATGTCCAAATATGTCGCCTGGGACTGTTTCAGTGGGGAAATTGTGCAGACAACAGAAGGGTACACAGTGTGAAAAAGTCATATCAACAAAGCAAAATGCAACAATCAATATACATTGGAGGCTATATCTTAAACATTGCGAACACATAATTACCTATTAGGTGAGGAAGCTACAGCCCTTCCCAGAACATTACAAAGCATAATTTGATATGGACAAACATATCCTCAGTGTTTCTATTGAACTATAGATAAAGAAGAATATCCAAAGATGGGCTTCTGGATAATGGCTGTTTCGTCATCTGTAACCGCTCCACAGGAGCAGTATAAATAAAACAGTAAGGGCTTCGAGGGTGGGCTATGATTGGCCCCTTGCTCCAGGACTGACCAGATGGGAGGCGCAAAGCGCCTCGCAACCCGCCCACCCCCCAACGTGGGCCACCTTCTCCCCATGGCGACCATTCCCGCACTGGCTGCTGAGAGGCAAGGTAGGCCCCGAGCCCCCGGCGTCCAGCGGGAGGCATCGGCCCAGCCAAAGGAGACTGCCCCTTTGGCCGGGCCAAGGCAACAACGATGATGGGGAGTGGACGGGGGGCGGGGGCCTTGGCCTGGACAAAGGGACAGCCTTGCTGCATCGCAGACATGGCGGGGTTGCCCCTTTGGCCGGGCCGAGGCCCCAATGATGAGTGGGGAGCGGCTGGGGGGCGGGGCCTCAGCCCGGCCAAAGGGACAGCCCTTTGGCCGGGCCGAGGCCCCGCTGTCCAGTGGGAGGTGGGCGGGGGGGATGACCCAAGCCTAGCGCAGCTTCCCCCCCAAAACATGCACCCACGCACCCATCTCGTCCCCTGACGCCCTCCGCACAACTCCACCTCCCCCCACCCTCCTTCCCCTACCCCCTGCCCCGTCTTTCCTTTCCCCTTCCTACCTCTCTCTCTCTCCCTTCAGTCTCTCTCTCTCTCTCACTCTGCCGCCACTCCCCCGCCCACTCCCCCACCCAGCCAAAGGAAGTTTCTGCAGAGGAAGGCAAAGACCAACCACCTCTGCTTCTCACGTGTCTTGAAAGCCCCTTGCTGGGGTTCCCATAATTAAGATGCAACTGGACAGTATTTATGTCTGTAATTAAGACCCTGCTAATGTAGTCATGTTTGAGATTTTCTACTGAATAGATTTTTTTCTAGTTCACTATGCTTGAGATAGAATATTCTTTAAAAAATTAAAATAACTATGAAATCTTGTATTTGTTTTGGGTGGATAAATCCCTAATTAGATTTCTTGTGCCTGTGGTTCCTGAACTTTTTGGAAGCCCTGCACAAGCATTACAAAAGAGAGTAAGGAATGGATATTTAGGAAGTGGTGTTAGTTCTGTTGATTTTTGATCAGCTTTACACGTGTATTGTAATAACTATAAATATTGCTTGGTAAACGAAACTGTTTTTTTTTCTATACAGGAAAAGGCAGTTGCATTAGGTGAAGCAAATGAATTATATCCACAGAGACGAGGTAAAAGCAAACCGTAGGATATAGAATAGATTTCTATAGTTCCTAACTCAGGCGGAATCTGAAGACTAGATTTTAAATTATATGTTCTTAGGGGCCAGATTTTCAAGTTGAGAATCCCTGTGGATTACTTGCTCACATATGTTAGTGGAGTCCCTGAGTTATTGATTAATAGAGTGTTATAAGTTTGTGATGATGTTTTAAAAAATTAGTGACAGACCAGCTCCTACAAGGTATGTGGAAAACATACCTGCTCTGGGCTCCTTGGTCCCTCCCCCCCTCTCTTTCTCACACACACACACTCCTTCTCCCCATTCTGTCCAGCCCTCACCCCCCTTGCCTCTTGCTTCCCTGACCTCATCCCTGGTACCTCCCCCCCTCCCCCTCTCTCAAACACAACAAACTCCTTTCCCCCCATTTCCCCCTGCCCTTGCCCCTCTTACTTCCCTGACCTACTATCTGGTCCCTCCCCCCTAGACTCCCTTCTTCCTCCTGTCTCCCCTCCCCTTCTCCTTCTCTCTTGCAGTGGCACAGACCGGGCCTGCTGCTGCTTCTCCCAAGGCCAGCGGGGCCGCTGCCTAGGCCCACAGAGGCCTCAAGGCCACCGCCTGGGCCCACAGAGGCTTAATGGACACTATCTGGGCCCTCGGAAGCTATGTGGCTGCTGCCTCCACTCACAGAGGCTTTGCAGCCGCTCCCTAGGCCCACGAAGGCTGCATGATCACCACTTCGGTGGCAGCCTTGGCCTCCTTCACCAGCCACCCCCTGCCACTTCTAGCATGCTTCTTGGGCCGTGACTGCAGACGTCACATCCATATACATATCCGTTTTAGGGGACATAAAAAATAGAAGAGCTTGCTTCTTCTCAGGATGCTAAGATCCAAACAATCAAGAAGATAGTTATATGAGTGGATTTGTCCTTTTCATACTACATGCCCCTTACCCCTAACCCAGCCTTTCTCAACTTGTTCATAATGGAGAATCCCCTGAAACATTCTTCAGGCTTCAGGAAACCCCAGAAGTGGCTCAATCATGCAGAATATGTTTTGGAAGCAGAACTGTGTAGACACTTTCCCGGGGTCCCCCCCCCCTCCTCTAGGCCCATCATTGGCCATTTGGGGTGGGGGCGGATCATCAGCATGACCATATATGGTCATATCACCTGATAAATGTCTGACAAATTTTAAAAATATATCAAAAATGAATTAACTCCCACCCCATTTCAGAAACCCAGGGTTGTCAAGAATGGATGGGAGTTTTTAATATATATTTTAAAAAATCTGTTAAGCATTTATCGGGTGATATGACAATGTATGGTCATGTTGACCCACCCACCTCCCACAATGGCCAAGGATGGGCTTGGAGGGGATGGAAAGGGGAGTGGCCCCAGGCGGGTGTGTCCACAGCAATTCTTCCTAACATTGCATGATTGCATCTGCATGATTGCATCACTTTTGGGGTTTCTTGAAGTCCGAAGAATGTTTCAGTAAAAAAGTTGAGAAAGGCTGGTCTACCCCTTTGCTTGTCTGAAGTGTTTGTGTTGATTTCATGCCCTCAAACGGCAGATGATATCTTCTAGCCCACAGATAAAGCTGATTTAAAAGAACAGATAGCTGTTAGAAGACTTGATTATGTTCATGATGGGTCAGGGTTGTTTGGGGGGTTCCTTATTTAATTTCCCCAATAGATTCCCTCTTAAATGTAAGGCCTCAGAATCCAACCATCCTCACCCCAGGGGCAGAGTTAAGTCGCTTTCATAGGTCACCACAATGATAAACTGATCTCCTGGAAGTGACAGAAGACATCCTTCGTTTCTTATAGTACCTCGTCGGGCAGTGAAAATAGTAGCAGGAGACTCTTCACCAGAGGGTAAGTAAAAGAAGTCCCTTCTTTAGTTCAGCAGTGGAATTGGCCGCCTAAGGAGGTGGTGAGCTCCAAGAAATGTGTGTATCCAACCTTTGCTTGAAGACTGCCAGTGAGGGGCACTGGCAGTCTTCAAGCAAAGGTTGGATACACACATTTCTTGGATGCTTTAGGATGCTTTGGGCTGATCCTGCGTTGAGCAGGGGATTGGACTAGATGGCCTGTGTGGCCCCTTCCAACTCTATGATTCTATGATTCTATTTTATTTATACCCCACAATTCTTCCCAATGAGAGCCCAAAGCATCTTATCTAATTCTCCTCTCCTCCTTTTTTTATCTTCACAAACAATCCTGCGAGGTAGGTTAGACTGAGAGGGTGTGACTGACGCCAGGTCACCCAAAAAGCTTCCACGGTGGAGTGAACATTCAAACCTGGATGTCCCCAGTCAGACATGCTAACCATGCTCCTTGGTATTTTATATTCTGATAGAGAAAACATTTCCACCTTCAAATGGTTTTCAACTTAGAAAAAATGCAAGCTATTGCTAACAATGAGCTCTGATGCTAAGGTGATTTGATATCATTATCAGTACAGTGAAGGAAGATCCCTCCTCTGAAATGCCATGTTGTCATCTTCCAGGGTATATGGTTGGGTTGGTGGGGATTCTGGGAGCCTATGTGGGGAGGAGGATAAAAGTGGGTGTGGGGAGGACATTTAGTTGTTTTATTGGCTTTATGTCTTGTGATCTGCTGTGAGCCAGTTGTGCTGGGAACGGCAAAATACAAATGTGTACACACACACATATAAAGCTTAGCATAGGCAAATCAGATCACAGCTAAAAGAGGCAGAGGCTGGGCACTAGCTGCTTCTGGCTGGCTCAGGGTCTGTCCCAGAGCAAAAACAGTTAACACTCAGCAGTTGCCTCCTGAAACTGCCAGCAAAGGAGGAAAAAAAGGAGGGTGCAGAAGGAAAAATATGGAAGGAAGAGCAGGGTGGGGAAACATGGTTGGAAAGGGAGGTTGTCAGACACCAAAGAAGAAAGCAAGGACCAGCAAGATAATTTCCCTTGAGGATCTTGCAGTCCTCCACTTGTAATATTTATGTATTTATTCATTCATATTTATATACCGCCCTCCTGAAGGCTCAGCAACAGCAATCACAACAGCAATCTGGGACAACGCATTTGGAAACACAGGAAAGACATTGATTAGTTATTTAATGTGTGTTTTCATAAAAATAGATTTTATTATTTTATGATGCAATCAAACATTTTATAATAATTAAAATATTTTTTACAATGTTGCTGGTTGAGCTTTCCCCCATCAATGGATAATTACTGAGATTTCTGTAGAATCTTATGAATTGGCAGTTCCATGTGCAGAAAAGTACTTGTAACTTTAGTTATAAAGCTGTCTGTACTGCATGCATCTGATGAAGGAAGGTCTAACTCGTGTTAGCTCATGCTGGAGTTTTATTTTTTGCAACAGACTAATACAGCTGCCCCTCTAGAATTCTTACCATGGGGAACAACAGGTGTGGCAGAACTGCTCCCTGATTCTGTGGTATACAGGCATTGTTACTACAGCCCTTTGAATTGCTGAATTCTTTATAAAGACTCATGGGATTGATTAGTCCTTTAATTTTATTTTAGAACTTGAAATGTCATCTATTGGCCAAGTCCCCTCGGAGGAACCTAGCACTGAGGGTAAGCTTAAATTCTTTTTTTCTGACTTGATCTGTTTTGCTGTAAAGGTGAGAGCCAAAAATGCATTTTCTGATTAGATCTCCTGGTGTATTTTGTATTTAAGTACTTCTATCTCACTTTTCTCCCAAGGGGATCCAAAACAATTTACAAAACAAAAAGACAACATGAACAAATGAAAGGGGGAAAGAAGACTTCCAGGGCAGCTCTCTCCTGTTTTTCTTACTGCTCCCTGATTTAACTCTCCTCCACCACCCCAGTTATTCTTGGCTTTCTGTAGATGAGAAGAATACCAGACTGGGTATTCTTGCTTGCTAGGAGGGGCGGGGCACAAAACGAAAGATAAATGGGAGGGGGTGCCTGGAGAAATGGCACCACAGGTCCACCACCACAAACCAGTACGGAACCCCTTCCACTCACCCTCATCCTCGATGGCTGCTTTAAAGTAAACACAAAAGACACCAGCAGATCCTCTCTTGCGAAGCATTAGATCGGAAGAGATAATGAGCCAGTGAAGAAAAGTAAGGAGGAGGGAAGTAATTAATGTAAAGTAACAAAGTATGAACTCACTCCATGTGGGAGCAGTACACAACGCTGCTTGCAAAGATGGCGTGAGAAGGTAGAAGGTTGTGTGCTAAGGCTGTGATAGCTTTTTCACATGTGAGAATCAGCATCTTCCAGACTATTCTTTTGGTTTCTGTGGGTGGGGTGGGGTGGGGTGGGTTTTGGTGGTGCTTATGATTTACTGTTTTTTCAGTATTTCTTCTTTTATCTGAGGGGCAGCATTGTTTGCCTTTTCTTCTGGGGGTTGTGTTTCTTTTAAAAGTTGATTTTTACAGTTATTCCTTTCAGTTTTCAGTTTTACAGTTCTTTATTTCAATGTTTTGTTCTGGGGGCACTGTAGCCCCCAGTTTGGTAGCTGTTGTACTTGTTGTAGTAGGTTGCCAGCTTTGGGTACTATTGTTCTATTCTGGTTTGCTGGCCTGGGGGGCATTGTTTGGTTCTCCTGCCAGAGCTGTTCTCACAGAGCAGTTCAGTCAGTGCTCTCTCAGGGTGTCTGGCATCAAGAGAGGAAGGGAAGGCAGTTGTAAGCTGCTTTGAGACTCCTTTGGTTAGTGAAAAGCAGGGTACAAAAACCAGCAGCTGTTCATCCTCTTGACTTTTCTGTATTTATTGGGAGGGAGGCTGGATGGGAAAGCTTGTGATGATTGAGCATGGATTAGGCCACCCTGTAAATTAACCAGTAGCCTGCTGCATTTCCCACCCTCGGCTTGAGAGCCAATTTGGTGTAGTGATTAGGAGTGGCATGCCAGGTTTGATCCTACACTTCTACACTGGTGAGCATTTGGCCCAGTGTGCCTCACCTGCCCCTGATTTGTGCTCCTGCACGAGAGCTGGGGCAGTGAAGTTCCCAGTGCATAAACGGTCAAAGTGGCTTGCAATTGCCTTCCCTTCCTCTCCCTGCAACAGGCACCCTGTAAGGGAAAGGGGCTGGGAGAGCCCTGACAGAACTGCTTTGTGTGAACAGCTCTAATAGGACTGTGACTAGCCCAAGTTTGGTGTAGTGGTTTGGTGTAGTGGTTAGGAGTGCGGTCTTCTAATCTGGCATGCCGGGTTCGATTCTGCACTCCCCCACATGCAGCCAGCTGGGTGATCTTGGGCTTGCCACAGCACTGATAAAACTGTTCTGACTGAGCAGGAATATCAGGGCTCTCTCAGCCTCACCCACCTCACAGGGTGTCTGTTGTGGGGAGAGGAAGGGGAAGGCGACTGTAAGACGCTTTGAGCCTCCTTCGGGTAGGGAAAAGTGGCATATAAGAACCAACTCTTCTTCGTCTTCTTCGTTGTTGTCTTATTATTAATATTATTATATGCGAGTCAATAAGTTTGCCCAGATTTTGTGGTAAAATTAAGTGCCTCGGCTTATATGGGGGTCAGTTTATATGCGAGTATATACAGTAATTTCCAGGATAAACCAGATAAGCCATTGTAGTCAGCTACCAATTTGTTCAGTGCTGCTGGCCTTCACCCTGATCTAGGACTCTGAGCAGGGTCAGCACTGGTTAGTCCTTGGATGGGAGGCCACCCAGGAAGACGAGGGTCACTAAGCCGAGGCAGGCCAGGGCAAACCATGCCCATCTCTTGTGTTGGAAACCTGATGAGGTTGCCATAAATTGGCTGCAGCTTATGTGGTACTTCCCCCTACTCACCACCAGCATTCGGAAGACCTTGCAGGTAAGCTTGATGTCTGCAGAAGGCTTCTGATGCTTTGGGTTTTTTGAGAGAGGCTCACCCTTTCACTTCATAAACCATTTGTGAATTAGCAATGGAAGCCTAAACGCCATTTCCAGCACCAGGCTCATAGGGGCCCATAGTGAGAAATGGTCTTCAGTTCCACAGGAAATTCAAAGCAGAAAGGATAGAAGTACAAGAGCAACCTTTCTCCACATTTTTACCATTGTGAAACCGCTGAAACATTTTTCAGGCGTCAGGATCATGCAGAATATGGTTGGGAAGCATAACTGTGCACATGCCGACCCAGAACCCCTCCCTTTCCCACCCCCTCCAGGCCATTTGAGGGGGGTCAGTCTGACAATATATAAATGCTTAATGGGTTTTTAAAATATAGTAAAATTAATTAACTCCCACCCATTTTGGAAACCCTTCCAAGGGGATCAAGAAACCCCTGGGTTTCACAAAAACCTCAGGTTGAACTAGAGTTCGAATCCCATATTATTAAATTAGAAATATCGCCCATTGCACTCTGAAATGCAATGGGCGCTAGGAGGGGGCTGGAAGAGGCCAGGGCAGGCGCAGGCTCCCCCGGGCCCCAGCGAGGGCCGTGCATTGGCACGGCTGCCAGAGTTGGGGCGCTGTCAGAGGGGACAGGGAAGGCGATGGGGAGGGCAGGGACCCACATGTGGCTCCCCCAGCTACCTGTGGAGTCCTGGCGGTGGCAATCCATGGCGGTAAAGTGGGGTCAAAGCGTGGGTGGGCCCGCGAGGAGGGCGGAGACGCGGACCCAGGGACCAGTGCCATCCTGGGGACACCGCTGGAGGCAGGCGAACGGCGTGGCGGCGATTCTGGGCCGATCCTCGGCCAAATGGCAAGTCCTCGCGGCAGGTGGGGAGCAGTGTCATCCGGGGGGGCGGCGGCCGAGGCAGGCGTGCCTCGCGGTGGCGGCGAAGTCGGGTCGATGGCTGGCCGACGGTGGCTCCGTGCTGAGGGTGGGTGCAGGGGCAGAATCAGAATGTGCGCTTTGTGCACCGCCTGATTGGGCTGTGGGAGGCGGACTGACAAGCAGAGAGGCCAATCTGGAGGCTTCGCGCCTCCCGTTCGGCCTCTCCGCTTGTCAGTCCAGGGGCAAGGGGCCACTTCGTGAGTTTTGATCATGGACTCAGCCCACCCCAACCCCTCTTACTGCTTTATTAAGAGGGAAAGATAGAATTTGAGACTGAGCAAATTTTATCATGCTGACTTTACTGGGAGTAAGTCATAATTTGTGGAGTGGAGTGCCCACTTCTTTTGCCTTCTGAAGCCCCAACATATTTTATTATCATAAACAATGGCTTAGAAAACAATACTGTTTCGTATGCCTTATTCCTGAACATATCAGCTCTGGGAGGAAAGGCAAAAGAATCCATACTTTTTGTATAGCACTGTGAAGGTGAAGATTTTGCTCAAGGCTACCCCAAACACACAGAGCCAGCCTGAGAACTCAAACTTAAGTCCACTGGATCTAAAGCACATTTTCTGCTTTAGACAAAAAATCTCATTCTGATTGGTCAGTAAATCTCATTCTGCTGGTCAGTATTGATGACCAGCATCCCAAATGGACACCCTATATCTGTTTCAGAATGCTATGAAACAGAGGGATCCAATATAGTAAAGGTCAGGGGGGGAAGAACATTGTGGGTATGAGTAGGTATAAAATAAACAATTCTGTTTGTCTCAGTGCCTAAAGAGTTACCTGAAGTGTTAAAAGAGTCACAGAGCCCAGAAGAAGAAAATATCGAAGAACCCACAGAAGATGGTAAGTGGAGAAACTTCAAGAGAAATAGAATTGTTCCCACTATGCTTATTTCCTGGCTTCATTTATACTCCACCTTTCTCCCCAACTGGAACGCAAAACAGCTTCCACCATTCTTCTCACCTCCACCTTGTGAGGTTAAGTTAAGGCTGGAGGGGATGTGACTGGCCCAAGGTCATCAGAGCAAGTGTCCATGCTGAGGAGAGATTCAAACCAGAGTTGCCCAGATCCTAGTCCGGTTGCCTAGATCCTAGTAGTCTCACTACTGCATGGTTGCAGATTTCCTGCCTTGTAAAGCACACCTAAGACACATGGCCCACAGGATTAATCAAAACAAAACTTTGATAAGAGCAAATCATTGAGGAAAGCAAAATCTAAGAAACAACATTTCACTTGAATTGAATTTTCACACTGAGATCCATAAACCTACAACAGGGATCATCAAGTTACAAATTAACTATTTTCTGCATTTTCCAAGTAGTTTTTCTATCTAGGTCCCCTCAGTCACAAAACCTTTTCACCTCAGCCCTTAAACCAGCCTTTTGCAACTCTTTTTTTCCATTAAGAAACCCCTGAAACATACTTGAGGCTTTGAAAACCTCCAGAAGTGGTGTGATTGTGAAGAATATGGCCACTTGGGGCCCCTCCCCTTCCCACCCCTTCAGGTCCATCATTGGCCATTTTGGGAGGGGGAAGAGGTCAACATGACCATATATGGTCATATCATGATAAATTAACAATTTTTAAAAATATATTACAAATTGATTCCCACCCATGCAGGAAGCCCTTCTAGGGCCATCAAGAAACCCTGCGGTTTCACAAAACCCTGGTTGAGAAACCCTTAAATTGCCTGCTTGCCTGCTGCTAACCCCCCTAATATTTTTTACTCTCAATATTAAATCTAATAAACAAAAACTAGTTGTTCCATCAGCTCTCATTGGTTCTTGCTCTAGCCTGTTCACCACAGGGACTTCCAGCATTCTTTTCCCAACCTCCGTTATATCCTCACAATCACCTAGCAGAGTGGGGGTTCAAATGTAAGTTCCCCAGATCCTCATCTGGGACTCTGAGCTCTACACCAGACTGGCTGTCCATTGGAGGCATGTTTCTACACACCTCCCTTTGACTTACCCCTGCAGTGTACTGCCAAATAATGATGGAGAAGCATTTAGCTCATTATGCAAGTGAACTGAGGACTGATGCATCGGCAAATGCTGAGAAAGATGGCACATGCCTCCTTGATGGGCTTAGTGTTTTCACCATCACAGAGACTAGATGCTATATTTTTAGCAAAAGAAAGGAGATTTTGTATCTGTAGGTGAGAACAACTCATTAAACAATGTTTTTTCATATTTTGTTCTGCAGTTCCTGAAGGTTCGCCTTACCCCGAAACTGATTTGAACAATCTAGAACAAAGTGCTTAACCCACCGCTGAACAGTGCAGCTGCCACTTTTCAGACACTCGGAAATGGTGACTTCTGCAATTCAACCACAACAGATTTGGCGCAAGAGGCCTTTGTTTTTCCCTCTGTCCAGAATGAGATATTTAGCTGTATGAAAACTCATGTATGGCTGTCTTTTATTTGTACCTTCCTCAAAAGTTGGATGAGAAATCGAATCTGTTTGGTTTGGGATATTTGGATAACATTTATTTAGTTGCACTTCAATGAAATTTAGTCAGTTTTCCAGTCATTGTCCAGGGTGGATCGAGCATTCCAAGCTCTGAAGTATGAAAGGTGTAGAGTACAAAATTTATTAAAAGTAATCACCTGGTTTGAATGGCACTCTCTCCTGTGTTCTCCCTGCATTTAGCTGAAGGGATTACCCTTTTGGACTCACCTGCCAGCTGGCCCATCCTCTTCTGACACACAAAAATGGCTGCATATGAGTGTGACTTTTGAATAGTGTATACATCATATTTATGTAAGCCTAGATCTTATGGTAAATTCCTTGACTGGTTATTTTGGGAAGGAAGGGGAAACCTCAACCATATATGCATTATGCAGACTGAATTGTATGTGCACATAGCCTATTCTGACCTTCCACGTGGATGTCTGGGAGTATCAGGGAGACAGGAAATTCTGGTGAACAAGGCAAAAGGAACTGACCCTGATCAGATGTCCATGGACTACAATTCCCATGAGCCCCTGCCAAGCACCATGGTATCAGAGGCTCATGGGAATTGTAGTCTATAGTCATCTGGCAAGCCACAGTTTGGCACATGTAGAGAGAAAGACAGGACAGGACTCTCTGAACCTGACCAATAATTTATATATAAAGTTAAAAGTCTATTATACAGTAGAAGGTATTTTCCTTCTGTTCATCTGGTTATAAGCAAAATTACACACCCTCCCTATCCACTTGGCAAGAACAAGGGGCTTTTTGCACGCCTTCAAAATAGCACAATGGTTGCCAATTGAAAACGCTACTGATTTGCTGTTTTGCACAACGTCGTCGACAATCTGCCACACACCTGAAACCAATCTGCAAAAAGCGCTTCCTTGTAGCGCTTTCAGGGAAATCCCCAAAAGTGGATTCACCGTCCGGAAAGCGATACACTCCTGCAACCAATCTGCAACACTAGCGAAAAAGACCTGTGCGTTAACATTGTTGCAGTTTCTACAAAGTCCCTCCCCCTGGCTCTCTTCTCTGATCTTCCGGCGAAGCGATCGCCATTTTTTTTTCTCCGAGCGAGCGGGGATAAACGCACCAGCGAGCCTCTTTCAGTTTAGAGGCTTCCCCGGCTTCAGTTCCTCCCCTTCAGTCACTAAGCACAAAGAACAGAGAAGCCCGTTTGCTGATGTATTTTCCCTTTATTTTTTACACATTCATTCAGCCGAAAATTGGGCCCGTGAGAGGGGGGGGGGGATTTTTTTTTTCACTCGGAGGGAGCGTGGCAACGATCAAACGACAGCTCAAACACACCAGGCAGCTGGATGGGTCTCTCCATTGCAACGAATTAACACAGATTCGTTGCAATGGGTCTGTTTTTTTTTTTTTTAAACCTTTCTTAAAGGGAAAGGGGCTGTTTGGGAGCATGCTAACGGCTGCCCATTGGCTGCTTGACGGCCAGGGGCGGGACGAGCTCAGCAGTAGCGCTTCCTTTCTAGCGATTTCTGCCGAGACCGGAAGCCTGTGGGAAACGCTACAAAACGCAACTGGATTCCACTACAAAGGCAGGTATGCATAACGACGAATTCCACTATTTTAAATGGTGATTTTTCATTCAGTGACCAATTTGCTACAAAGATCCCGGTGCGTAAAGCCCCCAAGGATTTGAAGAAAGCTGCCCAGGTGGTTACTGCATTCTGATCAAACCAGCTGTCATTATTGTCCACCACTTGCGTTTCTCAGTGTCCCTTGCATGTGTGTTCTCTCTTGTGATTGTATGTGGAAGCCTGGATGTCCTGCTGCTCCTGCTGATTTTTTCATTTGCACCACATTTGGATTGTTTCATTTGAGAACAATCCAAGATTTTGTTACAGGACTTTGTAGGGTTGGAGCTTTACATAAAACGTCCACCGAATGGACTTCAGGGTTACAATAAACACACAGATGATGCTGCCTTCTACTGAATCAGACCATTGGTCCACCAACATCATTATGGCCTACTTGATTCACCAGGGTCTCAGGCAGAGGCCTGGTCCTTTTCACTGGAGATGCTGGCAATTGACCTTGGGACCTTCTGCATGCCAACCAGATGCTCTGCCATTGAGCTGAAAAGGACTAACCTTGGTCAGTTACTTTGGCACTCAGATGTTTTCATTGTCCTGTTAGTTCTGTCATCATTACCGCAAACAAAGGAGCTTCCTCTGCTAAGTGAATGGTGGAGATAGCTCAGTGATACTGTTGGGCCGTCCAGGCTGCCCTCCCAGTGTGCTGACCTGTTCAAGGCCTGTTGTATATTCAGGATGGGATTTGATCCCCCTTTTGCAAGGCTCTCAATAGTGCAGTAATTACAGAGCTCCTAGTGGGCATGCCAAAGTCCTCTGCAGAGTGGACAAGGCTATGTTCTCTTTGTTCCTCCAGCTTTCTGTGAGAGGGCACTGCCACTTGACTCTTGGGAGGACACTCTTGGTCTGTTCCAAGTGAACTGGACAGCTGGAATAATGTGAAACATTCCAAACATCCAGGCACTCTTCACTGTTCTCTCTGGCAAGACAAAACACAAAAGTTGTGTGTTTTTGTTAAGTTTGTTTTAGGCATTTTGTCCAAATTTCTAAAAAGGATTAACTGAATGCTTGAGAGGCAATGGCAATGACTATTACTGAACTTATTTGCTCAGTTAAAAAGGAATTCAATTTCCTACCATGTTTGCATGAGCAAACCAGTTGCTTGCCAGAATATGCATGAAACTGCTGATTCTGATTTCAGCTAATCTAAACTTATATAACATTTAAATATTTCTTAACAAGCTTTATGCTGCTGAGTGCATGCTTCTGTTTTGAGAAAAACTGACCATTTTAGAAAACACATCTTCAGATCTGTATGTGGTTAGAATACTTTCAGAGAAAACTCCTTGAAAAACCCAACCAAAACAAGGGCGTGAGAAAAAAGTGGGGAAAAGAAAGCAAGTAAGGATAATTCAAGGGAATACTAGACCAGTATTCACATTGTTTCATCTGTAAAAATTAGGTTAAAAAAATAAGGATTTTCACCCAGTTAAGTTGTTTACTTAGGGTCAGGGTTCTGTTATGTATGGCTCAGGGTGTGGCTTTTTTTTGGTTTAGCAGAAGCCTTAAGGCTGGGGAAGATCAGTGGCAGGGTTGGGAAGGGTCATGGAATGTTTCAATGGTTTTTTTCACATTATTTTACATGTCAAAATTTGGTTAAAAAATAAGGATTTTCACCCGGTTAAGTTCTCAACTTGTGGTTAGGGTTAAGTTATGTATGGTTCAGACTGATGTTTTTTGGTTTAGTGGTAGTGTTTGGGCCAGGAAGGAAGCAGTGGAATGGTATGGAAAGTCCGTGGTACGTTTAGATATTTTTGACAGTTTGGTGTAGTGGTTAGGAGTACAGACTTCTAATCTGGCATGCCGGGTTCGATTCTGCACTCCCCCACATGCAGCCAGCTGGGTGACCTTGGGCTCGCCACGGCCCTGATAAAACTGTTCTGACCGGGCAGTGATATCAGGGCTCTCTCAGCCTCACCCACCCCACAGGGTGTCTGTTGTGAGGAGAGGAAAGGGAAGGCGACTGTAAGCCGCTTTGAGCCTCCTTCGGGTAGGGAAAAGCGGCATATAAGAACCAACTCTTCTTCTTCTTCTTCTAAACCACTCCGCAGGAGCGGTAGTAATAAAGCGCTAAGGGCAATGTGGGAGGAGAAAGGGGGTTGTTGAGGGGGAACGGAAGCATTGCTCTGTGCAGACCCTGCCAACAGCTCTTCACCATGAGGACAGACAATGCATGATTAAAGTACAGCATCTGCTGCCAGAGGATGTAGGGACAGCTGCAAGCACAGATGGCTTTAAAAGTGACATATTTGTTACATTTCCATACTACCCTTCCCAAGGGCCCAGGGCGGTTTACCTATGGTGACTAAAGGGAACCCTGAGATGCAGTGAGCCTCTGAATACATCCCTAGGGGGATGTTGAATACAACATCAGGGGGAGGCCTTAGCCTCTCTGCCCTGTTTGTTGACCCTCCAAAGGAACTGGTTGGCCACTGTGTGAAACCGGATGCTGGACTAGATGGATCACTGCTGATTCAACAGGGTTCTCCTTATCAGCCCAGAATGGGGCATGCTCCCAATATGAGGGCAACCTCAATCCCTGTTCATCGAATAGAACTTACAGATGCAGAAAGAAAAACTTGACCAGCTGCTTATGAACCATGCACTTTATTGAACAGGATTCCAGGGCCCCAGACCTAAAACAAGCAGCAGGTAAACCCAGTCCCCACTGACCATCACCCTGAAGTTTATCAGAGTACTCAAGGTCCTAACCCAGCAGCAAGCATCTCCAGCTAAGTCCTGTTAAAAGAAATGGAGGCCACCCAAAGCATCCATCTAGCCAACTGCACTGGGATTTCATTTTGCAGCTGGTTTTTGTTGTTGCTAGAGCCAAAGAGGACAGGCGTTCTCACAACTATAAATGCAATGAAAGTTCTTAAAAATATATCACTGGGAATGGCATTGTTTAAAAAAAAATCAGAAAACAACCAGAGAATTCTACGCTTCTTTCTTCTTAACTTGATTCTTCTGAGTAAAGCTGGCTCACTCCTGTGCACTTAGATGTTTAGTATATCTTCATTCAGTTGTTTCTTCTTGGATACAGGAACTGCCTGCATCTGTGAAAAAATCCCTAGATATTGGGAGGAAAAGCAACATGAAAACATATTTCTGACGCAGTCAGGTATTCCATTTCCCTGACATTATCTGTTTTGTTTATTGGGGGCTAACTTGGAGTCAAAAGAAACCTGAGTAAGCTAAATAACCAGTACAACAAATTAACCAAGTGGATGGGCCTATTACCAAACGAGTGAGCGGGTATCGAGTGCTATTGCTGGCCTGGAGGTTCATAGCGGGCCCAAGGGCTCTGCCGTTGGTCTTCCCACTTTTGGAAGATCACCCTGTTGTGTGCTGCTTACTTGCATTTCGAGTGGTTTCTGTCTTCTCGTTCTGCATGCACAGCCTCTAATTTGAATTAGGATCCCCATTTCTCTCATGTGCATCCACGGAAAAGACTTTCTGATCATGAATGCAACATTGAGGGGGCTAAACCTACATTACAGTGACTTTGAGTACGTGCACTAAGATTGCCTCCTACACAGATCTGGGCCATCGGAATATCCTGAAGTGAGATCACTCAGAGCACCACAAAAGGCCCCATTAAGTCACCTGTGGTTGAGCAACCGAAAAAGGCAAGGTAAGTAAAATTCTTAAACAGAGCCTGGAGAGCCATCTGAGGGAGAGGCTGATTCTGTGAAGGCAAAGGGGAGGCAGGTTACAGTAGATGAGCGATTGGGATGTGAGTGTCCTGCCTAGTGCAGGGGGTTGGACTAGATGACCCAGGAGGTCCCAACTCTATTATTCTATGATGATTCTATGAAGTACGGATGCAAAATGGTCCAAAACTCAATCAAGTGAAAATTGCTCTGTAGTTAGGCAGGCATCGAAAGACCTCAGTTATATTTTCACTGTGCCCCAATGTGGCCCTAAGTGTTCTTTTTATATCCTCATGCCGTGGAGCCAAGTGAGACGTTACAGCATTTATGGGTCTGACCCCTGAACGCTGATGCCATTTTAGAGATGGCCATGCATAAAGGCTGCAAGGACCCAATCCAGGCCCAGGCGATATGTCTCCCCCAGTCCTTATTCCATTGCCAGAACAGTTGTTTTGACGCTTGAAAAGGCACAGGGCTGCCAGATTACCTGGGCCCAAACAGAAGCAGACATTGCAGCATCCCTAAATGCCTGAGCTCCTTTCTAAAACAATGGCGTGAGCTTCTGTGGGGGTCCCCTGTGGGCACCGTAACAGACATTTGTTAGTTTATTCTTCAAATCTAGATGCCATCCTTCCCTGAAGGCCCAGGGTAGCTGACAATGGTTTGTAATTTACAGTGGTTAAAACAATTTAAAGCTAATAACTGACATTTCAAACTAATAGTTTAGCTCTCCATTCTGAAGAAAATTAACATATCAGTACATCTTTTTAAAAAACAAAACAAGAACCAGTATCCAACTTCAATGAAACGCAGAGGGATCCTTCCTCTTTACGGCTTAGCAGTTTATTTCATATTCGTAAGATTCCTTGTTCGTGTCTAATCCTGATTGCCCTTAAACCACAATCTGAAGAATAAAGATAGAGTCGTAAGTGTAGAGGACAAGAGACTCCCCAGCACAGCTTGTCCCTTGCAGGGATGCTTCCACGCGTGGGTGGAGATGGATGGGGCCAATAACTAGTCTCTTTTATAATTATTTCTTTTCACAACTGGGAAAGTGCCATTAATTACTAATATGGACAGTTTTATTTCTCCAACTAGTTTCAAAGCCTCTTCGTAAGAACGGGCTTTGAAAGGGTCCTCCCTGTCAGCATCCCGGCTGCTTTGCAGGCCGTTGGGAAGCGTTGAGGGCAAGGAGGGGGTCGGGGGGGAGAGGGGGGGAGAGGGAGCGCTTCCTGGGGGCCTGGCAAGCACACCTGGCATCTCTGAGAGGCCCTGCGTGTGCTTGCCAGGCCCCCGGGAACCATGCTCTCTCTCCCAACCTCACCCTGCAGAGGGATGACTTTCCGGGGGCCTGGCAAGCACACGCGGGGCCTCTGTGAAGCACTCCCTCTCCCCCCCCCCCATGTCCAGACGGCTTCCCGGGGGCAGGGAAAGTGCACCGAGTGAAAAAGACTGATTAGCTGTTTAGCAAATTATCATGTTAGCTGTTTAGCAAATTATGGCTTAATTTGGATATTATGACACAATTTACTAATTTACCACTATTTGCTTTTGCTTTATATCTCCACAGTTATGATGGTGGATTGTTTAGTCTGAGAAAGAGTGCTTGCACTCAAAATAAATCTTTGTTGGTCTTAAAGGTGCTATTAGATTCTATTTCTGTCATACGACTTCAGACCAACACAGCTACCCACTTGAATCTATCACAGTCTGAAGAGTTTTAAACCATATCAATAAAGTGGCCAGATTGGGGTTGTGAAATACCTCGAGATTTTGGAGGTTAGCCTGAGAAGGGAGGAGAGGGACTTCAATGGGGTCTCATGCCATAGTGTTCACCTTCAAAAGTGGTCATTTTTTCCAGGTGAACTGATCTCTGTCATCTAGAGTTCAGTTGGAATCCTAGGAGATTTCCAGCCATAAGATGGAAGCTTTTTATAGAATTTGAGAGCTTTCAAAACATTTTTAAAAACAGCTACTCAGTTCAGTAAACCATCTTGGGTGTAATGCCCTGGGAATTTGTTGACATGTGTTCTGCCACATCACAGCTCCTGCAATTGAAAGGGTTATTCAACAGATTTCTAGTCAACCTTTCAAAGAGCGACCATCTTATGGACAAGCCATCACTGTCCCATTTTCATCATGTGGACCACATGAACCCACCTGAAACTGCCTTCTGCTGAATTCGACCCTTGGCCCCTCAAGGTCAGGCTGACAGGTGCTCTCCAGGGTTTCACCTTTAAGACCAACCAATCTTGGTTGGTCTTAAAGGTGCCCCTAGACTCTGGTTTCTTTGTGCTCCTTCAGACCAACACGGCTACTCATTTGAGCCATGCAACCAGCGGTAATATCTGGCCCTTCTGTGCTATTCCACTCTAACCCACCTGGGGACTGAGTTCCTATGACTGAGATCCTTCCCATGACAGCATCACCCTTTCTGGTAACGAGAAATTCTAACATTGGAGGAAGGGTTGGCACGGACGCTGTCCACATGGCCCTGGGTTTCCTATGTCAAATAAATATTATATGCACTGTTGTACACAAGAAAAACAGAGTGGCTTCAGAGTAATAACCTTGCTTGCTCCGTGTGATCCAAGACGGAAGAGTTGCAGTTTTGGGCTGACCTTCATCCAGTTGCCTTTTCCCAAGGCCGTGGGTCCTGGAAAGGACACAGTCCACATAGATGTCCCAGAAAAGCTGTGCCAGATCCCAGAACAGTGCCCCGTGCTTCAGGTTATCAGATGACTTCAAGAAGAGCATGAAGTCCCAAAAGCCGCCGACAGAGTCCGAAATAGGAGGCTTCCTCATCTCCAGCAAGGTGGTTGAGGAGGATTCCCAGCACTGGGGGTCAGCTCGGCTGAGAGCCAGCGGGTCAATCGGGCTATGGCAGAAGAATGGCACCACATACAACACCCCCATAATGAAAAGAGAGGAGATGAATCTCATTTTGCAGTGTGTCTTCCTTGAGATCTCAGAATCCATAGGGTTTCTGAAACCCAACAAGAACAAAAATAGTGTAACAGTCCACCACAGAAACCTGAACAGCGCACACAAATATACAACTCTTTTCTTTCTAGTTAACATTTTAGTTGTCAATGCCAGTTCTCTGCCCTCTTCTTATCATGCACCGAAAATAATGGAATTTGGATTTTGTGACCAGTAAAGGTAACTGAAGGGTGTCCCCAAAGCAGCCCTCACAGTGCTCATATGTAACAGAGCTTATTTTTTCAGAACACGCCTGTATCTTCTCCTTCTTACAGAATAAAACGTGATCATATATATATTTTTGAACTCTAAGTTATCAATGAAAACCCAGCCAAAGATAAAAACAGAAAACGTCAAGCAGATCAAAATTAGTCACACAGATTTTGAGGAACAGATTGTACAAATGATGCTAATGCAGGTGAGGGAAGCTCCTGTCACAGTTTACGGGGAACCCTGGTGCAGTTTTCAAAGCAGGAGGTATTTAGAGGTGGTTTGCCATTGTCTGACTCTGCATTGTACCCCCAGCCTTCCTGGTGGTCTCCCAACCAAATACTAACTTCAGAGGATCCTGCTTAGCTTCCAAGAACTGTTGAAATCAAGCTTGGCTAGGCCATCCAGATCAGGGATAATTAGGGATGGGCACAAACCAGGAAAATCTGATTTGGTTCATGGTTAGTGGCATGCCCAGTTCACAAACATTTAAGAGCTAAACCTCATGGTTCGGTTCATGAGTTTAATGATACAGTTGAACCAGCCCTCTAGCATGTTAATGACCCATAACTTGCAGTGGATCTCCAGCTGACTCTACCAGCCCTCCAAGTTTGGTGAGGATAGGATTTATGAGGTCCAAATTACAGTTGCCAAAGAAGACGCCCCCAGGAAAGTGCTTTCTGGGGAAAGGACAAGTGTAAATAGAGAGTAATAGGCCTATTGAGAGGGGACATGATAGCCCTTTTTAAGTACTTGAAAGGTTGTCACTTGGAGGAGGGCAGGATGCTGTTTCTGCTGGCTGCAGAGGAGAGGACACGCAGTAATGGGTTTAAACTTCAAGCACAACGATATAGGCTAGATATCAGGAAAAAGTTTTTCACAGTCAGAGTAGTTCAGCAGTGGAATAGGCTGCCTAAGGAGGTGGTGAGCTCCCCCTCACTGGCAGTCTTCAAGCAAAGGTTGGATACACACTTTTCTTGGATGCTTTAGGATGCTTAGGGCTAATCCTGCATTGAGCAGGGGGTTGGACTAGATGGCCTGCATGGCCCCTTCCAACTCTATGATTCTATGATTCTATGATTCTATCTGGGAGAGTAATCTCCCAGATAGAGAGTAATAGAACTTTGCTGGACAGGGGAAGGAGAGTGGGTTATATATTTATTATCCACCATTGTGATATTGTGTTTTAATTACGTTTTAATGGGTTTGATGGGATTTTAATGTTTTTATGAATTCTGTAAACTGCCACGAGACATTCTGTAAACTGCCACGGTATATAAATATTAAAATAAATAAATAGGTTCAGGAGTGAATAGAAAGGATTCTGTGCAAGCTAGATATGCCAAATTTTCTGGAGATCTCTGGCTGATTTTCCTCTACCTGCCCTCTATATTTGGTGAGGATTGGAGTTACAGGGCCTGAGTTATGTCCCTCCCCCAGAAGGTGCTCCATTCTCAATAGTTTCCAATGGAGGAAAAAACAGCAAAAAAGCAAGAACAGCATCAAACAGCAGAACAGCATCAAAGTCCCTGAGAATCTCTGCAGTAGCAAGCCCAGCAGAATCAGTGCCACTGTGGCACTGTGACGGTACAAACCCAACAGGACTAAGGTCAAACAAAACAATCTCTGTGTAGAAACTGAAGGTGGAGAAGCACTTTTGCAAACCCAGCAGAGCCAGTGCAATGTACTACTGCAGAATTCAGTGCCATTGTGGCCATGCCAGGTCAACAGTACTGATGTGAAGCACAGAATCACACTCCAGGTGTGGGTGGGGGTAAGCCCAGCAGAAGGGATATACCAAAAGGACCGACAGCATTGTCCTTGTGAAAGAATGGGAGAGGCTTGAAGGCCCATTGAATATAATGAAAGCTTACAATGCCAATTGTCTTGCATGAGTTCCATTAAAAATATTACAACATAAAATAGTTACAATGAAAATGTGGAGTGGATTTTCATTTAATGTACATGGGCCCAGATAAACTGCACTGGGGCTGGAATGGCAGGCCACAGAGTGAAATGACTGTCCTCCAACTGGAAGGACAGCCTCTGGGAGTGGCAGGCAAGTACAATGATGGCACCAAAGTGCCCTGCAACTAGAAAGAAAGCCCCCAGGTTAAGAACAGAAGTCTAGTGGCACTGGAATGATACACTGCAGAGTGGAGTAGTGGCCCCTGGGAGTAGCAGAAGTGTTCCAGAGCTGAAGTGGCAAGCCTCCAAAATGGAATCACAGTCCCTGGGAGGAGTAGCAGTGTTTGGGGGCTTTAATGATGGCCCCTAGGAGTAACAAAAACAAATCAAAGTGTTCTTCAGGCCTCCTAATTGTTCCCAATGGGCAATCCTTTCATTCCTTTCAGTACACCCTCAGCAGAACCTAGTGCCATTGTGGCAATGTCAGCTCAACAGGACTCATACTCCTAGTGGGGAAGGGGTTGCAAGACCAGCAGAATCAGTGCCAGTGAGGCCATGTCAGCTCAGCAGGGCGGATGTGAAGCACAGAATCACACTCCAAGTGGCAGGGGTAGGGATTGCAAGCCCAGTGCCCAGCAGAACTCTGACAATACAAGCAAAAGGAGGACTAATATCAAACCAGAGGATTCCTGCAGTTACAATGTGCTGAATGTCCAGCAGAACTCAGTGCCACTGGCATTGGAAGAATTGCTCTCAAACCACAGATTTATACGAAAGGAAGGAAGCAGATTTTGCTAGCTCTGTGCAAGAAAATGAGAAGGGAACTCAGGAAGCATTGGGAAGTGGTGGGGAACCCTCTTGAAATTGATGACTCATTTGAAACTAACCAAAGTTTTTCTAAGGCTGGAGACTTCTTCACCCCAATTGTTTTGAAATTTGGTAAACATTTTGATTGAGCAGAGACAGTCTTTTGGAAATGTATCCATTAACAAACTGGCACAAACCTGGGAAGTTCATGGAAAGTTCATGCTGGTTGACCTGCCAGAGACAAGTGAAAGTTCATCATGACTCTTACTTTGTGAACTGGTTCATGCCCATTCCTAGGGAGGATGCTCAATATCAACTCTGGCATTTAAAAGCAAGCAGGTGAGCCTGAAGGTGGAAGATGTTCCACAGGAGAAGAGACATTATATGTTTGTTTGTTTGTTTGTTTATTTGTTCGATTTATTTCCCACCGCTCCCTGAGGGTTCATGGTGGGTTACAATTCATTAAAACCCCAATAAAACCCCATAGACAATAAAATAGTCCCTACAGCAAGTGACAAGAGGACCCGGCGGAAAACCACCTAATACCTAATACCATCTTAAGGGGGAGGGAAAAAGAGAGAGGCAAGAAGGGAGAGGGTGCTGATGGAATACGCTACCACCACTTCTGGGGAGGGGGCACTGATCTACCTGGCTGCCCAGCCTCACCCATAGACCTGGCGGAAGAGCTCCATTTTGCAGGCCCTGCGGAAAGCTGATAGCTCCCACAGGGCTCACAGCTCCTCCAGGAGCTCATTCCACCAGGTCGGGGCCAGGACCGAAATGGCCCTGGCCCTGGTAGAGGCCAGGCACGCTTCCAAGGGGCCGGGAACGACCAAGAGATTTGTACCTGCAGAGCATAAGGCCCTGCGAGGGGGCATAGGGTGACAGGTGGTCCCTCAGATATACGGGGCCCAGACTGCAGATGACCTTAAAGGTCAAAACCAAAACTAATGATATCGCCCCTGTATGGCCCCTTCCAAGTCTATGATTCTATGATCTATCCATTAGAGGCAGTAAACAACAGGTGTAAATAAAGTTACAAGGGAAATAGGTTAAACATAGGCTGGACCTTGTTGATTTATTCGTGCCATCTAAGTCAATTCCCCTCCTCATTACACTGGCATTCTGCAGATCTCATGACCACTTGGCCCCAGCATAGCCTTTTGGGAGGTCCAAGGGCCTGCTCTTTCCCTTCTCATTAAAAACAAAAATATCTGGTTGCATCCAGCTCAAGAGCAAAGTGACTTTAAAACTTGGTCATTATGACAGTGAAGATAGATATATAACCCATGTTTGAGAGGCTCTCTGTCATGGCACCTCCTGAATGCAGAATAAGTGCTAGAATTCGCCATGTGTGTTAAGGGGAGAAAAACATGGAGTAATAATTGCATCCTGCCCATGTTCTTGAGCCCTTTTCATGTCTGTGCCTATTATGCCTGCCCTTGCCTTTGTTAGCCAGGAGTGAAATGATGCTGCCAGGAAGAGGTCTGTGTGTATGCTCTTGTTTGCTCAAGTGCATAGCAATGATCCTTCTTTTCCGCCAAGAGTGCTGTTTCTGAAGCCCATGAAAGGACAGAGATCTGTCCAGGGTGCTGAAGTGTATCATTTGTATGCAGGCAGGACAGCTTTGATCTCCCTGTTCCCCTTTCTTGTCTTGTGCTCCTTTGCCATCCCATCATGCAGACATGCACTCTGCCTCTCTCTCCTTCTCTCACCTCCCAATTTCCCAATATCCCACTTGCTTGAAATTCCACTTCTCCAACATTCAACATTATCCAACGTTGTTATGCATTTTAGGGGGAAAGAAGCTGCATGCTTAGAGCTCTACCCCTCCCAAGAACCTTGCACACTCTGGCAGTTCAAGAGCTCTCCTGGGAGATGAATGGTCTGTTTGCTTCCCTGCTGCGGTGGAATAAATATCATTAAGTGATCCACTTACCTCTCCGGATCCGAGGCAGGGCAATTTGTCAGTCTCCAGAATGGATAAGTTAAATATTCTCTGTCTTAACTTTCTCCTGGAAATCTGAAGACTACTCTTGCTTTTTCTCTCCTTTTCTTTTCTGGTTTCCCCCCTATAAAGCTGTAGGAGTGAATGGTTTCTTTTGGTCTTACGTCAAAGCTCTGTACAAAATCCCTCACCCCTTTCAGATTCAGTCCCCGAAGCAGATTATTGTATAGCCCTCCTACGGTTTACGGTTTGTTTTTCTATGCACTCCAAAAGAAACTTAATCCAATTTCTGCACAGAGAAATCTTGATTGAAACCATTCAAGACCACTGATAGTTCTTCGTCCCCAAATCCTGCTCCTAATAATAACAACAGACAGGGTGTCAACCCAGCTGTGAGCAGGATGGAATGTAAAAAAGCAGATGTGTTAACCAGTAACAAATTTCCAACTGGATTGCAGGGAAGCCAGCTTTTCTATCAGTTTACAGGACTCCTTTTAAAGATAGCACAATGCTGCATTTCCCTGCAGGTGCCCTCTGTCCCTGAAATGATTTTTTAAATTTAATTCATTCCTTTATATCCCATCTTTTACCCCAGTGGGGACCTGAAATCGCTTACATCAGTCTCCTCTTCCTCTGTTTTATCCTCACAACCCTGTGAGGAAAGTTAGTTAGGCAAAGAGCATGTGTGACATGCCCAAGATCACCCAGCAAACTCCCATGACACAGCAAGGATTTGAATCTGGGTCTCCCACTGGACACTCCTGACCACTCCACCAGACTGGCTCCCAAGGTATTGAGCTCAAGTGTTGGAATGAAGACATCTTGGACAGTTGCTTTCCTGAAACTTGTATCCCTTGTTAAGCATGGCAGGCTGGTTCCAGTCACTTTAGTCTGGAACTTACTGTTATGTTGTAACATTCTTTCGTTTCCTTACCTTCCCCTCAAGTGCAATTCTTGCTCACCCTGGATAATGCTAAAGAGCTAGAGATTTTGGCTGTCAAACAATCATAGGATCCCCTGGCTACATTACATGCATGGAATCAATCAAACAAATGAACAGTCCTCAGGACTACTTGACAAGGAGATGGCATCTGAATCTGCCAATTGAATAGTGAGGGTATAACCAAATCTAAATGCCAATCCTTGTCACAAATTCCACTGGCCAATAAGACAGATTTAGCTCTTGTTCTTGACAACAAATATCAAGCCAACCACAGAGAAAAAAACTGTGGGATATGAACTTGTGGGCCTCATATACCATCATACCTGTTGACTTATGCCCAAAGCAACATTGGAAACGTGAGGCTAGTGTTGTCCGATGTCCACAATGACATCCACACAATCATAGTTAAACCTGGATAAGTGCATATTGCCAGTGTTTACAAACCTCCTGCAGTTTCCTGGCCAGCAAATGTCCTATCAACTCATCCTTCTGTATATGCTGATAACTTTATCATAGAAATTGGAGATATATGTTAAATAATAAGAATGGTGAGATGCTTGTTGACTGGACTGAAGAACATGGATTGCATCTTTATTTTTTTAATGTTAAAGACAGAGGCACCTTCAGATCAGTGATTTGGAATAGAGAGTTCAACTCTGATTTAACATTTATCTCATCTGATTGGAAAAGTCAGCAATTGCATAGGTCATAGAATCATAGAATCAGAGTTGAAAGGGGCCATACAGGCCATCTAGTCCAACCCCCTGCTCAACGCAGGATCAGCCCAAAGCATCCAAGAAAAGTGTGTATCCAACCTTTGCTTGAAGACTGCCAGTGAGGGGGAGCTCACCACCTCCTTAGGCAGCCTATTCCACTGCTGAACTACTCTGACTATGAAATTTTATTTCCTGATATCTAGCCTATATCGTTGTACTTGTAGTTTAAACCCATTACTGCGTGTCCTCTCCTCTGCAGCTAACGGAAACAGCATCCTGCCCTCCTCCAAGTAACAACCTTTCAAATACTTAAAGAGGGCTGTCATGTCCCCTCTCAACCTCCTTTTCTCCAGGCTGAACATTCCCAAGTCCGTCAACCTATCTTCATAGGGCTTGGTCCCTTGGCCCCAGATCATCTTCGTCGCTCTCCTCTGTACCCTTTCAATTTTATCTACGTCCTTCTTGAAGTGAGGCCTCCAGAACTGCACACAGTACTCCAGGTGTGGTCTGACCAGTGCCGTATACAGACATGCTCTTGAGGCTTTCCCACATAACCAGCATCGACCTGTAATCCCCGAGCTAAGAATTTAAACACCAGTTATCAGGTGTTTTCCAAGACCACAATGGAACTTTAACAGGGTAAATTGGAAAGCTTTCAGTGAAGATCTGGATAGGTGTCTTGAATAGGTCCCTCCAATACATAGAAACTACCACTAATTTGTTGTTATATCTGTGGCTGAAAGGGTATCAGAAAGGATATGATCCAGACTGAAGTGATCAGAGTGAATGGCTGTATCCAAGTTTCTTTGACAGAAAAGAACTGGAAGTAGTAGATTAACTACCCCATACGTTCTATATTGCATGCAGACAAAAATGAACCAACACAATTGTGAATTTGGATTCCAAGCATTCCAGTAGGAAAGCCTGGAGCCTGTTTTAAAAAGCTAGGTGCAAGCTCACCTGTGCTCCAAGGAAATCCAGGAGTAACATCAAACTATGTAGCTGCCAAACTGGTTTCCCTATCCAGAACTCCGAAGTACTGAGATATTACAATCGGGATGTTTTTTTTTTAAAGAACAGATTCTAAAATGTGACTGCTTTGAAAACTGTGAGTTGTGAGGGGATTTCAGTGCTGCTAATATTTCCAAGGCACTAAAGGATATCAAGAGAGGAAAGGCACCAAGCTTTGACTGCATCCATAATGAGTTCCTGACCAACAGTGGCATGTTTGTTAAGAAGTAGCTTGCAAAATTTATCATTGACATCACGAAAACAAGAAGACTCAGGGGAATTCAAAAAAGCAGAGATAGTTGCTATTCTGAAACCTGGAACACCAAAACATCTGGTAAAAAGTTACAGACCTATCTCCCTTCTGAGCTCCTTTTATACGTGAGAGGTTAATCCTGAATCAGTGATGAAATTAATGAACATGTCCCTATAGAGCAGGACTAGTGTCTGAAGTGTCTTAGAACATCACCAGGTTTCGTCAATCTGACTCCTGCGTATGACACAGTTTGTAGGGATGGTCTGCTGTTCATGTTTTTACAAGTTTTCCCCTGCAGAATATTATTTCAGCTCCCAAATAACATGCTGAGTGATAGGAAAACCTTTCATATCTATGAAGATGTACTTGGAAGCATTTAATGTTGGCAACTTCATAGGGGCATGGGGCGAAAACATTTAAGGGGACTGCTGGAGTGGCTTGGTGCCAGCCCTGCTATAAAGCTGAAATGGCTCCAAGGCTTTCCTGTGCTCCTTATCATTTCTGTCCCTTTGAAAGGGGGGTGGGGAATGCAAGGTAGCCCTAAATGGCTGCTGGCCATTTACACTGAATAGGTAAGACTTTCCAAGTTATTTTGTGTCAGTCAGAAAGTAGAAGAAACTGAGTCATGGTCTACCCCCGGGGCTTGGTTCTTGCTCTCGTCCTCTTCAATCGTATAGATAACTTTGTAACTTTGATGTTACTAAGATGATATCCAGGAAGTTTGCTCAGGCCAATAATATGGCAGTTACAATAAGGCACAAATCCATAGAAAGGACTGAAGACATACTGACTAGGGACCTCAAAAGTTTGTTTGTTTATTTATTTATTTGGATTTTTATATCGCCCATTCTTTACAGCTCTGGGCTGTTTACATGGAACATTATGAAATTTTACATGGAACATTATAATAATTTAATCTATAACATACAGTTTCAATACAACATCACAACAACCAAGAAACAATTTATAACACAACATAAATAACAACAACACTGGGGAGATCAAATTTGTTCAGTCATGGTAGGGCGTCTGAGGGGGGCCCAGCAGATATAATCATAGAATCACAGAATCATAGAGTTGGAAGGGGCCATAGGGGCCATCTAGTCCAACCCCCTGCTCGACGCAGGATCAGCCCTAAGCATCCTAAAGCATCCAAGAAAAGTGTGTATCCAACCTTTGCTTGAAGACTGCCAGTGAGGGGGAGCTCACCACCTCCTTAGGCAGCCTATTCCACTCTGTTCTTAGTCGGTCGGCCTCAAGCGAATGCCTTGTGGAGGAGCTCCGTTTTGCAGGGCTCTGATCTCTTCAGGGAGCTCATTCTACCAGGTGGGGGCTAGGACCGAAAAGGCCAAAAGTTTGGCCAAATACTACTGTAAATGGTACCTCATCCCAAGTACCGGAAAAACAGAATGCTCCTGGATGTGTATTGATAGAGTAGAACTTGCTCATTTTCATTATGCTTTTTCATGAACTGAGAAAGGTATGTTGTGAGTCTTATTCAGGATTTCTTCCCTCGCAATGGGTCAAGGCCAAGAGTCCGGAACAAGAGTCCAAAGATATTTTCGACAGCACAGAACTGCTGGGGTGGAGCAACTCCTTACGAAGCTGTTGGCCAGAATGGTCTTCCTTAGTGTGGCCTGGGTAGAGGTCTCCAAGCCTTTTGTGTCTGCAGGCCACCTTTGGAACTCTGGCTGCCCCAGGCTGTCAACCTATAAATGTCAGGGAGGAAAAGCATGCCTGACTTGCAGCATTCCACAGAGGCTTTATTTAACAGGATGCCATTTCAACTGAGAACATTGTTCACAAAGAGTGAGCTTACCTTCACTTCCAGTGAATATCCGTGGGCCATGGTAGCAGCTGCTCGAGAAACCATTGTTGAACCTGTGCAATCAGATCTCCAATGGCCAATCAGAGGTACTGCTGGGCGAAAGCCCTCCCCCCCCCCTCTGCATTACCTTTTGGCAGGCACTGTGGTGACCAACTGGCTCACTATGGTGCCCTCTAGTTTAGAGGAGCCTTTATCATGGACTTTCCAAAGATGTCTCTCAGCAAGCTTCTATTCGTTTACTTCAACTGTGGAGTCAAACTGAAGAATAAGTCACATGGACTTTAATTGGAAAATTGATTGATCACTTGATCACCCAGCCATTCCCAACCAGGGGTCTGAGGGTGTTCTGCAGCTTTCTCCTCCTGCCTTAGTCACAAGCTAGGAACTAGCCGCTTCCATTGCTCTCCCCCCCGCCAAGCGTGAGTGCTCTTGTGGTTTTTGTGCCTGCGAGGGGGCGGAGCCTGCACACCTACTCTCTCCTTAACTCACCTGTCTCTCCCTCCCTCAGTTCTTCTCAAGCCTGCCTGTTAACATGGATGGTGATGTCACTTCCAGGGGCGTGACAGGTAGATGCAGCCAGCCAACATCACTTCTGGGGCTCCTTGAAGCTCCTTCAGGGCCAAAAGGTTGAAAAAGGCTGCTCTATCCACTATATCAGGGGTCGTCAACCCCGGTCTGCGGCCCGCTAGTGGGCCGCAAAGGGTACTGGGCTGGCGGCGGCCACGCCTGCCTTCCCCCCCCACAGCGAGAAGCTTGCCAGGCCGTGAGCAAAGCGGTGGCCAAAGCGGTGGCCAAAGCGGCCATTTCGCTCGCTTCTCGCTGCGAGAGGGGGATGAAGAGGCAGGTGCGGCCGCCGGCATGCCAGCAGATGCAAACCTGAATGCACGGAGCTGCTGTGCATGCACATTTGCGCCCCCTGATGACACAAACATGCTTGCATGGCAACTCTGCACATTCAGGTTTGCATGCAGCGCGGCACCGGGGCCGCTGGCTCTCCCCCACCCCCAGAGGTGGTCCTCAACCACAAAACGGCTGGGGACCGCTGCACTATATCATACTGTCTTTCACAGTTGCCTCATCAGAGCACGTTGGTCCACATGAAGCTCTTCTCCCTATACAATGCCCTTTTCTGGCTATAGAATCCAAAAGCCCAATTGTTCTGCAGGGGGTCCCCAGTACCGCACAGGCTGAGGCAGTTGAGAGCTTGCAATCTGCAGGCAAGTCTCCTTATTTCAGCCATTCAGAGCAATTTGAACAAGAGACTTTGTGATTATGTTTAATGACCTCCAGGAGCCCTGGAACGTGTCGTTTGCATTCCACAACGCGCAATGCAAATGATGTGCCAAGTTTTATTATTGGGGCAATGGGCTTAGATTTTCCTACTAGGCAATAATTAGGTCCTTTGTTTCTTTCCTGCGTTTGCCTATTATTCTCTCACTCTCTCTTGCAGGTAATAAAAGAACCAATTTCCTAGCCTGTCACCATGAAGGAAGAAATGATTCACCCCTTTCCCATGAAGTTTCAAGCAGTCTCTAGGTGAGAAAAAAACTTGAAGGAAATGGTTCTAATGAGGAACCCATCACGGGTGAGAAAAACAGAGTTGCACTTTCCTATAATTTGTGTTCATTGACACATTGCAGAAACATGTTGCAACTGCAAATGTGCAAGCCTGCCACAGAGAACGTCTGAAGCTGATGGTCCAAAGAGGGCACTCCCACATCTCCAAACAGCATGTGCATCCACTTTTCCACCAAATGCATCATGTGTGGAGCACAATACTTCTAGAATAGCGATCCCCAACCTGTGGGCTGCGTACCACATGTGGACCTTCGACTAATTGGAGGTGGGCCCCGAAGGAACCCTTCTCCCCCCCGCAGCCCTTTACAACACACTTTGGGTGTCACTGTCTCCCATCACTCCCAGATGGGACTATCTTGTTGCAGAGAAACAAGCTCAGGGTTCCCATTGATTTGTCATTGTCATGAGTTAAAATTTCCATGAAAATAAAATGTTCCTTATGTTGATTGTTGTGGCGTGTCTGTATCTTATTTTGAAGGGATGTTTAAACATTACCATAGCGATCAGAGAGCGTTAGGGCAGTGGTTGAGAGTAGAGGAGTAAACTACCCCCCCCCCCACCGGGCCTCAGTAAAAGGCGTTGAGTAGTCCCCAGCGTTGAGTGGTCCCCAGTGATAAAAAGGTTGGGGACCACTGTTCTAGAACATTCTTCAGATCTGTGTCTTCTTCCAGTTTGGGGTGTTTCTGTAGGTGGTGCCCTTAGATGTTAAGGTGTCCAATGGGCACTGGACCTGAGAAACCCAGTAGGCAATTGAGTAAGAGGCAACTCTATCCTTTTTGGGTCCCCAAGAACAACAAAAAAAAGACCTAGAATACCTAAACTGCTTCATTCTGTCTAAATGATAAAGAAGATATCTTTTAATATCTAACAAGTGGAGATGTTTCCTGGCCCTGGGGAAATACACAGGCAAAATCATAGAATCATAGAGTTGGAAGGGGCCATACAGGCCATCTAGTCCAACCCCCTGCTCAACGCAGGATCAGCCCAAAGCATCCTAAAGCATCCAAGAAAAGTGTGCATCCAACCTTTGCTTGAAGACTGCCAGTGAGGGGGAGCTCACCACCTCCTTCGGCAGCCTATTCCACTGCTGAACTACTCTGACTGTGAAAATTTTTTTCCTGATATCTAGCCTATATCGTTGTACTTGAAGTTTAAACCCATTACTGCGTGTCCTCTCCTCTGCTGCCAACAGAAACAGCATCCTGCCCTCCTCCAAGTGACAACCTTTCAAATACTTAAAGAGGGCTATCATGTCCCCTCTCAACCTCCTTTTCTCCAGGCTGAACATTCCCAAGTCCCTCAACCTATCTTCATAGGGCTTGGTCCCTTGGCCCCAGATCATCTTCGTCGCTCTCCTCTGTACCCTTTCAATTTTATCGACGTCCTTCTTGAAGTGAGGCCTCCAGAACTGCACACAGTACTCCAGGTGTGGTCTGACCAGTGCCGTATACAATGGGACTATGACATCTTGTGATTTTGATGTGATGCCCCTGTTGATACAGCCCAAAATGGCATTAACTCCACTTCAAGAGTTTTGGCTGAGCTGCGGTGACTGATGCTACTGATGCTACTGACAGTGCATGAGTGTGCTTAGCAGGTTTATCTGAAGGTTTCTTCCACAACACCATCTTCAATCTGGAGGCCCTGTCCTGCTTCATTTTGGGTGTGAAGAGGCAGCATTTAGAAGAGTTACTACTGCAATGCCCCTCATCCAAGCCTATGTTATGCCCCTCCATAAATCCCTATTGTCCTTCCAGTGGGACCTGGAGATCTCCTAGTCTGGGGGTCCAAATACCAATTTCTTAGAAAAAAATGGCTGCTCTGGATGGTGAACTCTCCCCAGGCTCCACTCCAAAATCTCCAGGAATGTCCTAATCTGGAGCGGGCAATCCTAACCTCTCTATCACAGAGTCAGATGAGATCAAGAGACAGAAAACAGGGCTGCACTTACTGTAACTGCTGCTCATCAAATGGCCTTTTCAGCAAGCACAAAGGAGAATGCACAGTTGCAGGCCTGCCATAGAGAATAGCTAGTGAGCTTTATTTTACAGTTTTCAATCCCAGAAGGGCTACCTCCCCTTCAGAAAGGAGGAGAGTGTCTTTTCCTACCCAAAAGTCACATGATGTGGGAGGGGATAGCACTCTTACCCCACTGCCAGGGAAGTATATGTTAAACACCCACAGCAGGGACAGGAGGGAGGAATGTGTGCCTACACAGAAGGCCACTCGATGAACAGCAGTTACAGGTAAGAGCAATTCCATTTTCATCTTTGTGACTTCTGTGCAGTCCCACATGAACGAATAGCAACATAACTTACCATGGAGGAAGATGTAGATGGAATTAGCAGAATACTGATTCTAAGATTGCTTTTCCCACAGCAGCATCATTCTGAGACTGCAAATCCATGTAATAATGTCTGACAAATGTCAAGGGCATTGACCATGTAGCAACCCTGCAGATGTCATCAAACAGAAGGCCTGTTGAGAACACTGTCAAAGCAGCTTGGACTCTGGTGGTATGTGCCTTTACAGTTATGGAGCAGTCCACTTTCACTTCAGTATATGCTGGACGAAGGCCGAAACTATCCACTGGGACAGAGTTTGAGGGGAAGCCTTTCTACCTTTCTTGTGGCCCATGAAGCAGGCAAAGAGATTCTAGTCCACCTGAAAGTGTTTGACCCTATCCAAATAAAAAAGCAATGCCCTATGGACATCCAACATGCGCAGTGTTCGTTCTGCATCTGAAGTGGGAACGGGGAAGAAGACTGGGAGAGAAATGAACTCACTGAGATTAAATATTGAGCAAGAACCCCATGGAAAGTCAGAATAAAATTGACTGTATGGAAGGTCACAAGATAGGGCCACTGACTCGCCCACCCATCTGGCAGATGTGACTATGACCAAAAATGATATCTTAAATGAGAAAAACAACAAATCAGTAGCTGCCATTCATAAAACCTTTCATAAAACAGATAATGGGGATCCAGCCATTGGGAACTCAGTCTACGTTTCTGATCCTTAGCCAGGAAACTCTGGGTTCTTCCTCTATTGTCAGGTTGTCTCCTGCCCTTTGAGACTGTGCACCTACCCATTAAGGGAGGTGGAAACAATGGAACACATCTTATTCCACTGCCCTTTGAATTCCACAGCCTGCAGCAAGCTTATCTAGCCACTTCTGAACCATACCAAACAGAAGCAGATTGGTCCAAAGAATTACTCAAGGATGAAAAACCTCAAGTTTCATTCCAGATAGCGAAATTCTGTGTCCACATGATTCAAGCCTGTCAGAAAGATGAACACAACCAGCACCATCATGTCCCTTTAGCTAATTTTATTGAATCATAGAATCATAGAGTTGGAAGGGGCCATACAAGCCATCTAGTCCAACCCCCTGCTCAACGCAGGATCAGCCCTAAGCATCCTAAAGCATCCAAGAAAAGTGTGTATCCAACCTTTGCTTGAAGACTTCCAGTGAGGGGGAGCTCACCACCTCCTTAGGCAGCCTATTCCACTGCTGAACTACACTGACTGTGAAAAATTTTTTTCCTGATATCTAGCCTATATCGTTGTTGTTGTTGTTGTTGTTATGTGCGAAGTCGTGTCCGACCAATCGCGACCCCATGGACAATGATCCTCCAGGCCTTCCTGTCCTCTACCATTCCCTGGAGTCCATTTAAGTTTGCACCTACTGCTTCAGTGACTCCATCCAGCCACCTCATTCTCTGTCGTCCCCTTCTTCTTTTGCCCTCGATCGCTCCCAGCATTAGGCTCTTCTCCAGGGAGTCCTTCCTTCTCATGAGGTGGCCAAAATATTTGATTTTCATCTTCAGGATCTGGCCTTCTAAAGAGCAGTCAGGGCTGATCTCCTCTAGGACTGACCGGTTTGTTCGCCTTGCAGTCCAAGGGACTCGCAAGAGTCTTCTCCAGCACCAGAGTTCAAAAGCCTCAATTCTTTGACGCTCGGCCTTCCTTATGGTCCAACTTTCGCAGCCATACATTGCAACTGGGAAGACCATAGCCTTGACTAAACGCACTTTTGTTGGCAGGGTGATGTCTCTGCTTTTTAGGATGCTGTCTAGATTTGCCATAGCTTTCCTCCCCAGGAGCAAGCGTCTTTTAATTTCTTTGCTGCAGTCCCCATCTGCAGTGATCTTGGAGCCCAGGAAAATAAAATCTGTCACTATCTCCATTTCTTCCCCATCTATTTGCCAGGAATTGAGCGGGCCGGATGCCATGATCTTTGTTTTCTTGATGTTGAGTTTCAAGCCAACTTTTGCACTCTCCTCCTTCACCCGCATCAACAGGCTCTTTAGTTCCTCTTCACTTTCTGCCATTAGAGTAGTATCATCTGCATATCTGAGGTTGTTGATATTTCTCCCTGCAATCTTGATCCCAATTTGTGACTCCTCTAATCCCGCATTTCTCATGATGTGCTCTGCATACAAGTTAAATAGGCAAGGCGACAGTATACAGCCTTGCCGAACTCCTTTCTCAATTTTGAACCAGTCAGTGATTCCATGTTCAGTTCTCACTGTTGCTTCTTGACCTGAATATAAATTTCTCAAGAGACAAATAAGATGCTCTGGTATTCCCATCTCTTTAAGAACTTGCCACAATTTGTTGTGTTCCACACAATCAAAGGCTTTAGCATAGTCAATGAAGCAGAAGTAGACGTTCTTCTGGTACTCCCTAGCTTTCTCCATGATCCAGCGTATGTTGGCAATTTGATCTCTAGTTCCTCTGCCTCTTCGAAATCCTGCCTGTACTTCTGGAAGTTCTCGGTCCACATACTGCTAGAGCCTAGCTTGTAGGATTTTGAGCATAACTTTGCTAGCATGAGAAATTAGTGCAATGGTGCGGTAGTTTGAACATTCTTTGGCATTGCCCTTCTTTGGGATTGGAATGTAAACTGACCTTTTCCAATCCTGTGGCCATTGTTGAGTTTTCCAAATTTGCTGGCATATTGAGTGTAGCACTTTTACTGCATCGTCCTTTAAGATTTTGAATAGTTCAACTGGAATGCTGTCACCACCACTAGCTTTATTGTTACTCAGACTTCCTAAGGCCCATTTGACTTCACATTCCAGGATATCTGGCTCCAGGTCAGTAACTACCCCATTGTGGTCATCAGGGATGTTAAGCTCGCTCTTGTATAGTTCTTCTGTATAATTTTGTCACCTTTGTTTAATCTCTTCTGCTTCTGTGAGGTCCCTACCATTTTGGTCCCTTATCATACCCATCTTTGCATGAAACGTTCTCTTCATATCTCCAATTTTCTTGAAAAGATCTCTGGTCCTCCCCATTCTATTGTTTTCTTCTATTTGTTTGCACTGTTCATTTAAGAAGGCATTCTTATCTCTTCTAGCTTTTCTCTGGAATTCTGCATTCAGTTGGGTGTATCTTTCTCTTTCTCCCTTGCCTTTCACTTCCCTTCTCTCCTTAGCTATTTGTAAAGCTTCCTCAGACAGCCATTTTGATTTCTTGCATTTCTTTTTCTTTGGGATGGTTTTAGTTGCTACCTCTTGTACAATGTTGCGAACCTCCATCCATAGTTCTTCAGGCACTCTGTCTATCAGATCTAATTCCTTAAATCTATTTGTCACCTCCACTGTGTATTCGTCGGGGATATGATTTAGTTCATACCTGAGTGGCCTAGTGCTTTTCCCTACTTTCTTCAATTTAAGCCTAAATTTTGCAACAAGAAGCTCATGATCTGAACCACAATCAGCTCCTGGTCTTGTTTTTATTGACTGGATAGAACTTTTCCATCTTTGGCTGCAGAGCACATAGTCAATCTGATTTCTGTGTTGACCGTCTGGTGATGTCCATGTGTAGAGTCGTCTCTTGGGTTGCTGGAAAAGAGTGTTTGCTATGACCATTGTATTCTCTTGACAAAATTCTACCAGCCTGTGCCCTGCTTCATTTTGTACTCCAAGGCCAAACTTGCCTGTTATCCCGGTTATCTTTTGGCTTCCTACTTTAGCATTCCAATCCCCCATGATGATAAGCACATCATTTTTGGGCGTTGCTTCTAGAAGGTGTTGTAGGGCTTCATAGAACTGATCAACTTCATCCTCTTCAGCAGCAGTGGTTGGGGCGTAGACCTGGATCACTGTGATGTTGAATGGTTTGCCTTGGATTCGCACTGAGATCATTCTGTCATTTTGGGGATTGTATCCCAAGACTGCTTTTCCTACTCTCTTATTGATTATGAAGGCTACTCCATTTCTTCTGCGAGATTCTTGTCCACAGTAGTATACCTGATGGTCATCTGAATTAAATTCACCCATTCCTGTTCATTTTAGTTCACTGATTCCTAAAATGTCGATGTTCAGTCTTGTCATTTCTTGTTTAACCACGTCCAGCTTGCCTTGATTCATGGATCTGACGTTCCAGGTTCCTATGGAATAAAAATCTTTACAGCATCGGACTGTCTTTTCGCCACCAGTTACTTCCACAACTGAGCGTCCTTTCGGCTTTGGCCCAGCCGCTTCATTCATTCTGGCGCTACTCGTACTAGCCGTCTGCTCATCCCCAGTAGCATATTGGACACCTTCCGACCTGAGGGGCTCATCTTCCAGCGTCATATCGTTATGCCTATTGGAACTGTCCATAGAGTTTTCATGGCAAAGATACTGGAGTGGTTTGCCATTTCCTTCTCCAGTGGATCACCTTTTGTCAGAGCTCTCAGCTATGACCTGTCCGTCTTGGGTGGCCCTGCACGGCATAGCTCATAGCTTCACTGAACTACGCAAGCCCCCTTGCCACAACAAGGCAGCGATCCTTGAAGGGGGTAATCGTTGTACTTGAAGTTTAAACCCATTACTGCGTGTCCTCTCCTCTGCAGCCAACAGAAACAGCATCCTGCCTTCCTCCAAGTGACAACCTTTCAAATACTTAAAGAGGGCTACCATGTCCCCTCTCAACCTCCTTTTCTCCAGGCTGAACATTCCCAAGTCCCTCAACCTATCTTCATAGGGCTTGGTCCCTTGGCCCCAGATCATCTTCGTCGCTCTCCTCTGTACCCTTTCAATTTTATCTACGTCCTTCTTGAAGTGAGGCCTCCAGAACTGCACACAGTACTCCAGGTGTGGTCTGACCAGTGCTATATACAATGGAACTATGACATCTTGTGATTTTGATGTGATGCCTCTGTTGACACAGCCAAAAATGGCATTTGCCTTTTTTACTGCTGCATCACACTGCCTGCTCATGTTTAGTTTACAATCCACAAGTACCCCAAGGTCTCGTTCACACACAGTGTTACCTAGAAGCGTATCCCCCATCCAGTAGGCATGCTTTTCATTTTTCTGACCCAGATGCAGAACTTTACACTTATCTTTATTAAATTGCATCTTGTTCTCATTTGCCCATTTTCCCATTGTGTTCAGATCTCGTTGAACTCTGTCTCTATCTTCCAAAGTATTTGCCAGTCCTCCCAATTTGGTGTCATCTGCAAACTTGATGAGTAGTCCCTCCACCCCCTCATCTAGATCATTAATAAATATGTTAAAAAGTACCGGGCCGAGCACCGAGCCCTGAGGTATCCCGCTACTCACCTCTCTCCAGTCTGATGAAACACCATTGACAACAACTCTTTGAGTGCGGTTCTCTAACCAATTCCCTATCCACCTAACTATCTGAAAATCCAGATTGCAGTCCTTCAACTTAACCATCAGAACATCATGGGGAACCTTGTCAAAAGCTTTACTAAAATCCAAGTAAATGACATCAACCGAATTTCCCCGATCCAGCAAACCTGTTACTTGGTCAAAAAAGGAAACTAGGTTGGTCTGGCAGGACCTGTTGGAGACAAATCCATGCTGACTTCCTTGTATCACCAAATTGTCCTCCAGATGTTTGCAGATTGCTCTCTTTAATATCTACTCCATTATCTTCCCCACAACAGAGGTCAGACTCACTGGTCTGTAGTTTCCCGGGTCATCCTTCCTCCCTTTTTTGAAGATCGGAATAACGTTTGCTCTCTTCCAGTCCTCCGGGACATCTCCAGTCCTTAAAGAGGTTCCGAAGATGATGGACAAGGGCTGTGCAAGTTCTCTGGAAAGTTCTTTGAGTACTCTCGGGTGCATTTCATCCGGACCAGGGGATTTGAACTCATCCAGTGCAGCTAAATGCCTCTCGACAATCTCTCTATCCATGTTAACCTGCCACCCAGACACTATCCTTTGGCTATGGCCATCTCTAGATGTGCCTAAACACTTTGACCTGTGGGAAAAAACAGCTGTAAAATAGGCACTAAGCCTTTCTGCTTTCTCTGCATCTTCCGTTACAGTTTGTCCATCCACACCCAACAGTGGGCCTATTGCCTCCTTTACTTTACGTTTGCTCCTCACATAACTGAAAAATCTTTTCTTGTTACAATGGGCTTCCCTGGCCAATCTTAGCTCACTCTCAGCTTTGGCCTTTCTGATGATTGAAAAATTAAATGTTTTATACTGTCTAAAAGGTTTAACGTTTTAACTGCTTTTTCGTCTGTGACCATATAAATAAGCTTGAATTGACTCTCCTACCCCATTGAGCGTATCCCTGCCACTGAGCAGAGAAAAAGGACGAGGATCACTGGTCTGGATGCTCTGGACCCTGGAAATCTCTGCTAGGATCTCCGATACCTTTGGAGTTTAAGAAGCTGGAACTGATCCCCAAAGTTTTTGCCATCAGCATATCTGTACGCATCATTTCCAACCCACCGGTTTGCTTACTAAAAATCTCTCCGCCTTCAAACAGCAAATTCTCTACAATAGCCCTTTTATTGTTGGGCATGTGGAGGAACAGAGCCATACATGCCACCTAAAATCTAAGGTGGTCCCCATAGATCTTGGATGACAGTCAGCCTGATGCCTGGCTGTGTTCAACTGTTGCTTAGCTAACTTCATACTCTCTGAGACTATAGCTCTGACCTGAGGCTTATGTGAGGTGGTAACACGTCCATTAATGGGAGAAGGCGATCCCAAAGCGATATCTGATTCCTTCCCATAATAGCCTTGTAGCTGGCTACTTTGAGGCCCTTGGCAGTGGAAGAGTATATTTTTCTTGCCACGAAGTTGATCTTTCTCCCTTCCATATCCAAATCCATGTCCAGGTTGCATTCAGAAGGAAGTATCACGGAGATAATCAAATCAGCCTTAGGTTTGCTTAGCCAGGAAACTACAGTCTCCCCTTAACTTTGTATAACGACTCCAAATTTATGGAAGACGCCAAGGCTGAGGCCAGGTTCAAACAGAGGGGAAATATGACGATTGTCAGAATCCAAGGTGTTCTGCTATGAGTTTAATTGGTTTCAGTGATTGATGCGTGATGCTGTCCATTTTGTCTGGTCTATGCTATGCTGGTTCCTCTCCCTCCTTAAGGCCATGTACATAGTTATTTCCTGTGCTTCCCACAACATGCAGTGGGGAGGCTGAACTCCCTTTGCCTAAGTTGGCTTGTCCTGTGCCTGGCACCTTGATTAGCAGAATGTTTTGTCTCATCCTGAAACCTGAGTCATCACTTTCCCATGGGAGGGAGGGGAGGGGATGTTCTTATGTTTTATATATGTGATTCCCTGTTCTGCCTATTTTCAATGTTGGGTGCTTTTGCTTGATAATAAAGAAACTTTCCAAAATAGAAGTTTTCTTGTCTACAAATCAAGAATTCTGACATCTGGATTCCTTTAATAAAAGGAAGTGCCACTAGACCTGCCCCTGGGGTATATTGGATTGTCACACTGGGGTTCAGAAGTAGGGTTGTCTAACTTAACTGTTTTCACCATCCTTAAGTGCTTCAAATGCATTCGATCATCAGTTGGCGAGGTGTTAGTTGGCTTGTCCACCATGTCATCTGGGGAGAGTGGGATTTGAGCATTTGTATTCGTCCCGGAGTCCATGTATCTCAAATGTTCAGACTCTCCTTGGTTGTCTTTGATGTTGAATTGGCATTGAGCCTGGCCACTGGCATTCAACCTCCACTGCAGCCTCAACAACAACCCCTCCCATGCAAGTCTGAGTTTTCCTTAGCCAGGCTTGATGGCCAGTGCCAATGATCTCCTTCCCTAGAGTCTGGAGGGATCTCTGTCCACAAGGGTAATTGGTTGGAGTTCAGTGATGTGCGCCTTGGTCTTGCCGACATCGACTGTGCTGGGCACAGGACAGCTTCTTCACTGCAGACAGAAATTACCATTTGTCCTGGTGTCAACAAGATCTTCAGCTTCAAGCAAACCCTTGGTGACAAGTTGATGGTGGGGAGCACCCTTGCCTCAGAGTCGATGGCCGCTCAATGTTGGGAGCAGCCACAGTGGTGAGACTCTATCAGACGACACCATCGAGGGTGGGTGGTTGTGAGGCGGAGATCAGGGTGATTGACAGCACCAAGCCTGATCATTGGGGCAACCTCAACAGCCATTTGTCCAGACAAGATTTGGACTTCTTGACCTTTTTAGAAGGAGGCTCAGAAGTCACTTGTATGTCAGAGACAGACTCTCTTTTCTCAGAAGATCCCAGTGTGGGTGGGGGCATTGATGAGACAGAGTGTGGCTTTGGGTATTTGTCACCAGCTCTTTCTCCCTCAGAATTTGGCCTTGAGGCAGACATAGCCTTTTCATACAGGGCTGCTTTCAGCCTGGCTGTTCTCCCACCTTGTTTTCAGTATAATTTTTCTACAGGCAGGGCAAGCCCAGTAATATGGCCTCGCAAAGGCAGGAAAGGCATGACAAATGGTCGTCATTTGGGGCCATCTTTGCCCACATTCTAGGCATTCAAAAAAAAAAAAACCTTGGGAATACAAGAGCTGGGTATCAAATAACACTTATCATTCTTGAAACATTTCTGTATCAGTTATCTCTTCCTTTTAAAACTGTTAACTCAAACTGAGGCCTAGAAGCTGAATGCTTAGTGGATGAAGTCCTCTCACAATGGCACCAAAAAGAGAACTGAGGGTGGAGTGCTATCCCCTCCTACATCATGTGACTTTTAGGCAGGTAAAGTTACTGTACTCCTCTCTGAAGGGAAGGGTAGCAATCCTGGGAGTGAAAACTAAAATAAAGCTCACTAGCTCCCCCCCATGGCAGGCCTGCAACAGCACAATCCCATGTGGGGCTGCACAGAAGTCATGTGAGAGCTTTCATGTATAAGGCTTAAACAGTAGCTTCACTGGGCTTCAAGTATGTGGATGATATAAAGGATAAACCAACCCCCAAACTCTTGGGGAAGCAGATCAGATCCACGACACTATGGAAGCCCTACCACAGATTTAGCACTGTTAAGTTGATGCAGCCCGGGCTAAACTCAGTCTGTCTATATTCTCACCCATTAAGTATGGCTTTAAAACCACCAATGTGGCTTTTGAGGCACCTTGAGCAAGACCCAGAAAAGGCAGCATAGAAATATTCTAAAGAATTAAACAGGAATGACTTCTTTAACAGCATGTTGTTGCTATGTGATCTGTGGGATGGCTGAATGGTTGGGAACAATTTGATCCTTCATCCTCAGCCTGCAGCACTGATCTTTTGGTAATGATGCCTCTCAGGCAGAGGTGACATCTGAAGAGAAACTTCTGAACTTTATATATGTATTATAACCCAACATTAGAAAATGTGCTTCCTCCTTGCTTCATTTATGCCTTTTCTTCAATAGGGACCAAAGCAGTTTCTACCAGTCTTAAGTTTGATTTTCACAACAACTTTGTGAGGTAGGTTAGGATGAGGATACGTAACTGGCCAGAATTCACCCACAGATCACCATGACAGAGTAGGGATTTGAACCTGGATCAGATCATACCCTGCAACTCTAACCTCTATACACAGTGGCTTTTATGGAATGGCTGCTGTTGAACAGAAGCAAACAGCCAGGTTCGGGTGATTCATGCATGTTGTGTGCTATCAAGCTGCTCAGTTGTTGCTGTCAGTTCAAACCCTGTTGAGTTCTTCCCTCAAAAGTCCAAAACAGCCCTGGAAAAAGCCCTGCCCCCTCCCATTACCTTCCACCAACAGAAAGCAAGGATTGAAGCTGCCAATAATGTTGTGGCTTCCTATCAATGGTCCCTGAGGGCATTCATTTGCTACAGGAACTACTATTATTTTAGAGGGGTTTAACCCTCAAATATATAAGGCTGCAAATTCGTATGCAAACTTGGTGCATGTTTTCAGAGTAATTGAAAGATATGTCCTGCCTCATTTTGCCACACTGAAAATTAGCTATACTGATAAATATGGTGTGCATTTTAAAAGTAAAACAAGGCTGCACTTACCTGTAACTTTTGTCCATGTTGCTCTTCTGTGCAGGCGCACATGGGAATTGCATCGTCACAGGCTTACCACAGAAAATATTTTGAAGCTAATAGACTAGAAGTGTCCCTCCTCCCTCTGGCATCTTCCTGTTTGATCACATGACCAGGAGAGGTCTCAGTTCTCCCCTTGCCAGTGCCAGAAAACCCCAGAAATTAAGGTTCCAGAGAGTTCACAGTGTGGTAGGTGGGAGGGATGTGTGTCTGCACAGAAGGCCATTCAATGAAAAACAGTTAGAGCTATGTACAACCTTGTTTTCATCTTCATGACTTCTGTGCAGCCCCATATAGGCCCATTATGCACGGCCGCCGAAACGGTGATTTCGGGTCACATGGAAAACGCGGAGGGGGAAGAAGTGAAGCAAACCACTTATGCACGGGACAGGACGCAACGGTGGCCAAACCCAGAGTAACCGATTATGCACGCGGCGACCCCGGCGCCACTTCTGGTTGTACCCTGGTCACCCGGAAGCTGCGCTTTCTTCCGCGTTTCGCTAACGCAGCTTTTTCGGCGGCATGCACCGAATCTACGGCCATTTGCAGGCGGCACCGTGCGTTATCGGTGATTTTAGTCGCTGCCATTCCACCCCGAATGTGTGCTATTCCCCCTGTGCATAATGGGCCATAGAGAGTAGCAAGTTCACTAAGTAAAGGAGATGGGTGTGTCTCTCTCAAAGGAAGAGACCTAGAAGGACCACCTCCCAAATAATTGTTAGCGTCACATATTGACCTTCACCCACAACTGTGTTATAACAGAGCAGTGAGCTCTCTACAAGTGTCCCAACTGATATGCATTCCAGAACATGGCAAAGAGAAAAATACAGCACTCTTTCAAAGACAGCCATGGTCTATGAAGTGACACTAAGTAGCTCTGCAATCAGAACAGTGTGACAGCCTCTGCCAACCAACAAGGATGGGATATGTGAGGACACTAATCATGTATTACACGAGGACAGAGAGATTAGCCCTAGTAGGGGATCTAGGTCAAGGCATCAGCTTATGAAGCTTCATGGAGAGGCACCACCAATGTCTTCATACCAAAATTGGAAATGCTACATACTCAAGAACCTTATTCTAAATAAGCACCAAAGGGGTGCCAAAAAAAAAAAGGGTTATCTCTCTTTTGTAACATTTCTAAAAATCAAAGAAGGAAGAAGTAAAGGTTATAGTGTCACTGATCCAATGAGAAGACAAAGTATAACTTGGTAAAACAGCCAAAGGGGAATGTTGGAATTGTACTAAAAGTTTCCATCAGGAATGGAAGAGGGCCTGTCTACAGAACTGTCAAGAGGTGAAAGTCATATGATCTGGGCCTAATTTCAGGCCTCTTCAGGCTTGCACCTTAATATGCAAGAATCATTTGAAATCACACAGTTTTTCCTGTCCCGAGGGTATCACTAGACTGAGTAATGCAATTATGGGAGACAGACATCATCCCTTAGATGCAAGATCATGAATCTGGGGAAGATCATGAATCTGTGCTCACCATGTGACATAAGTGTGAAAAAGAAGTGCAGGAAGACATGTGAATAAGATAGCAGACCATAGAATATATTTTCTCTTGTAGAGTAAATCCCCCTGGAGGAGAGACAAAAGAATGTGTAAGAGTCTTTGTTTACCAGATTTTTTTCAGTTGGAGATGCCAGTGATGAGACCTGGAATCTTGCACATGGAAAAAACACATGAACAACCATTAGGCATCACAGTATGTGAAGGCAACACAAAGAACTGAGAGCTAGCCTGTTCATTTATAGGCTCTCTGTGGACTTTCCCCAAACACAAATTCTTAGAAAGGACTAGGGTGGTATAAACAGACCAATCCATATTAAAGGCATAGATTTGTCATGTATGTGGCCAGCATAGGTTGTGAGATAGTGTGTCAAGCTCCCTTAGAAGAGGATAATAAAAGGGCCCTACTAACCTGTTGTTTCGCAACATAAAGGGGGAGTGCGGTAGGAAAATTTCATTTCTCATAATAAAAGAATTTTACGTCATTTACTTCCCATTCTGTATTCTGCTTCAATTTGCTGAACAGTTCTCAGCACCTGAAAAAAGAGAAGTGACAGAGGAGTGCTCACCCTTTCCCACATCATGTGACTTTTGGCCAGGAAAATCAGCCTCCTCTGTGAGGGGAGGGGAAGACATTTCTGGGGTCTAAAAACGTTGTTTAAAAGTTTGCTAGCTCTTTCCTGTGGCAGGTCTGTGAAAATGCAGTCCCACGGGAGCCACGAAGACGAATGCTATGACTCATCTCTGCAGTGGTCTGCTAAATCTCCTTCACAGACAGGTATGCTCAGCTGCATTGTAATTTGGAATTTCGACTAGACACTCCCTCCACTGTTGCATTTTGGCTAACTTGTGACAAGCACTTCTCGTTAGCAAATGTTGTTGCTATCTTGAATAAGAATCATCTCAAATGTTCTAACAGCATGCTTTTCTATTTATAAATTTCTGGCTGCAGGAAAATAATGAATCTTGTTAATTGCAACCTTGGTAGGATTTGGAACACAAGAATTAAAAAACAAACATAGGAGTTGTATCTTTCCATGTTCATGAGGTCTTTAATACTCATTTACTAAGATGCAAAACAATGACAATTTCCATTCATCAGCAGCCAACAAGATATGAATGAGTATTAACTTCAAACAGAAACTTGTTTATGTCCGTACTGTGCACTTAAAAAATAATTACAAACAATTTTAAAGGAAGATTAATAGTGGAAGCAACAATGAATATAAAATATGACTGATAGCTTTTTAGATCAAAAATAAATTCAAGTATTATTTTGTAAGGTTCCTCAGACATCTGTCTTAGAATTTTAACTTTGTGCAACACCTATCATTGCATAGTAAACAAAACTTTGTAAAATTCCAGTTCTATGTAAATTTATTTTTTAACATGCACCTAGAATATATTTTCCTTAACTTGCGTAGTGGAGCTTTCCCCCTTAGTGGGGGATTTACTTAATTCAGTGGGATCATGCAGCATATCAACATAAACTATATAAAATTCCCATACATTTTCCTGTCAAGATAATCCTTTTCAGTGGAGAAAAAGTATTGAGGGTGAAATAAAAACTGAACATTTATTCTTTCAGACACTGAAAAATGACAACTGTTATGGCAAAAAGGGTAACATATGTAGCATAGGTACTCTACAAAAGGTGGTAAATGGAGGCTTGTAAAATGAAGATCTACCCTCAACAGGTTTGGTTACCTTAGTACCACAGAAAATGTGAGTTGTGGTTGCGTGGTCATTTACATTCTGTACATTAAGTCTGTGTATTTTAAACACACACATATACACAACAGAAGAGCAGAGGAGAAGAAGTAATTATACTTATGAAACTGCCAGTGTAACAAAAAGTTACACCAACACTTATTATATGTACATAATTGGGGACCAGTGTGGTCTGAGTAAAAACATCACATCGCACATTTACAATGTTTTTGTGAATTACTTCAATTTTTTTAGTACAAATTGATTTTTATAACCATATTGAATGGCATTGTTTGCTGTGGTTACCACATTGCACCCAGAACAAAACTCAAAAGGAGACTGTAGCACCTGTTTAGAGATTGTTACAACAAATATACTCAAGATCAAAAGGGCATTAAGCAAAAAGCATTATTTTTCTGCATCATATTGCAAATAAGGAAATCTAAAAAGGAGTACATCACACTGTGTATTTTGTGATCCAATTTTCTTCTAGGGACCAAAAAGGATGGCTAGCCGTCAGATTTGGCCTTTGTTGTGACTGCTGAATATCTATGTTCTAGATGTATTCCAATAAATGCAGTCAGACTTCTGTTTCATTTGTTGCTCATAACATGCTCATAATTTTAAATAGTTTATGGTGACCTTGAAAGTTGGCCATCAGCTAAATGGCTCACAACACTACAGGACCATTCCATGGAAATGGCAAATATGTTAACAAGCCCTGGAAATGTATAAATCAACAACATAAGAAAAAAAGAGAACTGACTGATATTGTATTTTTTAAAAACTTCTACAGTGAAGCCTTAAAGCACAATCAACAGGTACCTTTAAAATGTTCATGACTCTTGGAATTATGCAAAATGAAAACGATCCTAAAATTAAAAAAAATATGCATCCTGAAAATAACATCAATAGATTGGCTGATTTACCCTAGAAACCAAAAGCTCGGAATTGCATGGCTTGTCAGAGTACAAGTGAAAAACCAGCTGCAAGCAAGAAGCAGTCTTCTGGCACCAATTAGCCCAGGAGGGCTGTGAACATCGTGGAGCTTTGCCTATGAGTGTGCTCACTGCTCCCACTGGCCAAGTGCAGCAAGAACCTCTAAAACAAAACACAACATCATGGCTGCTGAGACAAAGAATGTTGGATGCAAAGAAGCCTCAAGGCAAGAGCACGTCAAGATCTTTCCTTCCCATTCCAGAAAGCTGACTGGCCCTAGAGGTCAGCAGGACCCTGTGGACAAAAAGGCCCTTTGCTTGCCAGGAGGCTGCAGGGAGGAGGGAGAACTGCTGATGCTCTCCACATCTTCTAGTTGCTCTTGGCCAAGAGCAAGATGAGGCAATTTCCCCTGGTTCACCCTCCTTGATGCAGCTCCCCGATGAGCAGTGGGCCATTTTGTCCATATGGATCCCACAGTTTTCCGCATCAGCATTTGGGAGGTCTCGGGGTGGGGGTGCAGGAAAGCTCAGTGCTGGCAAGCCCTTACAGTTGGTACTTCATTGAATCCGACCCACTGTCCCCCAAGACACATGGAAAGGCCACCAATGCAGCTGCAGGATGCTGGTGCTGCAGAGTCCTTGGTCGTCCACAGGGTATAACCTCCCAACAGGACTGCCTCGGCACAGGTACACTTTTCTCACCAGCCTTCTTCCTCTGGTGCTCAGGCTCTACCACTGTTGCTCTTCGGGACACAGGATAGTGACTGAGCGCCTAACTTGGGCAGGAAGTGTTCTGAGGCCTCAGGAGGAGGAAGATTTAGTTCTATACTCTGCTCCTCTGACGTGTGAAGCAGGGCCATCTGCACATATCTGAGTGCTGGACAGTAACCACAAGTAGTTGAGGAAGAAACATTCAAGGCTGTGCTTTGAAATATGCTACACAGATAAAATGAGAGGTGAATAGTGGGATAACTTCTACAGGTTTGTAACAGAAAGGCAGAGTGACAATGGGTGTGTGTGTGGGGGGGGGACAACACATAGGAAAGCCTTAACCTATTTAAAAGCTCTCAGTGTTAAAATGGATATTTTAAGGCTTATTTAGGCTTCTTTTCCTTTCATACAATGCGAGATAGTGAAAGGAAAATAGATGGTAAAATCAAAAGTTATAAGCTTGGCACTTCTGTGATTAATCTGAAAGGGTGTCAACTTACATTATATACAAAATATCTGCATGACAGCAAATGACGCATTTGGAAAGAGGAAAACTCATTGCATACAGATGCATTTACACATATTCGTAGATTTTAGATTTTTTTCTTTTTTGGTTTCAAGCATACAAATTTAAAAAGCACGCCTCTTTTCTCTGGCACTCCCTGCATCCGCATGCAATATATGCCTTTTTAGGGCAAGCCTAGAACCCCTGCTTGTATAACATGCAGGGAAGGGGAGGAGGGAATTTAAAATAAGGTTTGTTTTAAAGACTTTAATAGACCCAAATAAAAGATTTTTCATAGAGAACAAAATCTTAAAGAAAATGTATATATCTGAACAGGACAGGATAACAAATCCCTCTTATTTTTAATGTTTCTAATTACACCTTGCCCCTGGCATAATCTACCACGCGCCCCGAAGAGGTTTGCCCCTAAGCAAAACAAAATTGATGAGCAATACGCCTTCCTGGGGAGGGGGCTGCAGAGCTCAGAGCAATTTGCACTGGGAGGAGGCGAGTGTGGCGAGAGCCGGGAACCAGCTTTCATAGGTTTTGTATTTACTGACATCTGTGTATGTAGATTTCTGCTCGGGGCCAGCTTGCTAGCTGGATTGCGGTATATATGCCATGCAGTTTACCATTTCGAAAACTAGCTCATCATGCCACTAGAGTCTGTCGTTAAAGTGAAAAAGATCATGCGAACTCAAGTTACCAGTTTTAAGAAAGTCTTCGGCTATTTGAGTATTTTCAAACAGTTTCTCTTATTGCACTTGGTTGGTTTGCTCCATTCTTTGTTTAGAAAAAAATTAGGTCAAAATGGTTCAGAGTTACAACGTTTGTCTTTCATCTCTCTTTCACGCCCCAGAACAGAGAGAGGAAGGGAGGGCAATCCTCAACAAAAATCCAGAAGGACAGTTTTCCTTCACCTCTTAAGCAAATATCTCCAGGCGTGGTTTTGTAGAAAATCATCCCTCTTACTTTCTTGTGCAGTGATGTATGTCCCTATAGGTACTACAAAGGCTTCCAGAACCAGAATCCAGTAATGCACAGAAAAGCTGTTCCCGTAAGTTCCTTAGATACCTTGTTGATTTGGATCATATCTTCTTTTTTTGACATTTCTTCCAGTTAAGAGCAAAAACAGGAAATAGTGAGAAGAAAAACAAAACAAAACATGTTGGTTAGGTGTATTTTTGGGGGGGGGATTTTCTTATGCAATAATGAGGGCTCATACTAAGACACTCCAGATGGATAATTGAAATCCACAAATAGTTTCACAAAGGGAATTTTAAGACTCCATTTTATTATTTGTTCTTAGTGCTTCTAGTGAACATAAACCTGCTTGCATTAAGTCTGCAACTTTTTCTTCTGCAGTATTGATGCTGCTTTGGAGGTAAAATTTTGCCACACATAACCAATTGCAATTCGTATTGAGAATAATGAAGCCAACTTGATTCCAACTTAAAACAATCCATCCATCTGAGGGTCTTGTCTATCAGCCCTTATTATATATGGAGCAAAGTTCCTTCAGTTGCTACATGGCAGATTTTGGGAAACTGCTTTAGAAGAATGGACACCAGCATGTGTTAGTTGCGTCACTGCAGTTCTGCAAAGAAGCAGCTTTGAACGTCCATTCTCCTCTCAGCCCAACAGTCTACATAAATAAACAGCAAGACATTACAAGGCCACACAGAAACCAGGTGCAACCTCCCCATAATCTGGCTTTATGTGGGGCATCAAGCAAGGGGCTCATGCATTTAGCCTTAACACTGGGCGTGTGCACTGATACCACCACCAAATTATCATGCAGTAAAACATAGAATAGGATTTCACAGATTCCCTAACGTATGGAACATAAAGCCTTGAGTTGGGTCTTCTCCGCTCCATGCTTGTCGCAGAATACAGAAATCGAAGCATAATTCCGCTTAATTTGTGTATGTAAGAAGTAATGAATTACCACAAACAAGTAACATTCCACAGGCTTCACTCCTGTGCCAACACAAACAGTGTTTAAAAAACGCTGAACGGTCATAATCCCATTCACGGCCTTCTGAATATGAAGTATGTTCCCAATAGACATCATGGATCACAGCTATTGTATTACTTAGACTTTGGCATAGTGCTTACTAAGTAAAGGTAGATCTGGAAAATTTAGCTAGGGCAGGTGGGACAGTTATTGCTTTAAATTCAAAATGTGAAAATACCAAGACATGTCATGAAATTGTGTTAATGAGAATAGGTCACTCCTGAAATGTGCAATAGATTTTTAGACCTACTGTTCACATATATTTCCAGCTGAAGATAAACTGATGTTACATTAGATCAAGACACTTCCCTGTTGTGACTAAAATAACCACATCCTTTAGAACGTAGCACCAATAGAGAAAATCTACAGTAAAACAAAATTGTATTTTACATGCACCTCACTTTTCTCCCACTGGGAACCCAAAGCTGACCTTTAATCCTCACGGCAATCACCCTGAAGGTTAGGTTAGTCTGAGAGAGCATGACCAGTCTAAGCTCACCCAGAGAGCTTTCACAGCAGAGTGGGGATTCCAGCCTGCGTCTCCCAGATCCCCATCTACCACTACAGCACACCGGCTGTCTTATTCTGAGTTCACCAAGAGTGTCCACATATCAGAGTTCTTTTTCATGATGCAAGGGAGGGCATCAAACTGGTCCCACAGTTCTTTGGTTCTTACTATATTACACTCTGATATTCTAAATCAAAGTCCAGAAACTGCTCATGAAAGTCATGGACACAAGCATAAATTACAATGTTCTAGTTTACATAATCCAGAAGGTTTCTTAGAAATGTATGGTGAGCCCAAACGTAATGATGGTACTGGTCATCTCCCTCCTCCATTCCCATCCAGTTTATGGCAGAGGGGACACTCTTCATCTGAGTAGGAGTGTCACTTGTCGAGTTTAGCACACTAATACACTGTTAGAAACTGCTTATGGATTTCTACTCACAAGAGTTCCTAGGTATAGATATTGGCACAAAATCATCCCAGCAACATTATTTTTTCTCTAAGGGATAATGGACTGTACAACACTAAACCCGATTGACTCTTCCAAATGGTGTTTTCCCCTTCAAGGATCGCTGCCTTGTTTTGGTGAAGGGGCTTGCGTAGCTCAGTGAAGTTATGAGCTATGCCGTGCAGGGGCACCCAAGATGGACAGGTCATAGCTGAGAGCTCTGACAAAAGGTGATCCACTGGAGAAGGAAATGGCAAACCACTCTTCGCCATGAAAACCCAATGGACAGTACCAAAAGGCAAAACAAGATGACGCTGGAAGATGAGCCCCTCAGGTCGGAAGGTGTCCAATATGCTACTGGGGATGAGCAGACGGCTTGTACGAGTAGCACCAGAATGAATGAAGCGACTGGGCCAAAGCCGAAAGGACGCTCAGTTGTGGAGGTAACTGGTGGCGAAAAGATGCTGTAAAGACTTTTATTCCATAGGAACCTGGAACGTCAGATCCATGAATCAAGACAAGCTGGACGTGGTCAAACGAGATGACAAGACTGAACACTGACATTTTAGGAATCAATGAACTCAAATGGATAGGAATGGGTGAATTTAATTCAGATGACCATCAGGTATACTACTGTGGGCAAGAATCTCACAGAAGAAATGGATTAGCCTTCATAATCAATAAAGGGTAGGAAAAGCAGTATTGGGTTACAATCCCCAAAATGACAGAATGATCTCAGTTCGAATCCAAGGCAAACCATTCAACATCACAGTAATCCAGGTCTATGCCCCAACCACTGCTGCTGAAGAGGATGAAGATGACCAGTTCTATGAAGCCCTACAACACCTTCTAGACGCAATGCCAAAAAAATGATGTGCTTATCATCATGGGGGATTGGAATGCTAAAGTAGGAAGCCAAATGATAACCGGGATAACAGGCAAGTTTGGCCTTGGAGTACAAAATGAAGCAGGGCTCAGGCTGGTAGAATTTTGTCAAGATAATACAATGGTCATAGCAAACACTCTTTTCCAGCAACCCAAGAGACTCTACACATGGACAACATCAGACGGTCAACACAGAAATCAGATTGACTATGTGCTCTGCAGCCAAAGATGGAGAAGTTCTATATAGTCAGTAAAAACAAGACCAGGAGCTGATTATGGTTCAGATCATCAACTTCTTGTTGCAAAATTTAGGCTTAAATTGAAGAAAGTAGGGAAAAGCACTAGGCCACTCAGGTATGAATTAAATCATACCCCTGATGAATATACAGTAGGGGTGACAAATAGATTTAAGGATTTAGATCTGACAGAGTGCCTGAAGAACTATGGACAGAGTTTCACAACATTGTATAAGAGGTAGCAACTAAAACCATCCCAAAAAAAAAGAAATGCAAGAAAGCAAAATGGCTGTCTGAGGAAGCTTTACAAATAGCTGAGGAGAGAAAGGAAGTGAAAGTCAAGGAAGAAAGAGAAAGATATACCCAATTGAATGCAGGATTTCAGAGAATAGCTAGAAGAGATAAGAATGAACAGTGGAAACAAACATAAGAAAACAATAGAATAGGGAGGACTAGAGATCTCTTCAAGATAATTGGAGATATGAAGAGAACGTTTCATGCAAAGATGGGTATGATAAAGCAACAGTTTCCAACCCCTGGTCTGAGGACCAGGACCGGTCCGTGGATCAGTTGGTACTGGGCCGAGGCTCCTCCTTGTCCTCCTCCCCAGCTGCTGCCTTGGGGGCTGCCCTGCCACTCTGCCGCCGGCTCACCTTTAGTGCTCTCCGGTGGCCGCCATGGCTGGGGCTCCCCCTCGGCGTGGCATAGTGCAGCTGCTGCTGGCAGCTCCCCCCAGTGGGCAGTGGGAAGTCAAGGGTGTCAACAGGAAAGCAAGTGGAGCAGGTGCTCAGGCGGCGGCATCCCTTGGCAAAAGACTACTAGACATCCTGGAATGTGAAGTCAAATGTGCTTTAGGAAGTCTGAGCAACAATAAAGCTAGTGGAGGTGACAGCATTCCAGTTGAACTATTCAAAATCTTAAAAGACAATGCAGTAAAAGTGCTACACTCAATATGCCAGCAAATTTGGAAAATTCAACAGTGGCCACAGGATTAGAAAAGGTCAGTTTACATTCCAATCCCAAAGAAGGGCAATGCCAAAGAATGTTCAAACCATTGCACTCATTTCTCATGCTAGCAAAGTTATGCTCAAAATCCTACAAGCTAGGCTTCAGCAATATGTGGACCGAGAACTTCCAGAAGTACAGGCAGAATTTCGAAGAGGCAGAGGAACTAAAGATCAAATTGCCAACATACACTGGATCATGGAGAAAGCTAGGGAGTTCCAGAAAAACATCTACTTTTGGTTCATTAACTATGCTAGCCTTTGATTGTGTGGAGCACAACAAACCTATATGCAGGTCAAGAAGCAACAGTGAAAACCAGGCATGAAATCACTGACTGTTTCAAAATGGAGAAAGGAATGGTCTCCAACCCCCGGTCCGAGGACTGGTACTGGTCCGTTGATCAGTTGGTACCAGGCCAAGGCTCCTCCTTGTCCTCCTCCCCAACTGTATACTGTTGCCTTGCCTATTTAACTTTTATCCGGAGCACATCATGAGAAAGGCGAGGTTAGATGAGTCACAAATTGGGATCAAGATTGCAGGAAGAAATATCAACAACCTCAGATATGCAGATGATACCACTCTAATGGCAGAAAGCGAAGAGGAATGAAAGAGCCTCTTGATGCAGGTGAAGGAGGAGAGTGTAAAAGTTTCACAACATCAAGAAAACTAAGATATCCTTTGATGAACCTTGGTGAATAGGGAGACCACATCAAAGGTGATAAGCTTGTCACTGGAGTTGAGTTTTAGGGGGCTAATTCTGTTGATAACATGAGCCTCCGGGGAAGGCGGTATATATCGTATTTGCCGGCGTATAAGATGACTGGTCGTATAACAGGGGTCCTCAACTCCCGGTCTGCGGCCCGGTACCGGGCCGCAAAGGCCATGGTATCGGGCCACCAGCGGCCGCGCCTGCCTCCCCCCACGCAGCGAGAGGGGGCGCCAGCCTCCCCCCCCGCAGCGAGAGGGGGGGAAGAGGCAGGCACAGCCGCTGGGACGCCAGCGACGCAAACGCGCACGGGCGGAGCTGCCGCGCATGCGTTTGCGCCCCCTGCTGGCGAAAACGCGCATGCGCGGCAGCTCCCCGTGCGCGTTATCGCCACCTAGTGGCGAAAACGTGCATACGCCGCAACTGCACGTGCGCGTTTACATGCAGCTGCGGCGGCCGGGCCACCGGCTCTATCCCACCCTCGGAGGCGGTCCCCGACTACAAGAAGGTTGGGGACCGCTGGCGTATAAGACGACTCCCCCCCAACATTTCCACTCAAAATATAGAGTTTGTTATATTACATTACAGTACCTGTCATTGTCACCATTGTACGGCTGCGGCACAACCGCAGCGCCTCTGGCCCGCCCCTGCATCTCCCTGTGACTGGCACTAGTGCATAAGTGCACATGTGCGAGCTCTGCGTAGACAAGGGGTGGGCCGGAGCGCTGCTACTTCCTGCCGAGCAGAACGGGCCAGTCACGCCAAAAAGGCTGGCACCCGTCTCGCTGCTGATGCTCGCCGTAGCCATGCTGATGAGGTTCAGGAACCCTCTAATTTTCCCCTTGTATTCTTCAGAGAGCTAGTTTGGTTAGGAGTGCGGACTTCTAATCTGGCATGCCGGGTTCGATTCTGCGCTCCCTCACATGCAGCCAGCTGGGTGACCTTGGCCTCGCCACGGCACTGATAAAACTGTTCTGACCGAGCAGTGATATCAGGGCTCTCTCAGCCTCACCCACCCGACAGGGTGTCTGTTGTGGGGAGAGGAAAGGGAAGGCGACTGTTAGCTGCTTTGACACTCCTTCAGGTAGAGAAAAGCGGCATATAAGAACCAACTCTCCTTCAGTAATATCAAGGCTCTCTCAGCCTCACCCACCTCACAGGGTGTCTGTTGTGGGGAGAGGAATGGGAAGGCGACTGTAAGCCGCTTTGAGCCTCCTTTGGGTAGCGAAAAGCGGCATATAAGAACCAACTCTTCTTCTTCTTCTGTTTTTATAATTACAGTAGTATTACCCTTGTCAGCTGAAAAGATGATGATTATATCACAATCTGAATTGAGTCCCTTGATGGCACTTAACTCCTCCTGTGTTATATTGTTGGTGGGAAGCTTTGCTTTCTGTAGAATCCTTGCTGATTCCCCTCTGATTTCCTTGGCTGTTTATTCAGGGAGACAGCAAAGTTGCCTCCCTTAGCTAAGATGGATGTTTCTTCAGGGGATAGATGGCATTTGGTCAAATTAATAACAATGCATGAAATGCTGACTTTTTTGCATTTGTTGATTTTTAGTTTTTTGAAGCTCAGAAATGCTTGAGGGTGCTCTACCCCCTCTCAAACCACTTTCCTGCCTTTTTGCAGTGTGATAGATGGGGCGGAGTGCCTTTCCCTCAGTTTCTCTGTGCCCCCTCTGGAAACAGGTAAATGCCCCCTGGTATAACTTAGATAGCCCCCAGCAGGGCAGGAGGGGAGGCGAGAAGCCCTGTTGTGGTACTTGTGCAGTCACACAGGGGAAAGTAGTGAGCCGACCTTAAGTGCTGGGTCTGGCACCTTTGGAGGTATGCAAGAGACATCCATTTTGAGGAACTGCCATCTGAACATGCTGTTGGTTATAAATATGCAAGTTCTTGCTTGGGGAATAGATGGACAGTGCAGTACCAATCTGCAATTGCACAAGTACCACAACATTGAATACTACACTACACTTAATGCTAACTAGGGAAGGGGAAGCCTGAGGAAAGAGGAAGAACCACCAGTGAGCTTCCCCTGCATTGCCAAAGCCACATTTTAGAAATTAGGCAGAACCATGTCTGGTTAAAATCAATAGTTTTAATTGTGTTAAAAATAAGATACAAATTGCAGATTTAGATGAAAAAAAATATGAAACAGTATTATATTATAAGCCTGGACATGTGAGAAATGGGAGGGGGGAAAGATACCAAAGATATATGGTGGCAGCAGAAGAGATTGCTCAAGCAGGATGTTGAGAAGAGAGAACCAACTGGCAGACTCTAGGCCAGATCTGGTTCTCAAAACTGTTTTAGCTAGTCCACACCAAACATATAGACATGTGAAAGATGTGGAGAATAATGCGGGCCATTATACCAATTCACTCTCTTGCATATGTAGATCAGGGCTGAATCCAGATCTGGTATGAATTTTGCCTATAGCAACTCTCATTAGGTAAAACATGCTTTCACAATGCAAGAATTCAAACACTCCTCACTTCAGTTTTACTTTCATTGTGAATTTGCATGAGAGGCCCCAGTTGTGTTTGCATGTATGGGCACTTGTCTAGGAAAAAGAAGGCTCCCCAAGAACTCAGAGGCTGAACATCTCTGAGAAGGAGGAAGAAAAGAAATGCTGCTGTTACCCTCCACAAGTGGCAGCCATTGCTGTGCGAGAACCTGGCAGCACCTGAAATGGGAAGGCGAGCCAGGTGCTGTGGAGGGGGCGGAGCGGCACTGGGCAACAGATTTAAAGGGAGGCCAGCTGACCAGAGGGTCTCTTTGCTGCTTGCCACCTCGGCCACCTGCTGATGGTTCACTTCCCCGTGGGGCTGTGGTCTGCTGGCTGGGGAATGTGGTTGGTGGGATCTGCCCCACTGCTGAGAAGTGTGCCTATGCTCATCAGAAGTTACCAATAAAGCGATGGCCCTGTTTATGCCAAAATACCAGCACTGTCGAGTGTTCTTGAAGCACTGGAACTGCTCTCCTGCCTAACAGCAGAAGACCAGGCACTGAGCCATCCAATTACAGCAAGAGGAGGAGAAATCCTGCAGCTTTGCTCAACAGTCACACAAGAACACAATATACAGTCAATTTCCTCCTTAAACGAGGACAGGATGAACCTGCCAATCAATTTCTCTTCTGCTTTCCTAAGACACTAACGTGAAGGAAAACATTTGCTCTACATGTACCCACCACTGCATACTGCAAAAAATACATTGCTGAAAATAAAACAATATACATGTTCCTTTATGTGCAACACAAACACAATTCTCTCTCATAATCTATATTTGGTCTCACATTAAAACAATTTTTTTCTAAAATCCGCATTTTAATAGGCATGTCAGTTATCAATGAAGCTCACACACACAAAGCTTAAGTTGCAAACATTAAAAAAAACAACCTTAACCCATATCAAGTGGATGTGATCATAGGATTTATGTACAAAATTTATCATCCACCTATCTTAGTAAGACTCAAGGTGGATAAAGAGGTCCCGTATAATAGCTATTCTATTCCTTATCGCAAAAATGCCCTGCCAAAACATTTGGGGCATTCCAGTATCTTAGAATGCTACCCATAATACAATGCTGGAAGAAGGTCAGATCTTGCAAAAAAGTATAATCTAGAAAAGTTTTAAGGGAAGCTTCAATCAGTGTGTGAAGCAGCTCAGTCAGAAAGCAAACACCTCAAAGCCAAATATTTCCTTGAGTGCGTCAATCCTAAATCACTCTCAGTTGCAAGAGAATTTCAAAGAAGCAAGACCATCTTGAAATCCAGTCCCTTCCAAAGTGTTAGGTCAGGTTCACATCACAATGCCCAGCTGAAACACTCTGGAGTTTCATTAGCACTCTTCCTTGGAAGTGCTAAATATTAGTTATTTGAAATTACAGGCATATTTTGCTTCTCATACATCAAGTAAATTGCCTTAAAAACCTTCCGCTGCTCCACACATTGCACCCACATTCAGTAAGTCCTTAAAACCCACAGAATAGAAATGTCCCCTGGTATTCTGCAGTTGACTCTCTTTTTAACAATTGGGTTTTGTTTTTGTTTTTTGGCAAGCATCACCTACTAAATGAAAAAAACAAAACAAAACACGAGACAGCCTGCCTGGTGCTAGGCCACTTCCATACAGTGAAAACTCCTTTTCAGTTTTACCCCAAAGGAACATGCACTTCAAGCTGTGAGCTAGGCGAGGCCATCGTATTTGAGGTTCTGCTACAGAATAAAACGACTTCCTTTTAAGACAGTGTAAAACTACTGTAGTATTTACTTTGAAAGGTTATCCATACAAGGATATCAAATTGTTTTTGCCGCATATAAATATACACTAAAATGACACCCAGGATGCAAAGGATTGTATTATTGATGCTCCTGTTGCATAATACAAATCACAAGTGATGGGCAAAGATAACATTAGTCACACAGATATGAACCATACTTGTTCTAACATCTAAGAATGTCCTAAATAGACTGCACAAACGCTTGAGTTTATTATTTATGGACACTGATAGAGTAACATCAGAACAGTTGTGAATTGTATCGATCGCAGGGATGGTTGATATTGGATAATTAGCTGGCTACTGGGTGGATCTGTAGAATTAGACTCCCTAGACTGACTCTTTTGAAGCCTGATATTATCCGATCTTGGAAGGGAAACAAGGCTGGCCCTGGCCAGTATTTGGATGGGAAACCTTCAAGATTGTGATGCGGAGACAAGGAATGGCAAGCCCCCTCTGAAGTCTCTCTCCTTGAAAACCCACTGGGGTCTCTATAAATTGGCTGCAACTTGGTGACACTTTCCATCATCGGACGAGAAACAGCAGTTAATCCCCCAATGCTTTCCCCAGTGCAAAAAGCTGTAATTGTGAACAGTGCTCACAAAGATTCTCTGACCCACAATGGGAGCTATGCTGAAGGTAAAACGACATGACACCTTTCCCTTCGGTCTGACATTGAAACAGTCAGCTCTCAGGTAAAAAGAACTTATTTCCCAAGTGTCCCCCCCCCCCAGAGCCTCCAATAATTTGGGATTAGGAAACAGTGTGGGGCGGTAGTCCTTTATCCCCGGTGCAGTAGTTTTAACACATTAAGGGAAATGAATTACCTTGCATCTGAAGTCTGACTGTTCAAGTCAAGTCACAGGAGCCTGGACACTGTACATTATAAATTGTAACATGTATTTTGACCCCAAAAGTGCTTGTTAATGATATGGACATGAAAGAGAGCATCATCTTCTCTTAAGCTGAGGTGTTCCCACCTCCACCCCTGCCCTCTCCAGGTAACCTGTGCTATCAAAAGCTGGAAACATGCTCAGTTCTGGAGATTGTGCTTGCACTTTAGCCACTATATTAGTAAAAATCAATTAGCGCTAGTTAATTGTACTGGTGGAAATAGGGCAGAGCTGTTTTATTGGTTACATATTCTTTTCCCTGCGCCATTATCACTCAACCTATCTTCCTAAGTACAAAACTTATTTGGGTAATGGCTGCCTGCAAATGTTCTGATCCGAAAACCTGCATCATATTAACCTTGAAATCTAATTATTCATTATGGGTTTGATCCATCAATGGAAACAGCCTTCACTTAGCAAAATGAAGTAACCAGATTCAGCCCAATATATTTAAAATCTCATGGCACAGGGAAAAATATTTTCCTGAATGCATGATAAAAGCCACACCTGTACCAGCTTATGAATGTGTCCTAAATGTCTTAATGTGTTTTCAGAACACTTCAGGGGCAAAAGCTAAGATGGCCGTGAAACACCTGGAGAAGAGAAATGGGTTAAGAGCACACGAGTTTGTACATACATGTGCACAGAGAGAGCCTTTCTGTTTGAAAATTTCCCAAGTCCTGAAGGTGGCTTTCACTTGTACAAAAATGCATGGCTGCCACTGAAAACATCAGCAGTGTAACCTCTCCTCTTCCCAGGAGTCGTTTGCGGATTTGCAGAGCCCACAGCACCAGAGCCACTTTAAGGATGCGTGAGACCCTAGCAAAGTACAACTGCAGTGGAAGCAGCCAGACCCCATTAGGCCAGACTGCAGTTCAGAGGGACCCTACACAGTGGAAAGAGGTGCCACTCTGAGTGTCCTTGCAGGGGGAAAAGGTGGGAGGAGAGATTACAGTCCTGTTCCATGGGGGGGGGGGGAGACAAAGCGTGGGGCCCCTGGGAATGCAGGGCCCCTAGCACGTGCTACATGGACAAATTGCCCTGCCTCTCCCATGAGAGAGACAGTATGTCTCTCTAAGCAGGAACCCCAGCAAAGTGCATTATTGGGGTGTGCAAACTCAACATGATGATGTTATGCTACAAATCTTGCCAGTTTGGTGTTGTGGTTAGGAGTGCGGACTTCTAATCTGGCATGCCGGGTTCGATTCTGCACTCCCCCACATGCAACCAGCTGGGTGACCTTGGGCTCGCCACAGCACTGATAAAGTTGTTCTGGCCGAGCAGGAATCTCAGGGCTCTCTCAGGCTCACCTACCCCACAGGGTGTCTGTTGTGGGGAGAGGAATGGGAAGGCGACTGTAAGTTGCTCTGAGCCTCCTTCGGGTAGAGAAAAGTGGCATGTAAGAACCAACTCTTCTTCTTCTTCTTCTTCTTGCTAAAGTGGAGATGTGAGGAGGGGGATGCAGCCATATGCTCACCACACTGTCTAGTCCGCCAGAACTCTCCCCCAGTGGCCACAGGAACCGATGGCACCACACCGGTGCAATTGGCACAATCACAGCAGCCTAAGAAAGTGCTGCTCCAGCTATGCAAACTTCTTCAACGGCCTGTGTAGGAGTTTTACACTCTGTACCTCCCATGTATATGACAGTCCACTTGACAGTTCTATTCCTAGTTCAACTGATGTGTTTTCAAAATGTACTCCTAGAGTTTTTATCATAACTCAGCCACCCTATGAAGTGTTTGTGGAGAACTGCGACAAACAGAAGCACGGTCTATTTTCCATTGCAAAAAAACAATATTTTGGGGGCAAAGTGAAAGTGTGAAGCTCAGTTTCCTTAATTTAACTATGACTTTGCATCCTGGTGACATTTTGAGGGTATCTTAAAAAGCAGTATGTTTTGGCCCTTTACTAAATATGGAATCATTTCAGTAAAACATTACCAGAGGTCTTGTAGCAGGAACTCAAAACTGAGTGACGTAAGCAGAAGAGAGAGATGCCATAGCCACTGAAGAGAAGACATGCGGCATTGCTTACTTAAAGCCCCATCCTGTCCCCCCAAGGACAATAGCTGCTACCAGGATGGCACCAGCGATGGAACCTATTATAAGATTGGTGGCGCTAGGACCTGTGACAAAGGATTATGGGAAGAAAGACATAAGAACCAACCACTTCATCAATTCACAGCATGGGAAATGTAGTCAATCAATTAAAAATAAGAGTGCTAGAATATTGTTTTAACATCAACATCACTAAAAGGCCCATATTTATTTTTAAAAATACACAGGAAGAAAAAGAAACTTTAAAGTAATCTTGCTCATTGTTTAATTCTTCTGTGCTTTGTTCTTGATGCTATACCTCCATATCACCTGTTTTTAAACACCAAGCAAATATTCTCTAAACAAAGGAGGTAAATTCATTTAAAATTAAAATAATGGTTATACTTAATATCAAGGCTTGAGATATGTTGAACTTTCCCATTTATCCTATCATGGGTATGCACCAGTCAAAAAACAAACACACTCACTGATTTCAATGAGTGGAATTTCCTTTCCATGTAAAAAAGGGGACTTAAATGTGCTTTGCTTTGCCTGGGTCATGCACCACTTTGAAGGAATGGAGATGGAAGAGTGCTTGATGGAATAATGTGAAACATTCCAAACATCCAGGCACTCTTCACTGTTCTCTCTGGCAAGACAAAACACAAAAGTTGTGTGTTTTTGTTAAGTTTGTTTTAGGCATTTTGTCTAAATTTCTAAAAAGGATTAACTGAATGCTTGAGAGGCAATGGCAATGACTATTACTGAACTTATTTGCTCAGTTAAAAAGGAATTCAATTTCCTACCATGTTTGCATGAGCAAACCAGTTGCTTGCCAGAATATGCATGAAACTGCTGATTCTTTCAGCTAATCTAAACTTATATAACATTTAAATATTTCTTAACAAGCTTTATGCTGCTGAGTGCATGCTTCTGTTTTGAGAAAAACTGACCATTTTAGAAAACACATCTTCAGATCTGTATGTGGTTAGAATACTTTCAGAGAAAACTCCTTGAAAAACCCAACCAAAACAAGGGCGTGAGAAAAAAGTGGGGAAAAGAAAGCAAGTAAGGATAATTCAAGGGAATACTAGACCAGTATTCTGTTTTAAAGACAACATTCATAATCCAAGAATACCAATTCCACAATGTATCAAAATCCATGACTCCTATAAAGAATAGTATAATACTAGACCATTTTTGGTAGAATATCTGGCCCAGTATCAAGGCACTCAGCCCCTAGCTGCAAATGATTTTTGTTTTACCATTTCTTCAAGTTGAAGTGATTTTTGAGTGTGCTGCAGCTGAAAATTCATCATGTGCAAGTAGTACAGATAGGTAAAGAGTCTGCAACATCAAGAAGCAAACTTTTGTCACCTTTACTGAGGCAGAATGACATGAGAGAATAAGCTTATGCCCTTTCTGCAGTAGCACAGATTCCCAAATCCTGGCTTAATGTGGGCTAATAGTTTTAATGGGATACATACTACATATTATGTTTAAAAAATACATTCTGAAAGATCATGGGGTATCGTTATTTCTAGGTAATATAAGGGACAATAAGCCCATATTGTTACGAAGGGAACATGAACTATGTAACGTTTCAGATAGACCAGCCTGGTGCCATTGTCACCTTTTGACGTTTGCACAGTCCACTCTGCCATGCCACATTTGGGCACATTTTTAAATTACTCTGATAGCCAATACAGTGATAGCTAAAACATTTGTCAATGATACAAACAGTGGCCTCTCCAAATAAGCCCATTGTGAGAAAGGGAAAGTACCCCCCCCCAAACAAAAACCCCAATGGCAATAAAAATAAGGTTTGCAATATAGCCTTTATCCCATGATTACTCCAGGTCTGTGAAGGGATCACAGATGCAAGGACAGTGCATTCCTGAACACAATTACACTCTTTTGAAACTTGACATCAGTGCGCTTAGTTGTGGTGTAAGTGTAACTCCCCTGAAATTCTAGCTGATAGCTCACAACAATGCCCTCTTAAACAGAACCCCCCCCCCCCATCCACTGAAGTTAAGTTTATAAGCATGCAAGTCGTCGTGAGCCAGTGTCAGCCAAGAGTGGCGACTAATACATTGAAATATAATAATGATGATGATGTTACTGTTTTTGGGATTGCACTGGTCAAGAGGACCTGCATAAGTGTGATGCTAATGAAGACATACATCCAGATGCATACTTGGACATACGCTGCCTATGCATGCAGGAAAGATGTTTTCCAAAGCTGTGTTGTGGACCATTCTAGGTGGTCCACAACATAACATTTTCATTCAACAGAGAAAACTATTTCCTATGGAAACTGAAAGATGGCGCTCTGAGTTGAGCTCCTCCCTGTGACAGTAATTTAATGGGAATTTTAACTACGATGGCAAAAAAACCTCAGAACCAAATAGTGGGCCAAAGGAAACATGGGACACCCCTCCCCCCAACCGCTTTGTTGGGATTGACAGGCTACTTCTTCCTACTACCCTTCTGCTGCTGTGTTGGGCAGCTGCCAGAGGTCTGTATTGGTCTGGGCAGCAGCACTTGAGTGGCTTCGGAGCTTTGTTGTGGCAGCTGATGCAACACCACTATAGCCAGTGGAGCTTGGACTTGAGAGACGTTGGAGCCTCACTGCTGCCGCCGACATGGCTCCAATGTTAGACAGACTGCTCTGGGAACACAGAGGAAACTCCCCCCCCCCCACCATGCCTGCTGAAGGTTGGGGTGAAGAATGAGTCAAGGAGCAGCTTCATGAAACACACCACCAAGTGATGGAAGATAGACACTGCAACCAACCCAAACAGCGTATATTGATCCAACATGGTTCAGACTGCCCTGAGGCTTGGAGGACTTGGGCCCGCCAGCACCCATTGAAGACTGACCTGGAACTGGGTGAACTGGATTGGGTGGAAGCAGACCAGCAGTCCATACTGACCCCTCAAACAACACTGAACAGCAAGATCGCCACAAGGGAAGACTTTATAGAGATACTATCCAGGGCCAATTGGCCTTTATGGAAGGGTGGCCCAATAGTATGCACATTTTTTATTGTTAAAGGTGGAGGGGGGATTTGATACTTAATGTCTTTTGTTGTGGTTGCTGAGAGGAAGTGGGAGGGAAGGAGGGGTAGACGGAAAGTAGGGAGGCCAGTGAGGGTCTCCGAATCCCTATTATGGGGGAGTATGGGAAATATGACGGTGGAAGAAGGTGGTTTAAATGAAGGAGTAGGGGATATGGTAATGCTCACACCTTTTCCCATTTTCGGCCCACCCTGAGATATAAGGGTGAAGGTGCTAGGAGTATTAGCCCGTCTCCGGCACTGGTGTTGTGCAATGCCAGCTCCATAAAGAATAAGACAGCTGCTCTGCCAAATCTTTTTGAAGAGCAAGATGTGAATCTGGCATGTGTGACCACGACCTGAGTGTGCAAGGGTGAGACAGTCATCCTGAAAGAGTTGGCTCCACTCAAGTTTCTCAGTCCTCCACCAATTCCAGGCAAAGAGTTCGGGGGAGGGGGAGTTGCAATACTGATATGAGAGTCTTTTTTCTTCAGAGTACTCCCTGCCCCCAAAATTCCAGGTACTGAATGTGCAGGTCTGGTGTGGTATGCAGTGAAGTTTGGCTATCTGGCTGGTGTATCAATCATCTAACATACTGGCAGGTTCCCTGCTGAACCTCCTCTCTTGGACCTTGTGGCAAGGTGGGTCTTGCAGTTTCCCAAACTGGTAGTTTTGGTGAACTTCAATGTCCATACAGAGAAAGCTGGCACCATACAGGCTTCAGACCTGGTGTCTGTGATGCCAATGCTAGCACTCTCCCAATCTGTTACTGGTCCCACACACCAAATAGGCCACACCCTGAATCTGATCTTTGGAAGGGACATTGGTCTGGTACAAATTACCAGAGTGCCATGGTTGGACCATTTTGCCCTAAAGGCCTGAAACAGTACCTCACCCCCTCCCTGTATGCTTGCCCAAGATTTATGCTTGCCCAAGGAGACCTATTGATCTGACAGGATTCCAAAATGCTCTTTAGGATCCAATGCCCCCTGACAGTTTGGTAGATGCGTTGGCAGAAGAATGCAATAGTCATCTATCAGAACCCATTGATGAGATTGCTCCCTGACACTCTCTCCACTCTTGTTCCAAGCCAGTTCCGTGCCTTAGAACTGCACAAATTCGAATTGAGATACTTAGAGCAAATTTGGCAGATAACTCATGACCAGGCTTCAAGAACATCTTATAAAATGCTTATGAGATGGTAGTGAAGGCCACAAAGAGGGGATACTTTGAGGCCTCCACTACCTCTGCTAGCTCACACACAGCACAATTACTTAAAACAGCTTAGCCTATGACATTGTTACAAGACCATCTGAAATTAAATTGGACATAAACTGTGAGGTTTTCACAGGCGTTTTTGTTGAGAGAATCTTGTTGTTCTGCCATGACATCCTCTGATTTCGATACAGTTAGGGAACTAGAGGCCTCTTGGACATCTCAAGGTCCTATTTTGGACCACATCAGTTCACTCTCCCTAGCTGACTGATCAGGGCTCTGGTAGCTGTGTGGCCTATCATGTTCCCCTTGATTTGTGTCCCTCATGACTGGTGAAAGCTAGTAGTGGGAAGATCTGGGACCCTCCCCAGGAAATTATTAATCTGTCCCTAGTTTCAAGAACTTTCCCAGAGAGATTGAAGGAGGCCATGGTCAGGACACTTTTGAAAAACAAAAACAAAAACCAGCGTTGGATCCATCTGACCCGGTCAACTACTGCCCAGTTTTTCATCTACAATGCTGTTGGCACCTGATCTGGCCACTCTGATCCACGCAATGGTCACCTTCCAGGTTGGACTCGTGTAACTCGCACTATTGTCGTGGTTCGGTCCTTGGTGGCTTGGGAACCAGACCGAACCCCGCCATCAGAGGCGCCCGCGATCACGGAGGTAGGGCATGGTGATCACAGGCAAGCCGGCAGCTGGGCGCCCCACCCGATCGTTGAGGTGGCAATGGCCGCTAAAGAACCTCAATGTCCCCCTCCACCTTTTGACAAGGGCCCGGAGATGGCCCTTTGTTCCAGGAAAATGGGCCATCGGGAACCCCGGAAAACCTCGCATATGTGCATGAGTCATGATTGTATCAGCATGTTCCCTCCGGAAGTACTGGGTGGGGCAATACAGCCAAAGGAGGTGGGTTTTGTATAAAAGAGAGCTTCCACCTGGAGTTCGGTGGAAGCTCTTACTCCATACCAGCGGACTCCACGTTGCTGAAATAAAGCTTGTTCCTGTTGTATCGTTCACCAGGCCTGGCGTGACGTTTTCTTCAAGGGGCACCCTGTTTTTTCAGTTAGCAAGCGGGTTCCCGACATCGTAAGAGCTTCCACCGAACTCCAGGGTCGGCATCGCATCCGAGCGCTTATCGGGACGGATCCAGAGATGGCGTTTTCAAGCAACGAGGCGGTCTCGACCCCCACGAACCCCGGGAACATGGGTTTAATGTCCCCGGGAGATTTCCTCCGAAAATCGGGGGGCCAGGAGCAGCTGTCCGGGACCCCGAGACCCTCGGCAGCGGCGGCCAAGGGAAGGCGCCGGGCCATGGGGTTCCCAAGCACGGCGGGGAGCGCGCCGAGGTCTGGGGGGTTGGCCCCAACCTGGGACACCCAGCTGAGGCAGGCGCTTCGCCCGGTAAGACCTGAGGAATCCCTAGAGGACCTGCGGCGGGCCATGGCGGACTTGGCCAGGCGCTTGCAGGCAGCTGAAGCCCGTGAGCAAGCTCGGGCCGGGCCCGGAGGGACTGGTAATACAACGGCGGAGGGGATCGCGTCGAGTGAGGACGCCTCCAGCGACGAGGACGAGCCCGGCACTGGTGAGCGGGCCCCGGACCCCGACCCGGAGCAGTTTTCAGTCCCGAGTAGGCGAGACGGCCAGCGGAGAGGCGAGACAGCAGAGGATCTCGGGGGAGCAGGTGAGCCGACGGGGCGGCGAGAGCCGGACCAACGCAGGAGCGACGTGCAAGGCAGGGAGCGGCACGGCGTCGTTGGGCAAGTTGGTAGCCGGTGGAGCGGAGCAGGACGAGACGGCGGACGCCGAGAATCCCGGATCTGGAGGGGGTCGGACTACTCTCCAAAACGTTCCCCCCCAGAGCTTAAGGCGCGTTTCGACGGGACGCCGGACGACCTCCCGCAGTTCCTCCTCCACGCGCTGACGCATGCCCGGAGATATGGAGACCGGTATGAGGACTCCGAGGACTTGGTCTGGGGGGTGGCCTCGTGTCTCCAGGGCAAGGCGGGTCAGTGGTACCTGGGGTTGGCCGAGCGCGGCGACCCGGCAACTCAGGACCTGCAGGACTTCGTGGTCGCGCTCCGTCGACGATTCCAGGACCCCCAGGCTGAGGACAAGGCAAAGAGTCGGATCAAGGGACTTCGACAGGGTACTAGGGGGGTTATGGACTATATAGACATTTTCCGGAGGGAAGCAGGCAAGGTGTTCTCCTGGAACGAGGAGACCCAAATCGAGTACTTCCGGGAGGGCCTTAACCCGAAGCTCAGGGAATGGGCCGTGATCAAGGGGACGGAAGAAGATCTGTCTACACTGGAGGGGTGGTGTTTTGTGGTCGCCAAGCTGGAAGCCAGCCTGGGTTGGGCCGCCGCACCCCCCCGGGAGGCCAAAGGCGGGTCAGCCGAGGCGCCAAGACCGGGCCCCGACAACTCTCGCCCCAAACGACCCCCGAACCCCGAGCGGGAAAGGAGACGCCGGGAAGGACTGTGCCTGAAATGCGGGGGGTCAGGACATTTCGCAGCAGCGTGCCAACGGCAAGGGGGGGAGGACCGCGGGCTCTCCCAGGGGGGAGGTGCGACACGCCCCCAGCAGGCACGCCGGGCGGAGGACCTCCGCAACGAACCGGGAAGCGTCCAGGCGACGGGAAACGGCCAGGACCTGCTGTAGACGGCGCCGGGCAGCAGGTCCCGCGGTGCGAGGGAAAACCCCTACAGCATGAGGCGCGACCTCCGAACGTGGTAATTTTAGAGCTCCGGAACCCGGAGAACGGACTAAGTTGGGTGGGGGAGGCTCTTTTGGACTCTGGATGCGACCACAGCATGGTCCACCCCCAGATAGCCCGGGCTTTGGGGCTACCGAAGCGCATTCGGAAGGTTCCCCTGGTTTTCGTCCAGATGGACGGCAGCCCGATTCAGGGGGGACCTTTCGGGGAGGAGGTGGGTCCTATCGCCATCCACATAGGGGACCACCAAGAGCTGCGGTGGCTGATCCAGGTCCCCGTAGCGGGATATCCGGCGGTGTTGGGCCTGGATTGGCTGAAGGAACACAACCCCGTGGTGGACTGGCGGGCGGGGACCCTGAAGTTCGACTTGACGGTGGGTGCACGGCATCGGGTCCCCCGCGAGAATTCCAGCCACAAGAGGACGGCGGCGCGTCCCAGGGGAGTGGCGGCGGCGCAGCAGGAGAAACCAGAGCCCGAGGTCCCGCCAGAGTACCGAGACCTCGCAGCCGTTTTCAGCGAGCGGGAAGCGGACGAGCTACCCCCACACCGCCGCACGGACTGCGCTATCAACATCCCAGAGGGGGCGGTACTGCCCAAAGGGCGCATCTACAAAATGAGTGAGGGTGAGCTCAAGGACCTCCGGGAGTTTTTGGGAAAAAATCTGGCCCGAGGTTTCATCCGGCCCGCTTCCAGTCCCATGGGAGCTCCAGTCTTGTTCGTCCGGAAAAAGGATGGGTCCCGACGGCTGTGCCAGGACTACCGGGGCCTCAACGCCATCGCAGCGGGGAACGCTTACCCCCTCCCGCTGATCCCGGATTTGCTGGCCCGGCTGGGCAAAGGGACTCTGTTCACTAAGCTGGACCTAAGGGAGGCGTACTACCGGGTACGCATCCGGGAGGGGGATGAGTGGAAAACGGCGTTTAACTGTCAATTGGGACAATTCGAATTTAAAGTGATGCCGTTCGGTTTAAGCGGGGCACCTGGGGTTTTCATGAGTCTAATTAATGAGGTGTTGCAGGACCTTCTGTTTCAGGGGGTGGTTGTTTATTTGGATGACGTCCTGATCTACAGCCAAGATCCCCAGGAGCACGTGACCCTGGTGAGGGAGGTGTTAAAGCGCCTGCTGGCAAACCACCTATACGTGAAGCTGGCTAAGTGCGAATTCCACCGTCCCTCCCTGGACTATTTGGGCTACCGCATCTCAGCCCAGGGCATAGCTATGGACCCCGAGAAGGTGCAGGCGGTGCTGGACTGGGAAAGGCCCCGCACCCGGAAACAGCTACAAAGCTTCCTGGGGTTTGCTAACTTTTTTAGAGGCTTCATCCCCAGATACTCCTCCGTAGTGGCTCCCCTCACGGACTTGCTAGGTACCAAGGGGAGAGGTCCTCGCGCCACGCGGCCCAGCGCAGCGCTCGGCTGGAATGAGAAATCGGAGGCAGCGTTCCTGGCCCTCAAGCAAGCTTTCGCGTCTGAGCCCACGCTACTGCACGTCGACCCAACCCAGCCGATGGTGGTACAAGTCGACGCCAGCGACGCAGCAGCCGGGGCGGTTCTCCTGCAGCGAGACCAGGCGGGACAGCTGAGGCCGGCGGCCTACCTCTCACGAAAATTCGCCGAAACGGAGCGGAACTGGTCTACCTGGGAGAAGGAGGCGTTTGCGATTAAGTTCGCCCTCACCGAATGGCGGCATTGGCTGGAGGAAACAGAGGAGCCGTTCGAGGTCTGGACAGATCACAAGAATCTGGAGGCGCTCCGGCAACCGCGATCCCTGAACGCCAAGCAGATGAGGTGGGCGGAGTTCTTTTCGCGGTACAATTTCAAGCTGGGTCACATCCCCGGCAAAGAGAATTTCCTCGCGGACGCCCTCTCCCGGCTGCCGCATCATGGGGAGGGGTACGCTCCCTGCACCAGGTCTGTGTTCGGTGAGGAGCAGCTGGGACGGGGGGTCGTCACTAGGCGGCGGGCCAGGGGGGAATGGGAGCCCGACCCGGCGACCGCCCCGCTCCGAGACCGCCTAGTGGCAGCCTATGGGACAGACGAGGAGCTGGCTGAGCTCCGGGACTCTTTGATTTTGGACTCCGGTCTCTGGCGGAGGGGGGAGGCTGTCTACGTCCCGGAAGGGCTACGACGGGAAGCCCTCAGCCTCTGCCACGATGCTAAGACCGCCGGGCACTTCGGTTTCGTAAAATCCTGGAAGTTGGCCCGGCGGCGGTTTTGGTGGCCCAGTCTGCGGCGGGACACAAAAGCTTACGTCAGTGGTTGTCCTGTCTGCCTGACCTGCAAGCCGGGGGTTGGCAAGCCGAAAGGGCTGCTGCACCCGCTCGAGGTCCCGACCCGGCCGTGGTCAGTGATCTCCATGGACTTTATAACAGACTTGCCTCCCAGCAAGGGGAAAACGGTGATCTGGGTGGTGGTAGATCTATTTTCCAAACAGGCCCACTTCATTCCTTGCGCCAGTGTCCCCAGTGCTTCACAATTGGCTCGGATGTTCCTGGATCACGTGTTTCCGACTGCACGGGCTGCCGGACAAGGTGATTTCCGATCGGGGCTCACAATTCGTGTCCCGGTTTTGGCAAGCTTTCCTGCGCCTGTTAGACATCGAGCAAGGGCTGAGCTCCGCTTACCACCCCCAGACGGACGGGCAGACCGAGCGGGTTAATCAAGTACTGGAGCAGTACTTGCGGTGTTTCGGTTCCTATCATCAAGACACCTGGGTGCCCCTGCTCCCCCTGGCCGAGTTCGCGTACAACAACGCAGACCACAGCAGCACGGAGATGTCGCCTTTTGCCGTCGTCTACGGGACAGACCTGAGACACTTCCCGGAGCTTGGAGAGGTCCCCGCCCGGGAATCGGCCGACCTTCGCGAGTGGGGGAAGCGTGCCGGGAGCTGCTGGAAGTCGCTGCAGGAGCAGCTCCACAAAGTCAAGGCAGCGCAGAAAGAGGACGCCGACCGGAAGAGACGACCAGCTGAGGAGATCCGACCGGGGGATCGAGTTTACCTTTCCACCCGGAACCTCCGGTTGAATTTGCCCAGCAAGAAGCTAGGCCCTCGGTTTTTGGGGCCTTTCGAGGTCTTGGCCCCGATCAACGAAGTTTCGGTCAAGCTCAAGCTCCCCAAGAACCTCCGGCACATCCATCCCGTCTTTCACGTGAGCCTTCTAAAAAAAACTCCGGACGGTGACGTTTGGCACCCCGTGTTTTCCCCGCCAGCGCCCGAGGTCCTGCCGGGGGGGGAGCACCACGAGGTGGCGGATATCCTGGACTCTAGACTCCACAGGGGGAAGTTGCAGTACCTCGTGGAATGGAAGGACTTCGCTTTGGGGGACCGGGAATGGGTCTGGGCAGCGGACGTCCTTGCGCCCCGACTCACTGAACGTTTCCACAAGCGGTATCCTGGCCGTCCCGGGGGGTTGGAGAATGGACCTTTGGGGGGGCAGAATGTCGTGGTTCGGTCCTTGGTGGCTTGGGAACCAGACCGAACCCCGCCATCAGAGGCGCCCGCGATCACGGAGGTAGGGCATGGTGATCACAGGCAAGCCGGCAGCTGGGCGCCCCACCCGATCGTTGAGGTGGCAATGGCCGCTAAAGAACCTCAATGTCCCCCTCCACCTTTTGACAAGGGCCCGGAGATGGCCCTTTGTTCCAGGAAAATGGGCCATCGGGAACCCCGGAAAACCTCGCATATGTGCATGAGTCATGATTGTATCAGCATGTTCCCTCCGGAAGTACTGGGTGGGGCAATACAGCCAAAGGAGGTGGGTTTTGTATAAAAGAGAGCTTCCACCTGGAGTTCGGTGGAAGCTCTTACTCCATACCAGCGGACTCCACGTTGCTGAAATAAAGCTTGTTCCTGTTGTATCGTTCACCAGGCCTGGCGTGACGTTTTCTTCAAGGGGCACCCTGTTTTTTCAGTTAGCAAGCGGGTTCCCGACAACTATACAGGGCTGCCCTTGAGGTTGCTTCAGAAATTTTAACTGGTCCAGAATGTGGCAGCACAGGTCCTTATTGGGACCCAATGAAGCTGCATTGGTGCCAGATTGAAGACCAGATTAAGTGCAAGATTTTTACCCTAAAAGCTCTAAATGGTCTTTGGCATCACCTCTCCCAGTATGTCTCTGAAAGTAAGCAAAATTTGTTCAAGATCCCTTGCCCCAAAGATATTAAATCGGCCTAATGGAACACTCTGTCAAGTGAGATCAGGGCTCTGCAGGGCATGCAAAACAGAGTTGTTACACTGGGCTGATGGTTGAGGCCCCTGAATACAAAAAAAAAATTCTTTCTATATAACCATACCTGACTCAACTTACATATTTGTGGCTATTATTCTACCCACCCCAAGTACTTATTAAGGATGTGCACTGGGGAAATTATTTTTTATTAAAGCTATATGTTTTTAAAATGCCGTAATGCACTCTGAGCCTCTGGGGAAGGGTGGAATATAATTGCAAAAGTTAATGAATAAAATCCCTTAAAATGGAAATGGTTAAAATAAAAAGTAAACAAATTCTGTAGTTTTTAAGGGGAGCTATATTATTACTGTTCAGCTTGGATATTTTACCCGCTATTGCACTGAAGGCACCATCAATTACAACAAACCAAATTATATTAAGTAGTCCAAGCCATCTGTTGGAGGACATTTTGCAATAATAATTTTTAAAAATTATTTTTACAATTTAGATAACTAAAAACAAGTAAACATTGAATTGCATTTGCAGTGATAAAATATTCACACACATTGTTTTATGCCCCACATTGTCCCAGACAGGAGAGGGTTAAACACTGCATGAGCAAATCACATGACACCGACACATTCAAATCACATGACAAATACAGTCACAACATAACACAAAGCTAATGGGATAGTACACAAAGGGCTCAGATGCGTACAGTTACCTCACACACTGGGCACCAAACATAAAACTCTTAAACTAAGAAAAATGCTTACTCTATTCCCCACCCTGTGCCTCCAAAAATCACCCCCAGAGCCAGAATGGTCCCTGCCACTGCACCTATCAGCCTGTTAGTGGCCATGCTCACTGTGTGGAGGGAAAAGGGAAGATTTTTTAAAAAAAGTTGTTATTATGTACATAGAAGATTTCTGAAAAGAAAAATTAAATGGCACCTCAAAATGGTTAAATACTTTGATAATTCATTGTACAAATTGCTCAGTTCATCTTGAGAAATATGGATTTAACAGATATTATAATTACCTGAATGTAAATACATTGTAAACACCAGTTTAAAAGCTTGCTGAGAGGGGGAGAGAGAGAGAGAGAGGCAATGTCCCATAAACCAAGGCCAGGCCCATCTTTTCCAGGGTGCAGACGCAATTTCCTCCCCTCTGTTCCCTAGCTGATCTTCAGCTGTACCGCGTTACTTTTAACAGGAGACCTCTTTGCCTCCCACATACATACCCTTGATGCTCTGTGTACAATTGTATGGCCCACCATACTAGGAGAGAGAGGGATGGCTGTGTGTGTGCAAGAAATTTGAGCATAGGCCCCCTTTTGAAAATAGTGGCTGCTTTGAGCATTGCTGAAGATCAGCTTGGGAAGAAGAAGCTCTATCAAGCCATGTGAAGAAGAGGCTCTACCTTCCTATGCATAGTTATGCCACAGAAGGGTGGATTGGTGCAAGATTCCATTTAAAAATGTATTTCTCCAACCCATGTAATATTTACACATTAAACCAGACTGTCAGTTTGGGGGATCTCACCCTCCCGCCACTGCTGCATATAAAACCTTTTAATGGGATCTACTAAACTTTACAGGGGCTTTGGTGATGGGGTGGAAGATTGCAATAGGAAAAAGAAAGAAGGAAAGCCTAGTTTTATGAGTGGAAATTACTGGAACCCAAGCCGATACAAAAAGTAAAATTTTAATTAATGTGCTTCATTACCTAAATATTAAATATTACCTAAATATCATTTTTAATTAAAAAAATTATAATTCAGATTCTATGTCGCCACTCCTGCTGACTGGCTTATTAAATATATTAAATAAATCTGGTTGTATATATTTATTTTCTTGACTTCATATTTACATCCCAGCACAATATCACAACACCGCCCGCGGCGCCATGGGCGCCGCAGACTAAATAATCCAGTAAGGGGTTCTGGGGCGGGATGTGTCCGGGATGAGGAAGGGTCCGGATTGGATCCTTCCTCCGGACAGACAATCGGGGGGACCAATCGGCAGGCGCAAAGCGTGCAGTGTGGCTTGCAGTTGCTCCTTTGCCGGCGGCCTGACGCGTTGGAGGCCGGGGGCTCCCTGCCCGGCGGCCTGATGCGACGAGAGGCGCAAAGCGCCTTTCACCGCGTCAGGCGGCCGCCCGACTGAGCCGTCGGCGAAAGACCGCCACCCGGGGAAGGCCCCGCCGCCCGAGGGAGCCCCCGCCGACAGCCCGCCGCCACGGAGCACCCGCAAGACGGTAAGTACCTAGCGCCCGCTATATTAGCCATACAGCAGGCTTGATTACTAGTCTATGACATAAAGGAGTGAACGTACTTCCAATGATACATTGAATGTTTCAAAACCTCCAGGCTGAGTCCTGCTCATGCCAGGAGGCTTTGGGATGCTTGGCACGCTGGCTGAAGCATGTGTCCCCCCACCTTTGCAGGCAAACGTTGACAAATCTGTAAGAAACTGGATGCAAGTCTGAGCGACAGCAGCCTTAATTCCAGAAATTACCGCCCTACCCTCATGCTTGTCCCTACCCCGCCTCCAGTTTCTCTCCCCTTAGAATACCACTTCCTGCCATACCTTGCTTTCCTCCTTTACTGCTCCTCCACCAGCCCTTGCAACATTGAGAGGAGAAAGTGCCTTTGCAGTGTCAAAGGGTCCTGCCTGGCAACACCAGAAGCAGCATCTGTAGCCTCTGAGTCTCCAGCTTCAGCATGCACACTTCATCCTCCAGCATGCTCAGTAGTAGCAAATGAAGTCTTCCTTTGCCCTTACTTTTAAAAAGTGGTTCTAAGGATGGATTTGATGACTGACTTAATAGTGGCATTGTAAAAGCTCCCTGTGAAGGTGGGGGGAGGAATTTAAAGGGACTGGGCATCATGGCTGTTATTGTCTTAAATTTTCCCCCAAACTCTATCTAGCACCCTTTGCATTCAAGCATGCAATGGGCTTTACTGATAGTTTATAGTAAAATTGTCGAAGTGAGCAGTGACTCATGAAAACTCATACCCTGCCACAAATTTTGTTAGTCTAAGGCGCTACTGGACTCTGGCTCTTTTATACTGCTACGAACAGACTACCATCACTATCCATCTCATCTGTCTTAGAGGATGTTTTTTGCAAAACTGGAGTATACTTGAAACTGGTACGTTTGGTAGATCAATATACTTTAGTTGCTTAAAAATACAGATAGCATCTATTATATAATTAGATATAAGCATTTGGTGGGGAAATGCTTGATTGTTTGATTCTGTATGTCTACATGGTGTGAAGAACATTCTTTTCAGACTAATAACATTTTGATTCCTAGATAATGAGTCCATGATCCAGGTATCACAATAAACCATGGTTGTGGTGTTGTAGTTCAATGAAGCCACAGTGAATTGTGTTATCTAATTCCAGATGGTAGTGACTGATTTATATCCTGTGTAAGAAAAGATGGGAACTATGCATGAGCGGGCCTGTTCTGGAGAAGTTTTATTGCTAAAAAACCTCTAGAGGTCACCGTGTGCCCAAGTCAAAATGCTGACTCTGCTCAAAGAGCACATGCTGTCATGCTGCAGTGACCTCGACCCTCAGTACCTCTAGGGCTGATGAAGTTAAAGAGCCTGTAGCAGGCAGGAGGGAGGATATGTGTTCCTGCACAAAAGATACTTGATGAAAAACAGTTACAGGTAAGAAACTATGTTTTCATCAACAACAACAGAGAGCCAGTTTGGTGTAGTGGTTAGGAGTGCGGACTTATAATCTGGCATGCCAGGTTCGATTCTGCACTCCCCCACATGCAGCCAGCTAGGTGACCTTGGGCTCACCACAGCACTGAGAAAGCTGTTCTGACCGAGCAGGAATCTGTTCTGACCGAGCAGGAATTCAACTCCCTCACAGGGTGTCTGTTGTGGGGAGAGGAAAGGGAAGGCGACTGTAAGCCACTTTGAGCCTCCTTCGAGTAGAGAAAAACAGCATATAAGAACAAACTCTTCTTCTTCTTCTTCTTCTACAATCTTCTACGCAGTTCATTCATAGGGATTCTAGCAAACCGCTCACCTGGCTGCAGGAATATACTCCCTCTATTTGAAGAAAGAAAATATTCAATACAGCTTTCCCAACTTGTGCTTCTCTTCTGGCCTGGTTATCCAAAGCATAATAACAAATGAATTTATCAGCTGAAGACCATATCACAAGCTCTGCAAACTTCCAGAAGTGGTACTCCATCTGGAAAAGCTGTGAATGATGCCATGTCTCTCATGGATTGTGCCCTAACTCCTATAAGACATTCTCTTCCTGCTTCACTGTAACATCTTCTAATTGTGGAGACAATGCACCTAGAGATAGTTTCCCCACTATTAGGGCCAGCCAAACACAGGAACAAAACAAGTTCTTCCTTAACCCCAATGTTCTCTTTAAATAGAAAACAGTCCTTCTAACATCTAAAGTGTGTAAAAGCCTTTCCCCTTCAAATTCAGTGTGAGGGAAAAAACACAAGCAAAATCACTTAGGCACAAATGTCAAGCTTGGATGTAAAACTACCTTTTCTGTGAAAAACTTTAACGGGGATCAGACCTCAACACTGCTAACTCAATCTTCTAGCTGAAGTGACAGCTACTAAAAAACTAACTTTCATAGTTAGCACTTCTGACAGGCATCTCTGTAATGGTTCAAAGGGATTCTTCATCAGCTGAGCCAAAAGCAAGGATAATGTTCCTTAGGGCAGTGGTCCCCAACCTGCGGGCCGTGGCCCGGCGCCGGGCCACGAAGGCCATGGCGCCGGGCCGCGGTTCCCTCTCCCCACCCCCGCCCCCGCCCTGCAGTAAAAAACTTCCCAAGCCGCAAGCTTGCGGCCCGGGAAGCTTCTTACTGCGGGAGGGCGGGGAGAGGGAATCAGGGCCGGGCCGCGCCCGTGCGGGCTGTGCCCGCGGGTGCGGCCCGATGCACGGGCGTGGCCCGTGGGCGCGGCCCGATGCGCGGGCTCGGCCCGCGGGTGTGGCCCGAAGCGCGGGCATGGCCCGCGGGGCGCGGCCCGGTGTGTGGGCGTGGCCCGGTGTGTGGGTGTGGCCCGCGCGGGCGCGGCCCAATGCCTTGCCGGTCCCCAGCCACAGAAAGGTTGGGGACCACTGCCTTAGGGAACAATAGACTCAGCAAGAGGTTCTGTAATCCCTTAAGGAATCTATTTTGACTAGTGAGAAGCAAACAAGCATTTCCCTTCAAAACTTGCCCCAAACACTGAAATTGCAGCTAAATGTACCTTTAACAAGGAAAAACTTTAACCATTTGTCTTTAGTGACAACAGATAATGAAAAATGGCTTGCAGAGGAGCAGCTAAGGGGGTTGCTGATTGACAGAACACCACTGAACAAACCTCCTCCATTTATATGCATATAATTTTCTGGTTGTTGCTGTTGTTAGGTACGAAGTTGTGTCCGACCCATCGCGACCCCATGGACAATGATCCTCCAGGCCTTCCTGTCCGCTACCATTCCCCAGAGTCCATTTAAGTTTGCACCTACTGCTTCAGTGACTCCATCCAGCCACCTCGTTCTCTGTCGTCCCCTTCTTCTTTTGCCCTCGATCGCTCCCAGCATTAGGTTCTTCTCCAGGGAGTCTTTCCTTCTCATGAGGTGGCCAAATTTTCTGGTACTTGATTTCAAAGCTTTTATAAGTCACTGCATGGGAGAACACTAAGTCTTTGTCCCATACTTCCAAGCTGCCAAGTTGAAATTATAGAAGTCACCAGCCTCCGCTCATGTCTAGAGATGGGGCCTAAATAAAACACGCCTCTCTGATGCTGGAACTCATTGCTGGTAATTAGCCTCGGAATAATACAGTCCTGGGTATCTAGGATATGGGTGTGATGGCCATCACATGGATAGATATCATCACTCTGCTTCTGAAGGTAGATCCCCCTGGTGTAATGTCAGATTCACTGAAATCACTGGAGACCTCAGGGTAGACAGTTTTTCCACAAATGGTTGAGTTGATTTTGTTGTCATACATGAAGCCAACAGGACAGTCAACTTGGACTCAACTTTATTCTTAACCTTTGTTTTCTTAGCAGGTGGTTTTGAAGAGGTCTGCTTATCATGAGACCTCTAATCCAACTGGATCTGTAAACACATCAAACCTGGGGGAGGTGCTGAATGGGTCAAATCTGACATTGCCTCTGTCAGGCTTTTTCAGGAGCTGCCTTGGTCAGGGGCTTACAAGCTGCTTTCAGTTTTCTAGCTCAATCCCCCCCTAGCCTTAGGGGTAACCTTTTGGCAGAACTTACAAGTGGTTACCAAGTGTTCTTTGCCCAGACAAAACAGACAATGGTCGTGCTCATCTGTCTGGGGCATTTTTGCACATTTCATGCACTTTTTAAACCAGGCTTTCTGAGCCTTTATAATTAAAATCTTCTCACCAACAGGTTCCTAATGGATGAAACAGAAAGCAAACTACAGAACATCCAACTTCTTTGGTGGCAAAAGAGGAACTGAGAGTTTAGGGTGCTGCCATGCAGCAGCATGTGCTTTTGGGGTGAAATAAAGGCTTTGGATTAGGTGTGCCGTGCCCTCTAGGTGTGCCGTGCTCTTTTTACCTATAAAACCTCTCCGGGGCAGGCCTGCTCATGCATAGCCCCCATGTGTGAACTGCACAGAAGACTGGTGACCAAATAAATAACAAGCAAACTGAGTTTTACATAGAAAATAGGATTTGTATTGTGGCAGGGTTGGTTGCACAGTCTAAATGAGCCACAGCAATACAATTTTGTTCCAGGATATCCCATGATCAAAGTAAAAAGTCACCTGTTCACTGTATTGCAAACTGTTCAGCACTAAGAACTGTGATAATGCTGCTATAGACTACACAATGGTTCACACACAATATACACACCTCTTCTTATTTCCTCTCAGTTTGATATGGCATATTTCTGCCACAATAGTCCCATTTCCCAGTGTATCTATGTTACATTCCACTCAGCATCCATGGTCTTCCTAAAATTCAGTTTATAATCTTAAATCTTATCTCAGCCCATCAGAGGGTTTGAAAGCATTGTTTTACATTCATTCTGAAAAGATTTTAAAAATAAATCTAGCCTTGGCTTAACCTGTCTTGAGTGATGAAATACTGGTAAAGTCCCTCTTCCAAACAAAGCCTAGAGTCCTTTGGGAATGCCACAGAGGAAGGGGAATGGTCCCACTTACCACTGGGAAGACTGGGGGCCATTCCGCACAGATTCATTGTAGCAGGAGTGTGGCAAATTGAAATCACTACTAAAATGCAGTTATGCACAACGTCGTAGACAATCTGCCACACTCCTGAAACAGAGCCGCAAAAAGCGCTTCGTTGTAGCGCTTCCAGGGTAATCCCAAAAAGTGTTTTCACCCTCTGAAAAGCGCTACACTCTTGCAACCAATCTGCAACACTAGCGGAAAATTTCTGTGCGTTACCATTGTTGCGGTTTCAGCAAAGTCCCTCCCCCTGGCTCTCTCCTCTGATCTTCCAGAGAAGTGATCGTCATTTTTTTTCTCGGAGTGAGCGGAGAGCAACGAGCCTTCATTCACCCAGCGAGGCTTCCCCGGCTGCAGTCCCTCCCCAGAGCTGTTTTAAGTCACCAAGCACCACACAGCCCCGTTTGCTGGTTCCCTTTATTTTCGGCCGAAAATCACACCCATGCACGGGGAAGGGGGGGTTCACTTGGGGGAGCGTGGCCACCTGCTAGCTAGATGGGTCTCTCCATTGCAACGAATCAACGCAGATTCGTTGCAACGTGTTTTTTTTTTTTTAAACCTGCATTAAAGGGAAAGGGGCTTTACGGGAGCATGATAACAGCTGCCGATTGGCTGCTCGTTTGATTGACGGCCAGGGGCGGGACAAAGCTCAGCAAATATCACTTCCTGGATAGCGATTTTTGCCGAGACCGGAAACCTGTGGGAAACGATTGAAACGCAACTGGATTCCACTACAAAGGCAGGTATGCATAACGGCGAATTCCACTATTTAAAATGGCGTTTTTTCGTTCCAAAACCAATTTGCAACATTGATCCTGGTGCGGAATGGGCCTGGGTCCCTTTGTTCTCCCAATCCGTAAAAGGCTTTAGTGCTCCAAAAAATGGGCTGAGTGCTTAGGACCAGCCTTAACTTACCTCCTCTTGAAACTCTGAATAAACATGTAACAATCTGAATACAAGAAAACCTTGCTGCTTGCTATAGCACTGTTTTCATCCTGCTTGGGTGGGGCTGCCTCTGTTTCCATATTATAGAATCATAGAATCATAGAGTTGGAAGGGGCCATAAAGGCCATCCAGTCCAACCCCCTGCTCAATGCAGGATTAGCCCTAAGCATCCTAAAGCATCCAAGAAAAGTGTGTATCCAACCTTTGCTTGAAGACTGGAGACTTTGCTTGAATATTGGAGTGTCCCAGGGCATGTTCCAAAGATATTCTTCCCTGCCTCATAGCTCCAATATGAAAAACTAGTGTTTTCCACATGAAGAACAGCTTGCATAGTTTCCCTTTTGCTGTTGCAGCTGTCAATACAACACAGCAGCAGCAGGGCTTCCTTATGGCAGGTTTCCCTGCAGACTCAACCCCTCAGCAGTAGCCATCCCCCCCATACAACCAGGGTTTTTGTTGTTGTTGTTGTTTTCAAGTTGGCAACTGAATGTTCTTGGAACAATACACAGATTACTATATGAGATTCCATGAATTCTTCACTTTCTCTGAATTTTCAACCCTCTCAGTCTGTGTCTATATCCCTCTTAAGCATAAAGGTAAAGGTATCCCTTGTGCAAGCACCGGGTCATGTCTGACCCTTGGGGTGACGCCCTCTAGCGTTTTCATGGCAGACTCAATACGGGGTGGTTTGCCAGTGCCTTCCCCAGTCATTACCGTTTACCCCCCAGCAAGCTGAGTCAACCTTGACTTAAGCATATCTGTAACTAAAGGGGCTTAAGGCTTACTGTTTTAAAAATAAAAGCTGGGGATTCAGAACACCTGATTGTTATACCATTACGACATTCAACTGCCAATTTAAAAATGCAGAGGGAGGACAATGGCTGCCATATGGGCAGTATTAAAGCAATCCAAACTTTCCCAGTGCAGTCATCTAAGCATTGCTGAAATTATTTCCAAAATTTCACAGCAACAGGCTTAGGAAAGATAAGAAAAAAAGAAAGGAAACCTCAGGAGGCAAACAAATGTACCACAAGGCTGCTTGAAAACGGGGGGGGGGGGGGGGGCGAGGAAGGAAACCACTTGCCAGAAGCATCAGTTCTAGGGCAAATAACCGACATGGCCTCTATGTGTTTTTTATATATTTAAGCCCATTAAACCTGCAACATGACATTCTAAAAACAATTCAAAAGGATGTTTTAAGGATCTGTGAGTTTTCTTCACAAATGAAAACAAAAATTGTAGAGAAGAGGCACAATTTTTCCAAGAAGTCCTACAATTAAATGAACAAGAGCTGCTCCTGAGCACGGCTGGACAAAACAGTCAGACTCTCACACTTTTCTGGGATGTTAAAGTAACCGTAAAGCCATGAATTCTTAGTTGTGTTTAACAGAATGGGAATCCAACAACTACATCAGGAGGGTGTGGCTATGGTTATCAACAGACGTCAGTTGTGCTAAAACTCATCTAGGTTTTTGTTAATAAAAACAACTCTGAAAGAAAAAAAACTTCTTATGCTGATGATTTTCTAGGAAGGATCTCTGGAGCAACATTTACAACATCCCAGAAACACAAACACAGGTGCTTTGCTTCAAGCTGTCCTGTTGAATATCATACATGATACAAATATATTTGAAAAACTGAAATCATACAAACCCTTTGGTCCATTTGGTTGTTCTGGGTCTTCTTTTTTCCTAGTATCAGGCATGCTACAATCCATACCTGCCCAGGTATTATCACAAATACATGTAGCTTCATTACTGCAAACCTAAAAGAAGCGGTTAACATGGGTTAATAAAAAAGTATACTGAATTCACATATTTATTTATTTATTTGATTTATATATATTTATTTATATGACAATGACTGAATGGAATAAGAACTGGAATTTACAAAATGAAATAGTGGAACTTCCTGAAGGTTACTTCTCTTCAGTGGAGCAAAATCATCAAAACTGGTCACACAAGAAAGAGCTATGCAAATTTGTGGGGATGGTATTGGCTCAGAGTGAAGCTAACTTTCCAGACTTAGTATAGCCAGCTGCATAATAGATTTTGTGTCTGACTGGATGGGATGTGGATGATTTCACCCCATTGGAGGGAAGTTCCAATGTTTCATTCTCCTTCAATGAGGGAAGTATTCCAAACTCGTTATATAGACAAACTACAGCCTAGGTGGGATTCCACCACTATGTTGCACACCTTTCCAACAGATTAAGCTTTTGTAGATTTTAACCCCTTATTTTTTCTGGAGCCTTCTTCCCTTAACTTGTTCAGAACCCTGCTCATCAAGGGTACAGGCATAAAACACTGCCCCAATCCACCAAAACTGGAAGACATCAGCTAGGGATCCCAGTATCCTCCCTGCTAGGGAGCAAAAAAGCAGGACCTTCTTGAACTCTGCTGTCACAAAGAGGTCCACCTCTGGAACCCCCAGCAGTAAAAAAGGACACAAACATAGTTGTGTCTCAGTGACCATTTGTAATTTGTCTGGAATTGCCTACTTAGCTTGTTGGCCTTAGTACTGAGTACACCCACAACATGAATTGCTGTGGGCCGAACTTGGAAAATCTGCTATTATTCCAAGAAAAGCGACCACCATAGCCATACTGTGGAGGCTGGTGATGAGGCATAGGAGAAGGGGGAGGAATCAGCCAAGATGCCTTGAGCAGGAGGGAGCCACAGGAAACTGAAAGCAACCTGTGGTTCCTCCAGGAACGGACAATCCCACTGCCCCACATAGGCTGGGGAAGGATCATATGAAGACTGGAAGGCAGAATGCCACATGGTTGGTTGGTGCTAGGGAATGAAGGTTCTTGACTGGGAACCAAGGGGAGTAAGACTGGAGACAGTGTATACCGAGTTAAAGGAATCAATGATGCAGATGGAACCGATGCAGATATTTGTCTGCCAAACCACAGTTGAAGTCACTGTGCTTGGACTTCTTGGACTTCTTAGACTTCTTGGGATGAGGTTAAGAAGGCTGAATTGCCAGAGTTTGTTCCATAATGGCTTCCTTAGTAGCAGAAGCCGGGGATGGAGTTTGAGAGACCGGCCTCTTCTCAAGACGGGTTGGAACCGATGCCGGAACCGATACCGTTGAACTAACCAAAGCGGCTCCAGGGTTATGGGCGTGAGTGGAAGTTGGTTCAGATGCCTCTTTAAGAGGTCCTGTCAAGAGGACCTTCTCCCACAGCATGCTTTCAGCCTGGAAACGCGATCTGACCTGGCCTTCGGGGTGAACTTTTGGCAGATGCAGCACATGCTGACATTGTGTACCACCCCCAGACAAAGAAGGAATTGGTTGTGCTCATCCATGTGGGGGTTCTTAACCCCACAATGGGAGTATTTCTTGAAAATGGCCTTTGAGACCATAGCGAAACAAGATGTTGGAGACTTTGACTATACTTTGCGGTGGCAAAAAAGGAACTGAGGGTAAGAGGGGCACTCTGCCTCTAGTCACGTGTGCATTACAGCAGGAAGCCACGTTTATGTGCACCATGTCAGGGCACTAGCGCCCCCTATAGGAGCTAAGTTAGAAAAGACTTTCCATGGCTGGCCTGCGCTTACACAGTCCCAATGCAGGGCTGCATCACAAGATGGATAATGAATTTCCTTTGACAACCAAAGAGTGTATGCTGGAGATCAAGGGACCTACAGGAACAAAAATCATGTGGAATGAAAACTGCAATAGGGAAGGAAAACTGGGTGAGATGGAATGATCCAGTGTGATCCAACCCAGCAGGTTAAATCAAAAGTGACAACTAAACTAACAACTATTCAAATACTAAATCTATTAACTGTCTAAAAACTAGAACCTTTTAAAGAACAACAAGAATATTTGACTATAATAATGACAGAGTAAAGGCAGGAGGGGTTAGTCACCCTGCTACTCCTTGAGAGGCAGGAAGAAGACTGCAGGGTGCCCCCACCACATGGAACAGGAAACAGAACTTTCATCCTGCCTCCCTGTTAAAGTGGTGAGATGTCCTCCAGACTCTCAAGGGAGAACATGAAAAATCCAGGTGGATAGCAATGTTGACCGGAAGTAACAGAACACAATTGGAGTCAAATGGCACCTTTAAGACCAACAACTTTTTATTCAAGGTGTGAGTTTTCGTGTATATGTTTGAGAAACTCACACCTTGAACAGAAACCCTTGTGCCTGCAGAAATGGTGCACTGGATCCTCTTAAATACAGAAATATATTAGCTGGGACTTACCCCATGTGCTGAACAAACTTTTCCATTAATACCAACAGGGCAACTGCTTATGTTCAGGGACTGAATGGATAGGCACTTTCTGTCCATGCACATCATATAAGGACCACATGGAGCTCCATCTTCCACATATCCTAAGTCTGTATCGTCATCTAAAAGTACATGAGAGCCACTGCAAGAGGAAGTTTCAAAACTCCTGTTACCATAATAGAAAGGCCACAAAAGGTATGCAATTGCCTCAGTATTTATTATCTCAATCCACTTTTAAGTTAACGATACGCTTTCAGAAACAGGCGCTAAAATTAAACGGGGTTGTACTTACCTGTAACCGTTGTTCATTGCTGTCTTGTTCATTGACACTGGGACTACGCAAGCTCAGGTCAGCCATAAAAAGTTTTCTCAAGCTAAGCTCCTTTATGGGGTGCTATCGCCCCGACACGCTGCGCATGCGCACACCTTCCCACTGGTCAGAGGCAGAGCGCCCCACCGCCACCGAGAGCCCAGGACAGAACAATCCGAGCCAAGACCTGTGTGTCTATGATTCTATGACCTCCAAAGACAGAACACTGGTGATGGAGGGAATGTGAGTTTATGTAGAATCGTAGACACACATCCCCTCCATCACCAGTGTTCTGTCTTTGGAGGTTAGACCTCCAAAGACAGAAGGCTAACAGTGGGGATGGAGGGAATGTGTGTCTGCACACAAGATGTCAACAAACAATGGTTACAGGTAGGTGCAACCCCGTTTTCATTATCCATCTTGTGATACAGCCCCTCATTGGGACCTTCATGATCTGAGGAGCAGGGTGAGCCTTTGGGAGAACAAAGACTGGAAAACTGCTCTACCAAACTCTGAATCTCTCCTGTCTTGGAGGTTGATGGAATAGTGCTTTATGAAAGTATTTTCTCTTGCCCAGGTAGATGCCTGGCAGATGTCCTTCAGGGGAACACTTTGATGGAGGCAGCTGACAAACTGATCACCTGAAGAGAGTGTGCCCAGATTCCAACAGGACAAGTAAATTTCACAGCTAAATAAGCCACTTCGATCGCAGACACAATCCACCAAGCGATAGTGCTGGATGATGCCTTGTTACCCTTATTAGGACCCCACTAACAAATGAATAAAGAATCTGTTTTCCTAAAATGCCATGTTCTGTGCAAGTAATATAAAATAGTCCCGCGAACATTGATGGATTGTAGGGACCATATTCTTCCCTGAACCAACTCAAAGGTTGGTTCCGGGAAGAATATGGGTAACATGATAGACACATGGAACCGAGACACCAACCTTGGGGAGGAAGCGTGGATCGGGATGCAGAGTGGCCTTTTTGGGGAAGAATTGTAAAAAAGCAGAATCAGCTCTTAGAGCACCTATCACCCCCACTCTCCTGGCTGAGGTAAATGCAACCAGGAAAACTGTCATAATGGTCAAAAGGCCCGAAGGGACTGTGTTCAATGGCTCAAAGGGAGAAAGCATTAAAGCTATAAGGGCAAGTACCACTGGGGAGCCATCTTTGAGCAGGGGGAAACATATTAAGTAAACCATTAAGGAAGCATTGGGATAACTTATGAGAAAACAGGGAGCACCCCTGGAACTGGTCATGAAAAGCAGACAGAACCGCCAAGTGGATATGAATGGAGGTGACTGCTAGACCCTGGCGATCCAGGGATAACAAGTACTCCACAACATGGGGAGTGGGCAAGAAAAGGGAAGAGATGACTTTCCCAGATCCACTGATCAAATCTGGCCCATTTAAGGTTGTACACATATCTGGTAGATTGGCATTTAGATTGTAAGAGCACCTCTTTCACCCCGAGATAGGGGTTCGGAACCCAATGGATCAGCCAAGCAGTAAGGTGTAACTTCTGGAGCTGAAGGAACAGGGGGGACAGGAAGGAGGCCAAATTGTGGTTCTCCGGAAAGAGGATTCATCATCCTTTGGAGAGGTCAAGAAGGGCTGGGTACCAGCACTGGGGAATCAAAATGATGGAAGTACGCTCCCATAGTGCCTTCTGAAGCACCTTGGGGAGGAGGGGGAGAAAGGCACAGAACCACTCGTGGGACCATAAAATATCAATAAAATATCAGTTGGGAGCAAAGGAACCAGTGTTGTTCTTCCTGTGGAGGCGAGCCAATGGGACCAGTGGTTGAAAAGCAAGTAAACCAAGAAGTCACTGCATGAACTTCAACGGTCTACATTGGTTCCTAGATGGACTGAATCATGGCTCGTACAGAGCAAAAATGGTCACCAGGCAAAAAAGGTTTAGGCCCGAGCCGACTCCAAGGTGGAACCAATTAATTGACCACCATGGAAGGGATCAAACATGATTTTTGGTAATTCACCTGCGGGGCCAGAGCCAAGCAAAGGTCCAGTGTCTTCGTTACATATGTGGATAGCACCTGTGATGTTGAGGCTACAAATAATAATAAGAGTTGGTTCTTATATCATCTAAATAGGGAAAAATCATGATTTCCTGTGCACAGAGGTGCGAGTCTACTATAGCCATGAATTTAGTAAACACCCTTGGGTCCCTGGCCAGACCAAATGGAAGCACCGTATATTGAAAAATATGGGATCCTTGGTGGAAATGTAGGCATAGCTTATCCCGAGGGTGAATTGAAATGTGGAAATAAGCATCAAGATCAAGGACTGTGAACCAATCTCTGACTGAAAGAAATTCAACCACCATTGGCAAAGAAACCAAACGAAAATGTGAAATCAACAGGCATTTATTAAGATCCCTTAGATCCAATATGGAGCGGAAGCCACCATCTCATTTCTCAACCAAAAAGAAAAGAGAATGGAAGCCAGATCTAAGGAGGCCAACTGGTCTCTCCTCAATTGCTTTTTTAGTCAGGAGGTCAAGGATCTGGGAATCCAACTCAGGGCAGGTATTAACATATGCCTCTGAACCAAGAGAGCAAGCTGGGAATGAACAAAACTCTAAATGGTAACCATGGGAAATGATTGATAGGATCAAAGAGTCCCAAGTGTTAAGGGACTAAATAGAGGCAAAACAAGCCAAACGGTTGTCAAAATCCACTCGGTGGGTGGGGTGGGAAGGTAATTTGTCAGAATCTATTCTGGTTCTGTTGTTGTAGGGGTTGATCTCTCTGAGCAAACTGCTGCCCTTTGGGGCGCGGTGCCTGATGCCTTTTTTTTTTAATTGGTGGTATGGGTGGGAAGGATACTGCTGAGGAGGAGGACATGAATGGAAGAACAGAATAGTGAATCCCTGCTGACTTTGGTTGAAACGGGGTGATAGGTGGGAACTGGAGGGAAGTCCTCAGGGAACAGGCTGATGACTCTTCTTCAACGAGGAGAGGAATTCATCCGTGCTTGCGGATGAAGAGAGACTCCTTCTCAAAGGGGAGAACTTCCACCTTAGCTTGAGCCACCATGGCTTGAGTTGAGACATCTGCGGCATGTTTTTCAGCACTGCTTAGATGTAACAGGGCCTCAGATTGGATCAGCTTGGCTAATGCTTTCAACTCATTCAGTAGCATGTCAAGATACGGACATTCCTTTCCAGAGAACTATCTGATAACCTGTGTTTATTGCCTGGTAGTTTGTAATCTGGAACGCCATAGCAGTGGACGAATAGGACTTCCTGCCCAAGCCCTCTAATTTGAGGCTTTCATGGTCCAATGAAGCAGAGCGTTGACGTGGATGTTATTTAGCTGCATGTCGTCAAAAATAGTAGATGTAAAAGGGGGATGAATCGACAGGATATCACAGGAATCTTGCTTGACCCTGTAAAGAGCATCTAGCTTCTTTGGTGCAGGCATGGCCGAGGCCGGTTTCTTCCAAATTGGGGCCGTGATGCGCTCGAACCCCTCTAGGATCAGTAATACAATGGATGCATGAATCTCTGAATAGAGTCGACTAAGGACCTTGTCCTTCAGATGGGTGTCAGAGGAAGAGATGTCTAACTCTACAGAGTTCGCCATATGGCGGAGCTGCTCGGAGTGGGGACAGTAGTCCTCAGAAGGGAAGGGGTTCCCAAAGGCATCGTCTGGGGAGGGATAGGAAACTGTGCTTGGTGAAGGAGGAGGGCGAGTGGGTTCACTCTCCTCCATTTCTAACTACAAGGTATGGGGATGCGGCTTGTTGAACCCAAAAGCCACTTGTGGTTCATCCACAAACGGACGATCCCCCTGGCCTACATAGTCCATGGATATAGAACAGTATATACATAGAATGGTCAGTTGATGCTCCAACTAGGGATTGAGGCTTCTTGACTGGGAACCGCAGGGGGTGGGACTGGAGATGGTGTATGCTGAGTTAGCAGAACTGATGATGCAGTCAGAACGAAAGGGTCTAGTGACTTGCTGGCTGAACCGTAGTCAGAATGACTGGAACAGTCTCGGTGTTTGGACTTCTTAGACCTCTTGGAATGAGGTTTAGAAGGTTGAGGTGCCGGAGCAGGATCCGTAGTGGCCTCCATAGCAGAGGGGGCCAGGGATGGAGTCAGGTAAGACGGGCCAGAACTGAAGCCGAGGCCATTGAACGAACTGAAGCAGCCCAAGGGTTATAGGAGGGAGCAGAATATGTGGGCTCTGAGGCTGATTTTGGAGGGACGGTGGAGAGGGCCTTCTCCTAAAGTGCCACTCTCAGCCTGGAAGCAAGATCTGGCCTGGCCTTTGGAGTGAACTTCTGGCAAATTCAGCACACGCCGACTTTGTGTGCCTCATCCAAACAAAGGAGGCAGCGGACATGTTCATCTACGTGAGGCATTTTAATGCCACAGTAGGAACATTTTTAAATAATAGCCTTTGAGGTCATAGGAAAAAGTGAGGAGCTGTTGAAGATACGACTGTTCATTGCGGCGGTGAAAAACAAACCAAAGGAATGGGACATGTGCGTTCTGGCGGGAAGCCATGTGCATGCGCATGTGCAGTGTGTGTTGGGGCAGTAGCACCCCTTATAGGAGCTTAGCTGGAGAAAACTTTATGTGGCTGGCCTGCACTTGCGCAGTCCCAATGTGGGGCTGCATCACAAGATGGATAATGAATATTTATTTATTTATATTTATATACCATCCTTCCCTCAGTGCGGTTTACATAAATTGCAGAAACGGTACATAGAACTTAGTTTTCATAACAATTCTCATACAACATAAATAACATTAACATTATTAACATTAAACTGTAACACAGGTGCAAACTATAACAATGCAAACAGATCCTTCTACCATATTTGCATACACATCTGTTGTTTAGGATAAATATCTATATATTAAACTACTATGCAATACTGAACCAAATTAAAGGATTTTGGCAATGTTTGTCAATGGCGAAAACACAAGGATTACTGAGATAATCATCAGGGAACTTGCAAGGATGTCCGGGAGGTGGGAATTTCTTTCCCCTCCGCGAAAGCCACTAGAGAATTTGCACTTTTTCTACTTCTATCTCTCTTCTTTCCCACTGTGAAAACAATCATGGACCCTCTAGTTTTACTCTTTGAGCTGTGCAAGAAGTATCTTGTCAAAACGAGAGGTTGCTATTTAAAAAAGCAACAGATCTCCCAACTACAGAGATCAGTTCCCCCCAAGGAGTTGAAAGTTTCACACTGGGAAATTCCTTGAGATCTGCGAGAGGAGCCTTGGGAGGGTGAGGTTTAAGGATAGAAGTGACCTCAGCATGTTATTATGCCATAGCCTCTAGCTTCCAAATAAGTCATTTTCTCCGTGGGAAGTTATCTCATCTAGAGCAGTGGTCCCCAACCTTTTTCAGGCCGAGGACCGGGGGGAGGGAGAGAGAGGCGCGGGTGCACCTGCGCGTTTGCGCCCACACCTCCCCCCACCCCGCAACACGGCTAAGCTTGAGTGCCATGCCATGGGGGGAGAGGGAGGTGCACTGGCGCCCCCCCTCCACCGCTGCAGCCCAGTACCGAGGGCTCCATGGCCTGGTATCAGGCTACGGCCCGGGAGTTGGGGAACACCGATCTAGAGAGCAATTATAATTCCAGGTGATCTCCAGCCCCTTCCTGAAGGGTGGCAATCCTTGTTCCCCAGGAGGAAACGGCTATTTTGGAGGGCAGAGTTTATGATATTACGTTGTTCTCTATTCCCATAATTTGACATTTGATTTTTAAATAATGTTTCACTGCTCTAATTATAACTATTGCTAAATATTATAAGAATTCAGTATTGTATTTGTATATTATATTACAGATTCCCCTGAAGAAGTTCATTTGGGACACATGCAGGGAATTTTTAGCAGAGTAAAAATATATTCTATTATAAATATATATACAAAATATAATGTATGACAAACATAAAAATATTTTTAAAATTCTGCTGCACTGGGTTTATTTCTTATCAGTAAACTAGCTTCAAAGCCCGTTCCTAAGAACGGGCCTTGAAAGGGTCCCCTCCCCTGGCCCCTGGCCAGGCAGCTTAAGGTGGCTTTGGGCTGCAGCTTGCAGCCAGATCAAGTGGGGCGGGCGGGGACTGAGCAGCTCATTAGCAGGGCCGGGACACAGCAGGCCAGGAGGCCCTCGTCAGCAGGCCCAGCCTCGCAAGCCAAGAGACCCTAGTTAGCAAGCCCTCCACCATGACTCTTTGCTCAGGGCCCTCTCCCATTACCTGCTGCTGGCTCCAGGCACTGAGGTGTCTGAGAGCAAAGAGGCTAGAGTCCAGGGACGGAGGACAGGAGCTGCAGGGGCAGGGCCAACCCTGATTGGCCCTATTCTAACTTGGACAGCCGGACACATCCCACCCCCTAGGCTGTTTCACAAATATAGAGAGGAACAACAATGGATAAGGATGGCAAGTTTCGTTTATTTCCTTTTACTGCCTTTTACTGGCAGAAGCCAAGGTTTGAAGGTTGAGATCACTACTATGACTGTTTTATCACCAATCACTGAGGACATTCATTTCTTAAGGCTACAGGTGCTTCCCCCTCACCCCAATCACATATTAATGTTGATAACATGTCCTCACATGGAATCCAAAACTTACAATATTTTGGTGATTAAACCTTTGGTCCTGCCCACATCTGTTCTAAATGCAGTGCTGTAAATGAAGCTACTAATGAAATTTTGTTGGTTCAGTATTTTCATGCTTGCAATGTTTCTAGTTCTCTTCCTCATCCTTCTGCTTCATTTCCACCTGCAAAGAATCTTCTCATATAATGCACTTGCTGGAATGTTACAGGGTGTATCTTAATGTAAGAAAGATTAAATCACCTGAAAGTTTTATTAAACCTGTAATTTTGGTTCTTAAAAAGTTATTTTTAAATGTATCTTAATTCTTTGCATAAAAATGCTAGACAACATCTTTGAATACATAGTGCAAAGGTTAGTACACACCTGCAGTTTACTACTACGCCTTGATGGAAAAAAGAAGTTGGCGTAATTTCTCCCTGAAGGTGACCAATTCGTGGAGCGCCATCAAGATTTGCACAAAGCAATAATCCACAGAACACATCACTGCAAAATAAAAGTCAAGGAATGGTCAAGTGGCAAGCATTGTAGTAAAAATAATGTAAAATGCTTTTATTTATTTATTTGTTTGTTTGTTTATTATATTTATATACCGCCCTCCCCGGGGGCTCAGGGCGGTTTACATAATAACATAAGAACAATACATGGAACAGTCTATAAAACATTTGAATAACTGTGCAATAATAACTGATAATTGTAAACATATAACATTATAATAGTATAACCAATAAACAATACAACGTTGCAACATACAAACAGGTCCAGAGTGTATAGGTGGTGTTCTGAGGGGGGGGGGGAGCAGGGGCCCTTTGGTCGCTGTTGGTTATATCTGGTCTCAACCAAATGCCTGGTGGAAGAGCTCCTCCTTGAAGGCCCTGCGGAACTGTTTAAGCTTCGTCAGGGCCCTGATCTCCTCCGGGAGCTTGTTCCACCAGGTGGGGGCCAGAACAGAGAATGCTCTGGCCCTGGTCGAGATCAGGCGAACTTCTTTATGGCCGACCTTTAGCTGATTGGTAGCAGTGGAGCACAGGGCTCTTTTGGGGGCGTAGGCAGGGAGGCGATCCCTCAGGTACACTGGGCCCTGACCACATATGGCCTTGAAGGTAATTACCAGAACCTTTAGTCTGATCCGGAATTCAACTTGCAACCATTGCAGTTGATGGAGAATGGGCCAGATGTGGGACCTCCACGGTGTTGCAGTGAGGATCCTGGCCACTGCATTTTGAACCAGCTGCAGTTTCCGGGTCAAGACTAAGGGCAGGCCTGCTTAGAGAGAGTTACAAAAGTCCAGTCTAGAGGTGACCGTCGCATGGATCACTGTGGCTAGGTGTTCTAGGGCCAGGTAGGGCATTAGTAGCTTGGCTTGGCGGAGGTGGTAGAATGCCAGCCGCGCTACCTTTGTGATCTGGGCTTCCATTGTGAGGGAAGTGTCCAGAATCATGCCTAGATTCCTGGTTGAGTGAGCCATAGAGAGCTGCACACCATCCAGGGCAGGCAGGCGTGCTTCCTCACATGGGCCCTTCCTATCCAGCCACAGGATCTCCATCTTTGAAGGATTGAGCTTCAGACGACTCTGCTTGAGCCATCTCGTCACTGCTTCTAGGCAGCTGGCTAATGTTTCTGGGTGAGAGTCAGGGCGGCCATTCATCAAGAGGAGGAGCTGGGTGTCATCTGCATATTGATGGCAACCCAGCCCAAACTTCCGTACCAGTTGTGCAAGAGCTGCATACCAGTTGTGCAAGAGCTGTTCAAGGCTACGCAAGGCCCTGTTTTCACCTGATTTTATTTCAAGAGATTTCCATCTGAGTGATACTGCACAAGACTGCATTTAAGAAGAGCAAGTATTCTTAGCTGTGCCATTACAGTTCCAAAAAGGTAAACTCACTGTTTGTTGCATGGAATCCATTTATCTCCATCCTTTCCACAATTTCCTTTTATGGTACCTTCTGTGTTAAGCTTCTCATAACAGTGCTTATGAGACCCTGACGCCTCTAGTGAAGTAAATGAGAATGTTAATTTCTACTAATAGGATCAAGTCATGCAAAGTCTTTTGTTATTAAAATCTACTCAAAATAATATAGATGGTTGCTATTCAAGAGTGCCACTTCTCAGACTAAAAATGTTCAAGTTAACATCCTTTTTTCATCAAGAATCTGGCTCTGATTTGCTACTGTGTGTACACATGCTGGGTAAATGTGTACTTAGGGATGCTATTCCAAAACATAAGATAGAAGGGGCAAAAAAGGACTGGGAGATCCTGGCATTAAAATCAGATTGTGTTTGAGACAGAGTATAAGCAATTATATTTCTGGAACTCTTCTCTAGCAAGTAACTTCTGTTCATACCCCAAGCACCTATTTAATATGGTATATGTTGAACCCTTTCTCCAATTTACTGGGATGACCTGAAGTTTGCTGAGTTTGTTTTATTTTCCCTAAGGTATCTTTACCCAGACATTAGGAAAATACCATTTTAATTAAAGAAGTAGCAATGTATCTACATCATTTGTGTTGCACTCATGTTACTAACTTAACAGGAAAAAAGTGCATTAATGAGTTCAAAGAATTGACTTTGGAGCTCGTGTATAATAAAATGTTACAGAAGGTGACATTCTAAAATGAAGATTATCTAGTTTTTTGGGAGCTGAGAAAACTGATCTTGTGAAAGCTTAAGAATAGGAAGGATTCTAAATGAGTCAAAGATTGTTGCAATGCCCCCTAGTGTACTTCACAACACAGTAAAATCAGTATTCTCAAATACTGGATTAGGAGGCTCAGAAGAACTGCTAACTGTTCTTTGATCATAAACTGGATATTTTTGCAGATATGCAAAATTTTGAATCTGTATTCAGTCATCTCATAATATGGCCCTATAGTTTGACAGCTTCTAATTTTCACCACCACCATCGCTCATCCATAGTGCTGCTACGGTTTATTAGAGCTGCTGCTAAAGCCAGAGCCTGTTCATCCAAGTCACACAACTGCTGGCTGGGCCTGAGTTAAGACCTCCTGACACCGCCAGTCTGCTGGGGTTATTTCTCCCCAAGCACTGGCTTGGGAGATAGTGGAATGAGTATCTCCCACACCCTGTTGCTCAGGGATTGCCTCCTGAAGTGAAATGGGATTTAATGGAGCTACTACTACCGCTTCAAAGATGTGATGGCAGATTTTTTAAAAATCCCTTCCCTCTCTTATGCAGCAGTGTTAATTTAAGGGAAAGGAATAGTTTTCTAAAAATGATATGCTGCTTTGCTAAGAAAATGAGAATATTGCTTATGTACACAGAGTGGGGCATGGTGGAGTGGGGAGCAGGATCAAGCTTCCATTCGCTGTGGCTCAAATGTCAAGAAAAGCCAGGGTTGCTTGGGCAATGGCTTCCAGCTGCTGCTGTCCTGGGAGCAGCAAAATACCTTGAACTGTCCCCAAAGGTAATCTTTTGTGGAAATGTATTTATTTTTTATTTAAAAACAACAGTTTATTCTGCTTGTTCAACTACAAATAACATCATCACAACTGAACCCAAAAAACATAAACACATACAAAAATGACATAAACATCACTTCACAACCTGAAAATTGAGTTCCCGCCTCACTCTCCTGGACAAATAAACCCACTTCCTGTGTCAAATACTAATTAGAATAGTCTGCTACTTCACTTTCTTTGTGTTTTATAAAATTTTGCAAAGTTCAGAAAGATTTTCTTCATGTAGCTCCAGAAAGGTGACCACTGTTCATAGTATTTCTCCTTATTTTTGTCGTTTAATAGTGCCATTTGTCTGGCTAAATCTGCAAAACTCAACATCTTCTTTGGTGGGCAAAGGCACTGTTTGTATTCCATGGACGCATCTTTTGTGGAAATGAATATGAACACAGGAATAAAGCATAAAATCAACCTACTTGTTCCCCAAATGTATTTGCACTGATTATCTCTTGATTTGCACTCTCCACTGTAGCAACGTCCCTAAATTTAAAAAACACAAGTAAATATAATTCTGCATTTTGCTTTTTCCTTAAAAGACAGACACTGAAATAAAAGAGTTGACCTAAACAAAAGACAAACTTTTTTATTTATACACTAGAATTAAAGCCCATTGTAGTTGATACGACGGGCCCTGGCAGGGGGGAGAGGGGAAATACCAAAGAGAGCAGGAGGTAGAAAGGAAGAGAGTGATTAAAATAGAGAAATCTTGGCATTGGGAATAGGAAGGGGAAGGGTTGTCCAGTCTGTAAGGGAATGAGGTTGAATATGTTTATTCTGTGGGGGGTTGTGGTGATGTTGTGACAAATCAGGGTGTGGGTGTGGAGAGATGGGTGTCAAGAACCCATGCTTTGGAATGTTAGTTGAGTGTGGGAAAGGATGTCTTCAGATATGTGAAGGGAAAATCAGACTGGAGACTCTTCTTAGTAGGAGATTACATGGCAACCGATTCCTCCCAGTTCTGTGGCTCTACTCCTTCTGTCTCCATTTTATACTATTGATATGTTATGTGCCCACATGCTTCAATCACTATTGCCGCTTAGAAAAAGAGATGGATTTTTGTACCCTGTTTACTACCCAAAGGAGTCTCAAAGCAGTTTACAATCGCCTTCCCTTCCTCTCCCCATAACAGACTCCCTGTGAGGGAGGCCTACTGCACAGGGTTGTTGTGCAGATGAAACAGGAGGCAAAAGAACCTCAACAGCATCCAGTTTCATCTGCACAACAACCCCGTTTGGTAGGCCTCAAATCTATAGAGTTGCTTGGCTGCATTTTCCCTCCAGCAGCGAGGCCGGCCTGAGCAGTATTTTAAGTGAGAAGGGGCTTTTCTGTAAGCTAACTGTTTGGCAAAAGGGGAAAGCATCTCCCCCAAAGGAAAGCACAATTCCCCCCACAGACTACTCTGCATTGCTCTCGGAAACGCCTCCCTTGCCTGTCAGAGGCTCCTTTGCAGGAGGCCTGAAGGGAGGGTGGAGGGAGGGAGCGAACCAACAGCCACCTTCCAGCTCCATAAGTGGGAGGGAAGTTGTTGGACGTGACAGTTAGGGTGGTCCTGGAGCAAAAAGGTCTGGCGCGGCCCATCCAAGCCTCTGTTCTCATCCCCCTTGGAAACCCTACCAACCTCCTCTCCCTGCAGTGGTCAGCTTGCAGCAATGTCTCCAGATTGCCCCTGGTTGGGCAGGCCCTGTCCTTCGGGTACAGAAAACTCTTCTTCAGTAATCTCAGGGCTCTCTCAGCCTCACCTCCCTCACAGGGTCTCTGTTATGGGGAGAGGAAAGGCGAATGTAAGCCGCTTTGAGACTCCGTCAGGTAGAGAAATGCGGCATATAAAAGCCTCTTCCTCTTCCTCTTAAAGGGCCGCCCAGGTGGCGGCAGGCAGGCCACCCCCAGACCAGTGCCCCTGACGCTGACCTCCATCCCCGGCGATGTCCAGTGACCAAATGGTGGCCACAGGCTTCGCTGGGTTTGTGGAGGGAGGGCCTGAGGGTGGCTGGCCAATCAGAAGGCGAACAAGGACGTACAGGGCCCTGGACAGTCTCCACCCAGCAGGCTGTTTCCAAAATATTAAAGGGAGCAAAAAGTGTTAAAGAGGTGTGATTTTTAAAGGAGATGGCATTATTTTGCATTGATTCTCACAAGGCAGAATCTCAACTGATCTTTTCTTAGGAAGAGACCAAACTGAAATCTTATAGGCTATTTATTATATGTGGGGTTTGCAACTATATACCATGCATTTTAAACTAATATAAACTAATATAAACTGATGCAATGCTAACTCGGCTTCGTTTGCTTAGCATAATCAGCCTAAATTTAGAATAATCAGATTGCATATGGTCCAGACCTTGTGTATGGATTTTAGATTACGAGGAACAATCTGAAGGAATAGGAATGCATGAGTTTCATACCTGACTTGAATCACAAGGAAATCCATCTTGTTTATGAAGATTTGGTGGGCACTGAAAGAAAAAAGTTTTTTTTTTACAATATTTTGAATTAAGGGCCAATAACCAGCCTTTTGAACATACTTAGCATAGACAGACAAGAGACAACACCAAGAAAGTAAGGCAGAAGAAGTCTATGTATCTTATATTTAATTAACAGGTTAGAGGCCAAAATGGAAGAATTTGTCAGGAAAGGAAATCTCTCTTGCTGCCTTCTCATCCAGGTCACTCTTGTTGTCCCCCTACACACACACAGACATACACACACCAATCCCTTCCACTTTTTTCCCTTGCTCTCATTCTTGGTCCTCCTCTGCACCACTTTAAGACTAAATCTCCAAACAGATGCTCTGGATGCATGCTCAAACTCCAGGGATTTTTCTTGATGCCTATGTAGCTGCCAACTTAATACCCACAGACAAAGTGAAAAAGCACTAGATTCGGAAGACAACAATTTTTAATTCACTAGAAGAGCAAAAATGTACAATATTATATGAACTGCCCTTGCTAGCTTTTGTATATCAAACAGGACAGAAGATTTTAGGCATTACAGTGCCAGAAAAAGTGCATTAATCTTTCCCCCTCCTTTGCAGAGCCATCTTTTGAATGCTGGGTTGCAGCAGCAAAGAAAAGGTCAGTATTGTTCTAGAAAATCAGGAACATATCAAAATAATTTAATTACCTGACCAGAGTCTCCAGTGCAGATCTCTGGAATATCACATTCATTTACAGGGCCTCGACATTCCATGCCTCGTTTAAAAAACTAGAAGTCAAAAATTTATAGTTAAGAATCATAATGATTCACAGAGTTCAAGCACTTTAGATCAGCGGTCCCCAACCCCCGGGCCGGAGACCGGTACCGGTCCGTAGATCAGTCGGTACCGGGCCACGGCTCCTCCATGTCCTCCTGCCTGGCTGCTGCGTCAGAGGTTGCCCTGCCACTCTGCCGCTGGCTTTGGTGCTCTCCGGCGGCTGCCATGGCTGGGGCTCCCCCTTGGCCTAGCACTGCGCAGCTGCTGCTGGCAGCGCCCCCCAGCAGGCAGCAGGAAGTCAGGGGCGCTGGCGGGAAAGCAAGCGGAGCAGGGGCTCAGGCAGCGGCGGCAATGACTCTCGGCAAAAGGCAAAAAGCGCACTTCAACCCAGCTGTAGAAATAGTGAGGCACAATGAACCCACAAGCGAGCCAAATGAGTAAGAAACAGATGTATTTGCAACAGAGAGCATTAGGGCAGTGGTCAAGAGGAGAGTAGACTACCCCCCCCGGGCCTCAGTAAAATTGTCAAGCGTTGACCGGTCCCCACTGCTTTAGATTACTCCTTAAAACAGGTATCACTTAAAGAACTACTTCTCAGGATGGAAAATTTGAATCAGTTTTAATATGTGGGATCTACTTGTTTTGTATCTGTAAGAGGCGTGTTCCCCTCCACTTCCTAGTCCAACAGCATATTATAATGGGATGTAAAAAATTGAATTGTGGAAATAATTGGCAGGAAATATGATCATAAAGAGGCTCTATTTCAAAAAGACAAAGGTTATAGATGGTCGAGTGGATACTGCTTAACATTTCCAGTGATGAAACAGGAATCAATTTTTCATACCAACTCCCTAGTCATGCCATCGCTGGGGCTGCTCCACTAGCAATAGCATATTAGGGACTATTTGGGCATGAGTTAGAAGGCAGCTGTTGCTAGACTGCATACTTTTCAGTGGGGTCCAAGCCAGTAAATTCCATTAACTGAGCAGATATGCAAGTGTACAGAGACAAAATAGTACAGAATACTTTTACAATATTTGCATGGAGAGAATTAGAGGTTTTATGGGTTGAAACCCCCAAAATCCAGTTTTGGGAAGAGGGAGTCTGTTTTAGTTCTTTATTTATTGTTATTATTGTTATCTCTTTTTTGCCATAATAACTGAGGTCGATGTATTGTTCTGTTTAGTTCTATGTGAACCGCCCTGAGACTTAGGGGAGGGTGGTATACAAATGCTATGAATGAATGAATGAATGAATGAATGAATGAATGAATGAATGAATGAATGAATGAATGAATGAAACCACTTTTAAAATGCACAAACATGCTAATTTTATTATTAACATTTTAATAGTATTTGAGATGATCATTGAGGACCACTCATTGAATGCAATTGCATACTCCTTTCCTTTCAATTTTTAACACTGAAAAGTGACTTCCGAAGCTGCTTAATTTGACTTCTTCCCTTCCTGCTCAGAATGAACTCCCTCTCCTCAAATACATTCCCACCCAAGGATGAGAAATATGGGAATAAACATTCTCCCCTGTGGCTTCTCTCTTTGCTGGCTGATCAATGATTGTAGTAAGATAAAGTTATTCTCCCCCCCCCCCCCCCAGGAAAATAATCTTGGTAGTGGAAAGGCAACAACTAGAAACAAACTCACAAGGCAGCTTTCATTACAACATGGGCCATCACTACAATGCGCTCCATTAGACAGTGAGCATTTCTTACAGCAGTTTTCATGGCAATCCTGAAGAAAACACATAATTTATGACTATTCCAAAAGCAAAATAAATTGTAGCAAAATTACATAGAAAGGTTAGTGAGTGGCATTCATATACTGCTTATCTACCAAATTGCAAAATACACCCATACACAAAATCTTATGTGCTGAATATTTTAGAACTAAGAAGGTTTTTCGTTAAGGAGGAGGAGGATTCAAATGCTTGAAATATTCACATCTCTTACGAATACATAAGTAGGGAAATTTATGATGCTGCAAATCTCTCTTCTTATATCAGCACTTCTTATTTTTATAACAAATGTCTGGGTGTCAAATTTCTTTTGTGGTAAAAACAATTATTTGGGGACCTAGCCCAATTTTCCTTTCTGAAAGGTTCATCCATTTTCCTATCTGACTTCCCTCATGCTAAGGTGAAGTCTAAGCAGGGAAATCAAACTTTTCTTCTCTGCTCTTCTTTGTTATTTCCAATAGAAATTGTTAGCCAAGTTTCTCACTGAAAAACGTTTTATAAGCAGTCCACTGGATTGATTACTTGGTTCCTGCAGTTACACTATGCAGCATAAAACCTATAAGGAAATGAAACACCTTAACAAAATTATTATTATTATTATTATTGAATTTATTTCCCGCCACTCCCTTGCGGAGCTCTCCTTCTAAGAGAGCATATACTAACGGGAGGCATTAAATCATTGGTTTTGTGTTTCTTGGAGCTCTCCTTCTAAGAGAGCATATACTAACGGGAGGCATTAAATCATTGGTTTTGTGTTTATAATACTTACCATTTGGTATCCACAGTCACAATCTTCTCCTGGTTCTACATACCCATTTCCACACTCAGTGGTATCGAACAACTGGCCAAGGCAAATACACAAAGTACCATTATAATTTCATATGGATATTTCTGTTTCTTCTAAAAATGCAGCTGAATGATACCTCCCCACAGACTTCTGGAACTGGATTTTTGTTCAAAACGATCCAGTTTATATGAGGAATTATGGACTATGTTCAAGTTGGGCCCTAGCTCTGAGCTACAAGGCGGCTGTGATACATAGCAAAGACAGAAGATGGTTGAGTGTGTTGCCAACACATGGATGAGCTCAGAAAGGGGCTACTGAATCCACCAACAGTCATCAGACCCCAGGATGGGAGTCATGTGAGTGCAGCACCAGCAGAGAAGCAAGGGGAATCACTGGGTGTTCCAAGTCACGAAGGAGCACTTAGCAGGCACTGAGACAGACAGTGGAATGGAACAAGAAGTGTCTGAACCATCAGGGGGCCCAGCTCAAAATCAGGGCCATCCACAATAGAACACCAAAAATATTTGTAGGATTACGTTAGTTAGGGGGAAAGGGGTGTGTGTTGTGTATTGGACTAGCTAAGTTGCTGTAGCCGATTGAATTATTTCACTAGAGGGCACAGGCCAGCTATTTTAGTGCGTGTGTCAAGGCACCTCTTTTTATCTTGGCTGGCTTTCCTCACATTGTTAATAAAGATACTATGTTCAGCCTCACTGAATGCCTGTTTCATGTCATTATAGTCACCACCTGCTCAAGTACCTTGCTCAAGAACAAGAGGTCTGCCACCACCCCGTAACTGGCCAAATGATCACTGGGGTTCAAGGAACACTTCTTCATCAGTATGCCTCCTCTCCTCCCCCACCTCCAGTAAGCACCTTGGGTAGACTGAGGTGCTGTGCAAAAGGAAAAGGGAGTTGGGACAACTTGAGCAAGTGTGGAGGAAGACTCAATGAAGCATTGTGAACATCTTATAGGACACTTATAAGATTCTATGAGGTGGCAGTGAAGGTTGCTAAATGTAAGTTCTATGCAACCTCCATTGCAGCCACTAGCTCACGCCCGACACAATTATTTAGGGCATTTTGGTCCTTTACTGACCTTGAGGACAGGCACTCCAATAGCAGTCAATTGGAAATTAGTTGTGAGGCATCCGCAAACTATTTTGCAGACATAGTCTCATCACTCCACCGTGACCTTTCACAAATGCTTGATACAATTAGAAAACTGGAAGCCCTATGGCCACCTTTGGAGGTTCTGTCTGAATGTTTCAGATGACTCTCATTAACCAAAGTGGACAAGTTACTAACTTCAATGAGGTTGACCACTTGTCCTCTTGATTTCTACCCATCCAGGTTACTTAAATCAAGTGATGAGAGAATTGGAGCCCCCCTTCGGGAAATTATTAATCTCTCCCTGTCTATCAGGGTGTTCCCAAGGGAGTTGAAAGAGGTACAACCCTACTTGAAGAAATCATCTTTGGATCTGCGAGACCTGGCCAACTACCACCCCACCCCACAACTTGCATTTCTGGGGAAGGTTGTTCAAAGGGCCACCGCAGACCACACTGTAGCATACCTAGATAAAACTTTGGCCCTTGACCCATTCCAGCCTGGCTTCTAACCTGGAGATGGTTCTGGTGGACCTGACAGATGATCTCCAGCACCAACTGGATTGAGGAGGGTTGGCACTGCTCATGATATTCGATCTCATGGCAGAGTTTGACATCTTGCCATCATGGTAATTCAGGGGACAGCCTTACAATGGCTGATCTCCTTTCTCTCTGGTCATGAACACACAGTCACAGTAGGAGATAATCAATCACGCTGCTGTGAACTCCCTTGTGTAGTTCCACAGGGGGCGGTTTTATCTTCCACTCCATTTAACATCTTTACGCAGCCACTAGCTCAGCTGGTCCAGAGATTTGGCTGGAGTGCCATAAATGTTCTGATGACACCTAGCTCTATTTCCTAATGGACAGCTGTCTGGATTCATCTCCAGAGACATTTACCAGTTGTTTGGAAGGAGTGACGGTCTGGATCAAGCAGAGCCATCTGAAACTCAACCTCTTTAAGATAGAGGTCCTTGCCTAGACGGTGTCATTGGCAAGGAATCTAGGAGTGATTCTTGACTCCTCCTTTATCTATGGAGGTTCAACTGGCATTCTACCATTTCTGCCAAGCCAAGTTACCAGCGCTCTACCTGGCCCAAGAGGATCTAATCACAGTGATCCACACAAGGTCAACTACAGGTTAGACTTCTGTGACTCACTCTACCCTAGTCCTTGACATGGAAACTACAACTGGTCCAAAATGCGGCAGCTCAGGTCCTCATGAGAACACCCTACAGTGCCCATATTCAGCCTATTCTTAGGCAACTGCACTGGCTTCCTGTTGTATCTTAGATCAAGTTCAAGGTTCTGTTTCTGACCTTAAAGGCCATATGCAGTTGCGGCCTGGTATACTCGAGGACCGCCTAGCTGACTATGCCTTGAAGAGTGCTCTGCTCAGCCAATACAAACTGGTCCAAGAGAAGTATGTCTGGTCTCAACCAGGGCCAGGGCCTTTTTGGTCCTGGCCCCTACCTAAGGGAATGAACTCCCGGAAGAGTTGCAGGCCCAACAGGAACTTCTTCAGTTTTGTAGGGCCTGCAAAAAAGAGCTCTTCTGCCAGGCTTTTGGTTGGGGCCAGTGAATGACTGAATTTGATACCATCATATGGGGCCCTCAAAGTAATGTTCCCCCTGAGGGAGTATGGGGAGGTAGAAACTAAGATCCATAGCTGGGGCAGTTATGGGTTTTAAATGTTTTAATTTGTTTTAACTGGTTTTAATTGTAATGTATACATAGTTGTGAACCGCCCCAAGTTAAAAATCCTGAAAAGAGTGGTATATAAACCTAATAATTAATTAATAAACAAACAAAATAACTGCTACCTTCAAAGAGGCTGGGAAGGAAAGGGTTAAACAGCACTTCCGTTGGATTGGTTCTCCATCTAACCTATAGTTCCTTTCTTTCATTAGAATGCACTCAGGATGAAGACTCACAAAACTACACTTAATACATAGTTCTGTTCTTACCTTTGTTGGTCTGTTGAAAAGACAGGAACCTCCTCCTCTGCCTAAAAAGCTCTTGTATTCTGCAATGCTGCACTTTGAGAATTTTCTGGGGTGGTAGACGCTAAAAACAACAAGCACTGAGAAATATACTTCATGACAAGGCAATGAAGAATTTAATAGCCTAGTAAGACTTTTAAAAAACAACAATAAAGTCTTGCTCAGATATAATTCTAGCTCCACTTGGCATAGTGAGGACTCTTCAATTTTTTTGCAAATTTTAACCAGACAATTCTTTGATTCTACACTAATCAAACTTGAGATCTATATATAATCATCTTGGGTCAAGCATCATTTAATACAACAGATTATGCAAAATATTAATTTCCATGCTGTCATGAACATAAGACAGAAGGACATGTGAGACTTAGGATCCCCCAGTCTTGTTCTCACACTGACAAATATGGTTACATACTGAACACCATAATATACAATATACAAAGTACCTAAAAACACATTCCTATATATTTTTTAAGTTATGAGAATTTAAGAAGAAATGGAATTTATTCCACTGCTGGAAAACATTTATAGTACACATGTTCCTCCAGTTCACCTAGATTTCATGTGCAATTTTCACCTGAAAATTTCATTCTTTGTGGCTTATTAACCCAAATAGTGACATGGTAAATACTCTAGTATGTATAACTATTTTGATTTTCCAAAAGCGGACTTATTATCATTAGAAGCTGCAGATTTTCCTGCGTAAAACATACTACATTATATCATTTCCTAAATTTTTGTGTTCAGATTGCCCAGTTATTTATTTATTATATTTATATACCGCCCTCCCCGAGGGCTCTGGGCGGTTTACAGGAAACAGGAAAAGATACAGATAACATATTGAATGGACTGCAATACTTTCTATAGTTTGATTTTAATGACAGTATTTTACATGCAAAGGAAAATAGCAGTTCATTCCCATCTAAGTGTCCCTTTCCAAACTAAGAAAATGGAAAAAGGATGAATGCAATCATTAACTTATTTGGGGATAAGACTCAGTGTTAATATATTTGTATATGCACCCTGCTTATTAGTTTAAAAACACGGGCTCCTGAGCAACTCGTACAAAACATATAACCCTCAGCTACTGATTATAGCCAGCTACTGATCATTATAGCCTACCCTGTTTCCTCCATGATGCATCCACCCCAGGATTCTGTGCAGTCACATTCTTCTCAACAAAAACACAAGAATAGTAGTTAAAATATAACAAACACAACAACCATTCATATAGGGGAGGAGGGCTAATACACAGCTTTGCTCCCATAATATTGAATTATGAAAGCATACCTAAAAGGGAAGGGCTACATGGAAACAGATTAAGACACAGTATTCCTGCAGAGATCATTACATCTTTGATTCTAGCTATCTGTTTGTCAGTGTAAAAGCAGCCTGAGCATTCTTCTCTCAAGTGGCACAGTGAAGTCAGAGTAATTACCAAGCCATTGTCTTGAAACTAATTTTTTCCAACATGGTTTTGACTACCCAAGCCCATGTACAAAACAATAGACACTCGAGTTGTAAATTATATTACTTCATCGCCATAAATATTTAGTAAATAGATTTCTCTTCCCTCAAAATATCTGCCTGCACTACCATGCCACGTGACAAAGTAAGGTTCACTTTCATAGCTATGCACTGGAGCAAATGTCAATCAGTATATCCTATTATAGCCATCATTACATGCACAGAAAATCTTAGACTCAGGCTAGAAGTAAATATAAAAGGGAGACATTAAATTAGTCTGAGGTGGGTGAGTCTGAGAGAGCCCTGATATCACTGCTTGGTCAGAACAGCTTTATCAGTGCTGTGGCGAGCCCAAGGTCACCCAGCTGGTTGCATGTGGGGGAGTGCAGAATCGAACCTGGCATGCCAGATTAGAAGTCCGCACTCCTAAGCACTACACCAAACAGGCTCTCCAAACTTGCTATCGGCACTTCTCAAAAAGTAAAGTACATAGATTACTAGCACTCTGACTGATTAATGACTACAGAACTGAAAACTTAACAAGCAATCATCTATCAAAAATATACACAAGGGGAGAAAGACATGTAAGGGAGAAATCACAGCCTCTCCCCCATCAGGATAAGCAGCCTGCTTGGCTGCAGCATCCAGCTGCTTAGCTCCACTACACAGTGGATGGCAGCTATAGTGCATCCTGCATTCCATGCCTCCACCTGCCTACATATGGCATATGGCAAGGATGCAGCTCTGGTGGCTCCCATTCCTAGGTAGCAGCAGCAGTGCTGGGATAGGCAGCAGTGCCTGAGCAGGCATGGCAATCTCCTCCTCTTCCTCCAAGCCCAGACATTATTCCTCCATTTTTCAATATTTTGGGGGAACTTGGATAATATCCAAGGTCTAGAGGAGAATATTTTCTCTCTCAACCTAGCCCCATTCTCTGGTTATATCTATCCACACAGGCTAAGTTCAGCGTTAGATAGGATGTTACAAGCAGGGAACACACAAGGGGATGTGGAGACATCTCATTATCCCTGATATCCCCCTTCCCCACAATTTCCTATCCCCCTCCTTCCAGCAGCTCCCACTCTCCATCTTTATGATTTACCTCATTTTTACCCCACCTTTCTCCCCAATGGCATCCCCAGCTTACATTATCATATTCTCTATTTAATCCTCAAAACCCTGGGAGTATATTAGGCTAAGTATGTGCGACTATCCCAAGGTCACCCTGTAAGCTTTCATGCCATAGATGGGATTTAACCTGAGCCTTCCAATTCTTAATTTGACAACTGGCTATGCCACACTAGCTCTGGGCTTTCCTTTCCTCTTTCCCTCTGGCAGCCTTTCTCTGGGAAAATTCTAGTCAAGCTGCGGAAATCATGTGGCAGCAAGTCACTCAGGTGAGTGTCATGGCAGCCATTGCCGTGTCCAGCTAAGTCACACAAGTTGCACAGTGTGTAGCATCTGGTAGCCACTGTCAAACAAGGGTGAGTTGCACAAAGTCCATGGAAATGTGTTAATGTGTTACTCAGACAACTTGGGGTTTTTCTCAGGTGTGCACAAAAGGTTTTTTTTCTCAGGTGTGCACAAACACCTGTCTTGCCATGGCTCTAATCTCTGGATTTATGTATCCACAGATGGGGTCCTGTAGTGAATAAGATATACTATTTATTTTTATTTTGGTTTGAAACAAAGTTATGGCCTCATAAAATTAATTATATACACTTATTGTAAACTCAGCCTAAATAAAAAAAACAGAAGGAATTTAACACAAATCACATACTTGGTTTTCTGACTCCTGGCTCCCACTGTACTCCTAAATTCTGAGCCAGACTTTGGGACAATTCTTGTGCCATTGCCCAGGGAAGACCATACTGTTTGAAACAGAAACATGAAACTACTAAAGATTATTGCAATTTACAGTGCAAAGCTTGTTTTATTATTAATTGTGCGGAATTTGACCCAGACCCTAAAACATACTTCGCTGGAAGTAAATCAATCTGTATCAAGTTTACTTCCAGCCCTATAAACGTTTCACAACATGTACACTGTACAGTAAAAATATGGAAGCATTTGTTTCATTCATTTCAAGGAAGATATATTTAATTTAGTTTCCTTAGTTGTGGTCTAGAGTAGCGATCCCCAACCTGTGGGCCGCAGACCACATGTGGTCCTTCAACTAATTGGAGGTGGGCCCCGAAGGACGCCTTCTCCCCCCCCTTTACTTCATCCCCCCCGGCCCTTCACAACACACTTCGGGTGTCATTGTCTCCCATCACTCCCAGATGGGACTATCTCGTTGCAGAGAAACAAACTCAGGGTTCCCATTGATTTGTCATTGTCATGAGTTAAAATTTCCATGAAAATAAAATGTTCCTTATGTTCATTGTTGTGGCGTGTCTGTATCTTATTTTGAAGGGATATTTAAACGTTACCATAGTGATCAGAGAGCGTTAGGGCAGTGGTTGAGAGTAGAGGAGTAAACTACCCTCCCACCGGGCCTCAGTAAAAGGTGTTGTGTGGTCCCCGGTGAGTGGTCCCCAGCGTTTAGTGGTCCCCGGTGATAAAAAGGTTGGGGACCACTGGTCTAGAGGTTTATGAGCCGAGATCTGTCATCTTATAATTATTCTCTCAAAATCCAAAAATAGTATCAAAAAGAACAACATTTAGACAACTCTCTTTAAAATAATCTGGATGTGCTCATTCAAATGCAAAATGAGTAAATGCATAAAGCAGAGAACAGTTATGGTCAAAGGGCATTTCTGCACAAAGGTTTCTTGCAGATTTTCAAAAAGGTATACAAACTACAAGTGCACAGGTCATTATACCAAGCTAGGACTGATAGTTCCAAAGCCCCACCTTAGCTAGGGATCCCCTCCCAGGAGGCAATTTTCCTTTCACATCTGGTTCTGCTATATAATTACTCCTGGAAGTGATGCTCAGAAGTGCCTTACCACTGGGACAAGGTATTAGGTACAGAAGTCTTGCCTTCCCCTTCAAGCAGAATGATCTCTTCACTTTTACAAGAATTTAACTACAAGGTGCCATGAAGGAAAAGGCACACACAAGCAAAACACAAATAAACTTTATTTTAAATCTAATTTCCAAGAAGATCCTAAGTGACTGCTCTAAAAATATCAATGATGCATCTGAAAGATATAAATTTGTTAAAACACTTGAAGATTATTGTTGTTATTTATTTTGCTACTGAAGAATATATTGCACAAGAGCTGTCACATACTTCTAATGAACCTTCAGGAACATCAAGAAAAAGGTGCAAATAACTTTAATCAACTATCTTTCAGGCTAAGGCCATGTGATATTCCTATGAATAATATTTGGGAATTTTGAACACCGGACAAAAAGAAATACAGAGAATGTTTACAAATACAGAGAATGTTATAATTACCCTCCCCCTATAATAATCAAAAGAGAAATGTTACCTCGTTAACACCAACACCTCGAGTCACAGAACAGACTCCTTCAAAATAACTCAGACTACTCCTTTTGTAATGAAATGTCACGTTCCTTAAGAATAAAAATAAACCAAGGAATAAATAAAGGTTTTGTCATATAACAAATAGTACCAACATCTCTCAAATGTCTGAAAGATTTTTATCACATCAATTATTATCACTAGTATTCACAGGAGAATTAATTATCAAAGACAAATTCAATGAGCTGGTTGATGACTGGCAAGGCAGATTGTTGACCACTATGGATGAAATCACACCTCAACGTCCTCTCCGTCCCTATCTTCAGCTAGCTCCCTGGTATACAAGAGAGCTGGGGGGGGGGGAGTGGGAGCTGAGACAATTAGAGCGAGTTTGGAGGAAAACTTGGGACAAAGCATCAAGAACATCTCATAGGATACTCATGAAAGTCTCTGAGATGGCAATGAAAGTTACGGAAATAGAGTACTTTGCAGCTTCAATCATATCTGCTAGCTCACGCCCAGCTCAATTGTTCAGGGTAATTCAATCACTTATTGCTCTTGAAGATGAAGGGCTATTAAGATATAGTAAATAGGAACACACACACTCTGAAACCCAAATACAGCAGCATGAGGCCTTATCTGGCTAATCAACGGGTACGACTGATTTTAATGTTTTAATGTATTATAGTTAACTATGACAAATTGCATTTTATTGTTTATGTACTACTAGGGGCAAAGCCCATTGTATCCAGGAATACAACGGGCGCTAGAACTTGGCAGTGGGAAGAGGAAGGGGAGGAGTTGTCCAGTCTGTAAGGGCATGGGGTTGAATGTGTGTGTTGTGTGGGAGGTTGTGATGGCACGGAGACAAATGAGGGCATGGGTGTGGAGATATGGGTGTCAAGAACCTGTGGTGTGGAATGTTCGTTGAGTGTGGGAGAGGACTGACCTTTAGGAATTGTGGCATAGTTGTTACAGATGAGCTTTCCAGAGCCATGTCTTCAGATATGTGAAAAAACTGGAGACTCTTCTTAGGGGGAGATTACATGGCAACCAATTCCTCCTGCATTCAACATAATTTCCCTTCTTGTCCCCCTGCCCTAATACACATGGGGTAGTCACAGTACAAAGGTGTCCACCCTGCTTCTTCTGTCTCCATTTTTTTTACTGTTGATAAAATGTTATGTGCCCAAATGCTTCTTTCATGAATGCTCCTTAGAAGAGATGGATTTTTGTACCCTGCTGTTTACTACCCAAAGGAGTCTCAAAGTGGTTTACAAACACTTTTATCCTTCGTCTCTCCACAACAGACTACCTGTGAGGGATGTAGGGCTGTGAGAAGTCTGAGAGAACTGGGAATGGGCCGCAATCTCCCAGCAGGCCTCAGGTGTCTCAAAGCCGTTTCCAGTCACCTTCCCTTCCTCTTCCCATAGCAGACTCTCCGTGAGGAAGCTGGGGTAAAGAGCCTCACTTGGAAGATGGCAACCCTAAGAGGAGGTCCTTCTGTGCACAGCAGTCTTGACCTTAGCCAGGTTTGTGCACACCTAAGTAGTGTGGAATTCCAGAAGATGAACCTACACCAATCTGGCAACCTTATATCCTCTCTGCAATGTTTTCTTGACCCGAAATAGGTCAGGGGGTACTAGGTAGCTGCTTGGGCATTACACACTTTTGAGGCCCCACTTTCAGACTTCAAGGAATATGTTCACACCAGGGACAGCAAACCTCCAGGTGGGGCCTGGAATTGCTGCTCATCTCCAGACTATACAGACCAGCTCCGCAGGCAAAAATGGCTACTTTGGAGGGGTGACAGTGTAGCGTTGTATCCCCTTGAAGTTTAGGGATGCCAGCTTCCAGGTGGGGTCCGAGAATCCCCTGGAAGTACAGCTCATCTCTAGGCAGTTAGGCTGAAGGGAAAGCTCTCTCACCTCACATGCATCCCTTCAAAAGGAATGCACGTGGCCCCAGAATACACTTGGTTGTTTGGCTGGTGATGTCTGCCCTTCTGAAGCCTCAGACCTATTGCTGGCAACTGCAGTCCCTGTTGTTGTTGTCTGCAAGGCCAAGTCATTGCCTAATAGAAGTGGATCACCTAGTTCCCCCCAAAGTCTCACTGTCTACTTTCCTGTAAAGCTAACTACACCTGAAATTCTGGGCCACTTATGCCTTTCAGTTCATAGGAGTTTTTATTTACCAGGCCAAGCTTGAAAAAAGTCACTTCAGTTCCCATGTCTCTCCAGCCATTTACTTGTTCACTATTTAGAGTTTCAGGCTGTAAATATTCTTTATGTAGATCTTCCTGAACTTTCCAGGACAGATATTGCTCTGTCTGTCTGCCTCTCTGCAACTCAAAATTCAAACAGTTGCTGGTAAGGGCTGGCCAAAGCCCGTAGCCCAGGAGGGGCACACCCGCAACCACTCCACCCCAACCACAGTCTATGAACCTCTACCTTCCTCTCTAGATCGCTGCTCATCTCTAGATTATAATGATCAGCACTGCAGGCAAAAATGGCTACTTTGGAGGCCGGACTGAGGCATTGTACGATTTTAAGGCCCTCCTCCAAATCTCCAGGAATATCTCCAACCCAAGGGACTTGGAGAGTTCCTGGAATTTCAGCTCATCTGCAGAGTATAAAGATCAGCTCCCCAGGCAGAAAGTGCTGCTACTGAGTTTGGACAGGGTTGAGGAGAATAAACAGTTAAGGCCTCCCACGCAGGTTGCTGTGGAGTTGAAACACTTGAGGCCTACTGCACAAGGTTGTTGTGCAGATGAAACAGGAGGCAAAAGAACCTCTGCAACAGCTTCCAGTCTCACCTGCACAACAACCCTGTGTGGTAAGTCTCAAATCTGCAGAGAATTGCTTGGCTATTTCTTCCCTCCAGCAGCATGGCCAGCCACAGCAGTATTTTATGTGAGAAGAGGCTTTTCTGTAGCCTTCCTTTCAGCCAACTGTTTGGCAGAAGGGGAAAGATCCCCCTCCTCAAAAGGAAGGCCCTCACCCATCCCCTCAGACTCCCCTGCGTTGCTCTCGGAAACGCATCCCTCCACTCAGTCATGGGCTGTAAGAGGCTACTTTGCAGAAGGCCTGAAGAAAGGGGGGAGAGAGCGCACTCACCAGCCTCCTGCCAGCTCTGTCAGGGTTCTGAGGCAAGTTACTGTTGGACATGACAGTTACGGCAGCCTTGGGGCAAAAACAGCTGGCACAGCCTGTCCAAGCCTCTGTTCTCACCCCCCTTGGCAGCCCTACTGAACTCCTCTCCCTGTGGTGGTCAGGAGTAGACTGTCAGCGATGTCTCCAGATTCCCCCTGGCTGACCTGGGTGGGCGGGCCCTGTCAGAACTTTAGCCCAATGATTGGCCCAAAGTCCTGAATGGGCGTGACCTGTCTGAGGATTTGTGCATCCCAACTGGGTAGAGTTCTATCCTGTCCTGGTGAGGGCGAAGCGCCTTCTGGTTAGGCCCTCACCCAACTGGCTAGACTTCTGGTCTGTCCAGGTGAAAGCCCAATCGGAAGGCGCGAAGCGGTCAAGCTGGACATACCGCCAATTTCACTGGCTGAGTGTTTGGAGGATGGGCCTGGACAGCTCTGGCAGAGTCAAATGAAGCTTAACCCCTCAAAGATGGAGGTCCTGTGGCTGGGAAAGAAAGATCCAGAAGAAGCGTGCCTCCCCTATCTTGATGGAGTACAATTATTAACTTAGTGCTCTGTCAGAAATTTGGGGGTGATCTTCAATGCCTCTCTCTCTATGGAAACTCATTATCACGAATGTAGCTCACCTGGTATTTACACCAGGCAAAGCTACTAGAGTTCTATCTGTCCCCAGAAGACCCAGCCACAGTGATCCATGTAACAGTCCACTCTAGACTGAATTACTGTAATATCCTTGGCTTTGATCTGGAAATTTCAACTGGGGCAAAATATGATGGCGTGAGTCCTTATGAGGATCCCCTGTGGGGCCCATATTTGACCTGCCCTCCATCAACTGCATAGGTTGCTGGTAGTGTTCTGGTTTGAGTTCAAGGTGCTGGTACTAAACTTTAAGACCTTATGCAGTCTGGGCCCTGTGTATCTATGAGACTGCCTCTCCCAGAACATCCCTCAGTGATTTTTGCACTTGGCAAATACCAAATTCCTGGTGATGACTGGCCTCAACCTTGGCTCCCACCTGGTGAATTGAGTTGCCATTAGAGATCCAGGCCCTGACAGAACTAAAGGTTCTGCAGGGCCTGTAAAATGGCACTCTTCCACCAGGCCTATGATTGAGGCCAGGGTGATAGAAAAACATCTGTGGGCTTCCCTCCACTTCTCATGTCCTTCCAACTCTGGTCTCCTCACTGGACCTGAAGATCATCCCACTATTATGCTAAGATAAAACAGGCAATGAAGACATCTATGGGAAAGGAAATGGTGAAAGCAGAATTTTAGAATGTTTTATTAGATATTAATATGATTTTACTGTATGTATGTTGTATATCTCCCAGAGCTCACCTGGCAAGGTAGGGCAATCTAAACGTTAGAATATAAATACAATAAATATTAAGATGCTTTTATTTTTCCAGTGGCAATTACAGGCATAAACAGGAGGTCTCCCTAGGAAGGAATAAGTAGATCATTAAGGGGTCGATCTTTTAACACAGTTTTAGTCTAGAAAGTGTTATTTTGAGCTGTCAATAGTCTGGTTTGTATTCTATCCTTTTATGCTGGGCTGGGTTTCCTTTAATGTCTTGTATTATTTTTTTCAAACCACCTAAGGCAGGTGACTAGAAAGGCAGCACAAAAAAAGTCTAATTAGGGGTGTGTGGCTTAAGATGGTGTCCTGAGGGGATTGCAGGCTTCTCTGAAGCCTGACAGGGGTTAATTGCAGAAGCAATTAGCAGAAAAGAGGAGGGGTACGCAAACCCCACCTCACCTTTCTACCCAGGAAGCTCTAGGGAATTCTTGGGGTCTCCAATCCTTTAGGGAGTATATCTCCCTGGATTAAAGGCTGTCAGTGTTTTGGGCCAAGAGGACGCCGACCATATTCTGGACTTTTCTTTCCTTTCTTTTCTTCTTTCAAGAATCTACTTTGATCCTCTACTACGATTTACTGCAAACGAATGCTGTGAACTGAGGGGAGGACATCTGCTAAATTCCAAGATATCAATCAACGCACAGAGATGCAAGTATTTCTCCATTTCTCCTTTCCCCCCCCCGTTTCTGGCTCTGCTTGAAGCCACCTCGATATGAGGCAGGCTAATTCTCTTTTCTAAGTAGAAGAAGGACTTAAATCAACTCAAACTAATTAGTAATAGCTCTTACTGCATTTGTTTTGGTTTTCAGAGATAAGAGATAAGAGCCGTGGGTGGGAAGATCTCGCGAGAATTCTGTTCCAGTACGAGACATTACTTTACTGAGTTCAATATCAAAACAGACTATTGCTTTCGTTAGGACTCTGTAGGACCTCTACTGGTTATTTGCAAAATTGCCTAAAACTAACAAAATTCCAAGCCTAGAACATGTCTATGCTAAAAAAAATTGCTCATCTAATAGAGAAACAAACTCAAGATCTGAAAGCATTTACAGATGGCTTGCTTAAAAATATGCTCAAGGAGTTCAAAGGCGGCAAGGAAGAAGTCTCTAACAGGAATGATGAATCAATAACAGTGACTGATGATAGCTCTAAACAAGGTGGAAAATTACCAGCAGAAGAGAAATTTGAAACTATGGAGATGGAAAAGGGGATGTCGGAGCTTTGCAGCCTAGATAAGGACACCCTACCTAAAAAGACATACAGCCACTCCAAAGCAACAGTACACAAGAACCAATCAAAAGATATATGGATCTGCTGTGAAAGTAATCGATTGAAAGGAGCTTCTTGGAAAAAAAACTATACTGATATTGGAGCCCAGGAGGTACAACTGCTTCAAGATTCACCGATGTATACTCCGAGGGAAAGACTACAACTGCAATTTCTAAGCCAAAGGCCAACTGGACAGAACATAAGTCATTGGGAACAACAAGATGCAACAAGCCTCGATATGAGACCCCCTTAAGAAGTTTGGGGAACGGAAATGAGACACAGTGGTTGAAATTCTTTTCCTTTTCCTTTTTTCTGTAGCCATATGGGCAATATAACTAGTTAAGAAGTTAATCTGGGGTCTAAGATCTTCTAAGTAAGCTGAATCTGTATTATTAAATCTAATTTCGTAGTGTCTCCCAGCCCAAAATTAAAGCTTAATTAAAAGGAGACACTTAATGGAATGGGTTTAAGAATAACAGATGAAGACTATACTTTACTGTCCATTGTAAGTCTATACTACCATGTAAGTGTGGGGTCTTAGATTTCCTATGTTAGCTGAATTTGAATTATTTAACATATCTCTGTAGTGACTCTCAGCTTAAACTTAAAGCATAACTAAAAGGAGGCACCTAATTGAGGTGTAGATGTAACTAACGAAGACTTTATTTTACTATTATTTTACTATTTTTGTATTAACAGCTTATATTTATATAACTTATACTTATCTAACAACTCATATATTTTTCCTCTATACAACTAACTAATGAAGACTCTATTTTACCATTTTTTGTATTAATAACTTACACTTATATAACTTAACAACCTTAACAACCTATATATATATATATATTTTCTTTCCGTACAACTAAGTAGGCTTTTTTTTTCTTTTTTTCTTTTCCCTAGTGGAAATGTGGATGGCTCTAAGACCGCGTTAAGTATAAATTGTTTATGATTGCTAAAATTGTTAAAAACTATGCAAACAAATGTTGAAATGATGGTAACAAAGTAGGCTTCTCTTTTTAAATGTGGTGGAAACGTGAATAAGATTATAAGCTTTGGGTAAAAGTCCATAATATTGTAGCCATGTGGAGTCTTATAATCTTAAATGAAGAGAAGAGGCTTTTCAAGAACAATGGGGCCCTTATCTGATTTACCTAAGAAAATAAGTTAAAAGGGGATTGAAACGAGGTATCAAGTGTATCAAACGAAGAGCATAATCTTTTTCTTTCTGTATCAATAATGTAGATTACTTGCATTGTACTATCTTTAATCTTGGAAAATAAAATAAAAAACTTAGAATTAAAAAAAAAGTCTAACTACATAAATGAGCGAGTGCAGCAGAGACCTTCAGGAAAAGGAACAATGTACAAAAAATATTAAAGCTGAGTGATAATACATACGAGAGAAGATGAACAGCATCAGCATGCTGTTTGATGTACTGCTGTCGATATCGGGAGAAATCATGAAGCATCTGCCTTGGGTCAGGGCGAACAGTGATACGATCCCTGTCTGACCAGGTTTCAACAGCAACCAAAACTACCCTGGTATTCAGTTGCTCCTTGTAAATCTGAAGGAAGAGACAGGACAGGCACAGGAGTAGAACACTGGGTCAAACATGCACAATTAGCCAATTAGTCAGTGGAAGGACAAAAGGGGTAAAAGGAAGAGGGGAACATGGGTATATAATTAGCCAATATGCCTCTTAATTCTCTTAAAATTATTAAGTTTACACTAAATCAAAGCACGCAGTAAATCTAATCATACAGAAGTAACAGTGTCTCATTCATGTACCCACTCGGAAGACCCATGCAGGTATTTTCACACCTATACACATCCACATATCATCTCATAAATTGGGTATAATGCACTGGAAGAAGTCCGGGGGGGGGGGGGGGTCCTACAGTAAGGGAGTTTACAGTAAGGAGGAAAAACAGGGCTATTCCAGAGATCATCTGAGGAAGCCTGAGCAAAGGGATAACAATAACCTGCTGGTAAGGGTATTAAGGTATTTTTTGATTGGTTTTTGATGTTTTATATACAGTATGTTATTTTATTGCTTGTATACTGTTCCTATGAAGAAAGGCATATATATAGCGCGCATTCAGGGTGGAATGGCGGCAACTAAAATCACCGATAACGCACAGAGCCGGCTGCAACCGGCCGCAGATTCGCTGCATGCCGCCGAAAAAGCCGTGTTAGCGGAACACAGAAGAAAGCACAGCTTCCGGGTGACCGAGGCGCAACCAGAAGCAGTGCCGGGGTCGCAGCGTGCATAATCAGTTACTCTGGGTTTTGCCGCAGTTGTGTCCTGTCCCATGCATAAGCGGTTTGCTTTGCTTTTTCCCCCTCCGCGTTTTCCATGTCACCCGAAATCGCCGTTTCGGCGGCCATGCATAATGGGCCATTGAGAGGTGGAGGCTATAATAAAGAGAGGATCTGATCAAATTGACCACAGAAGCAGGCTAGATCCAACCCAATTATCATTTCACATCAGAATGGAAAGGTCAATTGCTGAGCTGCAAGTTATTATAGCACTCAAAACAATGGAATCTCCAAGACAACAGTAATATTGGTTTCTTCTCTCACTACATACGCTAACCTCATCCATCCAGCCCTTATATCTGCTTTCCTAGCAATCCTCTTCATTTTGTATTTTTATTGGAATAACAGAATTCAATAGTGGATTGTAACATAATGTAATGAATGGTATAATGTAATGTGATTTAGAATGGGAAGTTGAAATTTAATTCTCACATTTGAGGACAGAACTCTACATAGCTGGTCACTTGTGGGGTTGCCTCCATGCTTGGGTGGAAAAATATAAAGCATATTGCCAGGTTCTCCTTTAGTTCCTCTCAGGTTCAAGAATTAATTAATTAATGTTTATTAATTAATGTTTAAACTTGACAACCTTTTCCACTTTATTATGTTTTCACAGAGTTGAACCCAAACGATTGATGACCTAATAAACTTAGCTTTTTATTTCTTGTGAGACCCTTGTATCTGGTAAACATATTGACCCACTCTCTACTTATATATGTGGTTCTGTAACTCCAATTTGATTGTCTTAAGATATGTGCTATGCACACTAAAGCTTATACCTTGAATAAAACTTTATTGGTCTACAAGGTGCCAGTGGGCTCAGGGGGGCCGATGGGAAGCAGTGGTTTGGGTCAACCTCAACCAAATGCCTGGCGGAGGAGCATTTTTGAAGGCCCTGCAGAACTGTACAACTTCCATCAGGGCCCTGATCTCCTCTGGGAGCTCCTTCTACCAGGTGGGGGCCAGGACAGAGAAAGCTCTAGCCCTGGTTGAGGTCAAGCAGGCTTCCCTTGTGCCAGGGACCACCAGAAAGTTGTAGGTGGTAGAGTGTAAGGCTCTTTGAGGGGTGTAGGCAGAGAGGCAGAGATCCATCAAGTATACTGGGCCCAGACCACGCGTGGCCTTGAAGGAGAAGAAGAGTTGGTTCTTATATGCCACTTTTCTCTACCCAAAGGAGTCTCAAAGCAGCTTACTATTGCCTTTCCTTTCCTCTCCCCACAACAGACACCCTGTGAGGGAGGGGAGGCTGAGAGAGCCCTGATATTACTGCTCGGTCAGAACAGCTTTATCAGTGCCGTGGCAAGCCCAAGGTCACCCAGCTGGCTGCATGCGGTGGAGCACAGAATCAAACCAGGCTCGCCAAATTAGAAGTCAGTACTCCTAACCACTACACCAAACCGGCTCTTTTGAAGGTGATAACCAAAACCTTAAGCGTGATCTGGAATTCGACCAGGAGCCAGCATAGCTGCTGGAGAATGGGATGAATGTGGGACCTCCCGAGGTGTTGCTGTGAGGAACCTGGTGGCTGTGTTGTGGACCAGTTGAACTTTCCAGATCAGGGATAAGGGCAGGCCAGCATACAGTGAGTTGCAGAAGTCCAGTCCAGAGGTGACCGTCGCGTGGATAACTATGGCTAGGTGTTACGGAGCCAAGTAGGGTCCTAGTAGTTTGGCTTGGCAAAGGTGGTAAAATGCCAGCCACGCTACCATCGTGATCTGAGCCTTTATTGAGAGGGAGGCATCAAGAATCACCCCCAGGTTCCAGGCCGAGTGGGACACTGATAGCCACACTCCATCCAGGTTGGGTAGGCACGCTTCCTCACTTGGACTTTTCCTGCCCAGCCACAGGACCTCCGTCTTTTAAGGGTTGAGCTTCAGATGTCTCTGCTTGAGCCACCTTGTCACTGCTTCCAGGTGGCTGGCTAATGTTTCTGGGGGAGAGTCAGGGAGGCCATCCATCAGGAGGAAGAGCTGGGTATCATCGGCATATTGGTGGCAACCCAGCCCAAACGTTCACACCAGTTGAGCAAGAGGGCGCATAAAGATATTGAATAGGATTGGCGAGAGAACCGCCCCTTGAGGGACACCACAAGCCAGTTGGTGATGGCTTGATGAGCTCTCTCCTGGTGCTATTCTCTGTCCATGATCATGGAGAAAGGAGATCAACCAGTGAAGGGCAGTCCTTCTGATCTCGGCATCAGCGAGGTGGTGAGCTAGAAGCTCATGGTCGACTGTGTCAAACGCTACTGAAAGGTCTAATAATATAAGCAGCGCCAACCTGCTCCAGTCCAACTGGCAACGGAGGGCAACTAGCACTTTCCCATGACCAAGCCAGAAACCTGACTGAGATGGGTCTAAGATTGAAGCTTCTTCCAAGTATGCTGACTGTTGGCCCATGACAACCCTTTTCAAGCATCTTCCCCAGAATCGCTAAGTGCGAGACAGGGCAGTACTTGGAAGGTTGTCGCACGTCGAGAGATAGTTTTTTGAGGAGCAGGTGAACCATTGCCTCTTTTTGTGCCTCCGGGAATTCTCCTGTTGAAAGGGAGACGTTGATTATCTCCTGGAGGGGGGCCGCTACTCATATCAGATGTTTTTAGTAGCCATGATGGACATGGGTCTAGAGGACAAGTAGTTGGTTTCGCTGTCTTTAGCATCTTGTCCACTTCAGTCAGCATGAGTCATCTGAAGTTACTCAATGTACTCTCCAAAGATGGCCAAGGGGCCTCTAGCTCACATTCTGTGTCTAAAGTAGGAGGGAGGTCGTGGTGGAGTGTTGAGATTTTATCAGCAAATAACTCGCAAAGGTCTCACAGTTGATGCCCAATTGGTTATTATTTTGGTGCCCTTCCTCCAGGGCGGTAAGGGATTGAATTACTCTTAATAACTGTGCAGGGCACAAGTTAGCAGATGCGATTTCAGTCAAGTAGAATTTGCATTTTACCGACTTCACCGCCATCTCATAGGCTCTTAACTGCATTCTATATAATGTTCTCGCCACTTCGTCATGAGTCTTCCTCCAGACTCACTCTAGTCATCTCAGTATGCATGTATGCAAGAAACCTCTTCCTCCTGGAATGCTTTGAGGGACTATATTTAAACATGAAATCTCTTGCACACTTTTCTGTTACCTGTTCACAATATCAAACATAAAACAGTCATTTTAGTTCTTGTTTGCAAGGCAGAATATTTGTTTAAAGAACCCTTGTTTTCCTCCTGAAAATCAACATTGGTGCCACCCTAAAAATAAGGAATCACAATACCATTTATTTATCTAAAATGTTTGAAAATGTAAGAATCGTTATTTTAACACCTGTTTTCATCTTGGTATCAAATACACATACTGAATATATTGTCATTAGTAACACTGGTCATAGTAATACTTACAGCATCTACAAGATTTACCACAGACTTCGCAAAGTTGTTTATGTAAGGAGTGGATGATCGATGTTTTTTGAACTAGAAGAAAAAACATTAATAATAATGAATGTACATTCTGCCAGAAGTCAAAAGCAAAACTGCTGGAAAACAACAACAAAAAAACTTTTCTTTTTGAACTATTAACACAGATGGATTTTAATAATGACACAAAAAATTGGATGAAATTTTTGGTTACATTAAATGCATCAATTACCCTTCATTGTTTACACATGGAAGTTACACAACAAAAATAGAGTCTATTAGCACCCTTAAGACCAACAAAGTTTAATTCAAGGTGTGAGCTTTTGAGTGCAAGCACCCTTCGTCAGACTAAATGAACAACCGTCATAACTGTAGACAAGGCAAAAGCAAATTATTATATTCCTACAGTTAAGATGGTTGTTCATTTAGTCTATGGAAGAGTGCATGCATGCCTTGAATAAATCTTTGTTGGTCTTAAAGGTGCTATCGGACTCTATTTATGTTGTGCTACTTCAGACCAACAAGGCGACCCACTCGAATTTATCCACATGGAAGTTATTCAATTGTTGATCGCAAACACCATTTGCAGTTTGCTCTCAATGGCCCCCTTTCTCAGATTCAACTGGAATAACGTTTTCTGAACCACCTAGAAGTTTAAAACATTGCAAAATAACAAGCTTTCGAGATACAAGCCCTGGTTTATGAGCTGCTACATCCTGACATCTGCAGAAACTGCCAGTCCATAGAACAAGAATAAGCAACATGCCTTTTTCAAGCCTCTCCTTGTCCTACACTTCAAGCAAACAGAGACCTGTCACTGCAAAAATCAAAAGCAGGACAGGGATTTCCTTCTCTAGCAGGAGTAAAACCAAACAGTACAGCAGGGAAACCTGTGTTTCCAGGAGCAGCAACTCTTCTTGACTACAGACAAATTTAAAGCCATATTCTTCTATGGGATTCTCATGCGTTGAAAGGTGAGGAATTTGGAGTACTAATACTTATCTAATTTGCATGTAAAAATCTCAAGATTATTAAAATAGATTCAAAATGATTCATAGTTATATTAACAATTAATCCAACAAGAGCTGCATTTCTGTTACCATAAATTCAACTGAACAATTCCTACTATTAAAAATGCAGGATTATGACAATCCATTTATTATAAGAATTTTCATTTATGAATTATCATTTCCCAGCTTTGCCTGAAGCCCTCTTTTGAATTCAAGACATTCAAACTAGGGACCTCCCAATCTGAAGTTTTGTTTCTAAGACACTGTATTATATAAGGGATGTCTTGATAACAACAGTGGGAAAGCTCAAAAATTAGATTTCTTCTCCTTAGGGATTTTGCTGGCACAATATTTACGGGGGGAGAAAGTATCAATATAGATCCCATGAAAAAATGAACAGATACCAGAGAGTACCTTAAAGAATATGGAGGGGGAGCAAATTAAAGGCAAAACTGGTAAAAAAAGAAGAGCTATTTTTTTTGTACTCCACTTTTTATGATTGTAAGCCACTGAGTCTCCTTCTGGTAGTGAAAAGCAGGGTATAAAAACCAAGTCTTCTTTATCTATCCAAAGGAGTTTCAAAGTGGCTTACAAATCACCTAACCTTTCCTGTCCTCACAACAGACACCCTGTGTGGTAGGTGAGGCTGGGAGAACTCTCAGAACTGTAACTGGCACAAGGTCACCCAGCTGGCTGCATGTGTAGGAGGAGTAGGGAATCAACCCAGTTCTCCAGATTAGAGACTGCTGCTTTTAACCACGACACCAAGCTGGCTCCATCAAGTAACTGGAGTTCCCCATCCCGAGAGAGGTGCCACTGGTCTATCAGTTCAGCAGCTTCTAGTAGTTGCAGAACAACACTGCTTCCAGGAGATGGCCTTTTTTGTAGCTTTTCAACAAGAAACCAAAAAGGAACTAATCTGTAACCTGCTGGATTTTGATCACATCTATAGCCCACCCTTCTGCAAAACAACCTTACAGCTGTGCACAATTTCCAGTTCTCAGCAAACTGTACTTATTTCTTAAATTACATCAACAAAGCATACACAACAGTTAGTACTTGGAAAGAGGATATTTTAATATTAACTAATAATTACATTGTTAAGAAAATCTGTAAACTTACCATTTTGTGGTCATTAACAATCATGAGTTCCAAGTATTTCATTTCTTGAAATATGCGTTCTGATGCCTGTAAGATTTTAAAAGCTATAGTTGAATGTTTTAAAAAAAAGAATTTGGTGCTGCTCTGTTCTCTTGCCAAGAGCAAAATTACTGACATAGGAAAGGTCATTTTTTTCTTTACAAAAATATAATTAATATACAAAAGCCAGTGCCAATTTGCTTGACAGAATATTTCTTTGAGCCCAGAAGCAATTATTGGCAAGTAAACATTTAAAGAATCAGGCAACAGGAATAAATGTAACTATTCCTATAATCTTTGCAATCAATTTTACTAGTGTATATCATATATGACAGTGAACTATTCATTCCAAATAAATTCAATAGATAAATTTTTTAATATATTTTAATAATATAATACACTTTTTTATAAAACCTTGAAAATACTGAAGTACTGTCTTATAGTTGTGGTGTAACTACAAAAAGCACTAACAGCCACTTCTTTTCAACTGGAAGTCAGAGTAACATCATGAAATAAACCTTGCATTCCCCAGTCCTGGTCACTACTTGGCAAAGATGAGGGGAGGACAATTTTCGTGTACTTTATTTTTCTGTGGAAATTTTTTTCACTTCTAAAGATGAGTTGTTTCATAAAATGGCAAGATACTCTTGCCATTACACTGTTAGGCAACCTTGGCAGTTTCAAAACTATGATTAATGTTTTTCAGTTAATTATTCCTATATGAATTGTGTGAGAGACTGATTTGTAAACCAGGGGTGGCAGGATAAAGCCACTAATACATATAATAAGCCAAATCTTGTAAAATCAATTTATGAATTCACCTGATTGGCTACACAGATCAAATCTGAAGCTAGCATTCTTACTTAAATGTATCTCACATGACTGAAGTGATACTGTAATCACCAATCTGATATGGAACTAACAAGACATGAAGTATCCCAATGGCTGTTTTGGAGAAGTGCTAAATTCCACTGAAACTGATCAGAGGACAACTATTTCTATGGCAAATCGTGCACGAGTTTTTCAGAGTGCTAAAATCAGTGTGTTAACAGTTCTCAGTGGCTTAAAAAAATAGAATCATAGAATCATAGAGTTGGAAGGGGCCATACAGGCCATCTAGTCCAACCCCCTGCTCAACGCAGGATTAGCCCTAAGCATCCTAAAGCATCCAAGAAAAGTGTGTATCCAACCTTTGCTTGAAGACTTCCAGTGGGGGGGAGCTCACAACCTCCTTTTCTCCAGGCTGAACATTCCCAAGTCCCTCAACCTATCTTCATAGGGCTTGGTCCCTTGGTCCCAGATCATCTTCGTCGCTCTCCTCTGTACCCTTTCAATTTTATCTACGTCCTTCTTGAAGTGAGGCCTCCAGAACTGCACACAATACTCCAGGTGTGGTCTGACCAGTGCCGTATACAAGGGGACTATGACATCTTGTGATTTTGACGTGATGCCCGTTGATACAGCCCAAAATGGCATTCGCCTTTTTTACCGCTGCATCACACTGCCTGCTCATGTTTAGTTTACAATCCACAAGTACCCCAAGGTCTCGTTCACACACAGTGTTACCTAGAAGCGTATCCCCCATCCAGTAGGCATGTTTTTCATTTTTCTGACCCAGATGCAGAACTTTACATTTATCTTTATTAAATTGCATCTTGTTCTCATTTGCCCATTTTTCCATTGTGTCCAGATCTCGTTGAACTCTGTCTCTATCTTCCGGAGTATTTGCCAGTCCTCCAACATAAAGAAAAGAAATGCCATGTTGTCTTTAATTCTTATAAGTAATATTGGATTAATTTTTCACATAAAGCTATGAATTTGTCTCAATAAAATATTTAAGCCACATTTGACATGGGTTTATTTTTCCTCCCAATCAAACATTTCAGTTCAAGTATTGACTGCTCTTGGGACATAAAAATAATATGCTAACTTTATACTCATGCCATGCTAATATGCTTTGATATGTTATACTTCATGATCTTCAAAAAAGGGAGGAAGGATGACCTGGGAAACTACAGACCAGTGAGTCTGACCTCTGTTGTGGGGAAGATAATGGAGCAGATATTAAAGGGAGCGATCTGCAAACATCTGGAGGACAATTTGGTGATCCAAGGAAGTCAGCATGGATTTGTCTCCAACAGGTCCTGTCAAACCAACCTGGATTCCTTTTTTGACCAAGTAACAGGTTTGCTGGATCGTGGAAATTCGGTTGATGTCATTTACTTGGATTTTAGTAAAGCTTTTGATAAGGTTCCCCATGATGTTCTGATGGATAAATTGCAATCTGCAATCTGGATTTTCAGATAGTTAGGTGGATAGGGAATTGGTTAGAGCTAGATATCAGGAAAAAAGTAGTTCAGCAGTGGAATAGGCTGCCTAAGGAGGTGGTGAGCTCCCCCTCACTGGCAGTCTTTAAGCAAAGGTTGGAGACACACTTTTCTTGGATGCTTTAGGATGCTTAGGGCTGATCCTGCGTTGAGCAAGGGGTTGGACTAGATGGCCTGTATGGCCCCTTCCAACTCTATGATTTTATGATTCTATGATTTAGAATGCTTTTATGCTGCTGCTCAGATTTTTATACTGCAAGAAGATACACCATCTAATACCAGGTATTCAATGTATTAGATCAGTTATCTTCTTTACTTTCTCTGTTGTTACGCTACAGTTGCATAGTGAAATCTTTTTTAATCCCTTAATAAACCAATGTTTTTTTTCAAAGGTCTACTTTATTTGTGTGCATTTAACCTGTATTGCTCAAGGGAAAAGAAGCAATAACCCAGGGGAACCTAGGAAGATATACTACATTTAGCAAAGTTTCCCAAATATGTAAAAGCCAAAGAGATCTTGTGATTTGGTGTAGCATTACTGACGTCATAACACTCACAGCCCTTCTTCTCCTTCTTAGCCACTGCAACTCAGATAGGAAGGGCCATTCAGAAGCGGAGTCAGTATCTATAGAAAATAAAATTAAAGCAATGAATGTAACTAATTTCAGCTCTACAGTAGACAGGACACACATTTTGTCAAACAGAATATCTTAACTGCATGCATAACAAGTAACAGGGTAACTTCAAACAAAAGTGTTTTACAAAATACAGTATTCTGTATTCTGATGCTTCTCTAAAGAAAACAGGTACATTCATTAATGTGTTTTTATGAATGAAAGGAACTAAAGGGCACAATTCTACAGCCAGATTGTAAATTGCTAAGGACAGCAACTAAGGTGCATGTTAGCATAGCTGAAGAGATAAGCTAGCATAAACTCAGAGATATGAAGAACACAAAACTGGAAATTTTTGCCAATTCCTTAATCAACCACGAATAAGCAGTAGTAATCACACAGCCAAAGCAAAGCATTTATTCATTTCAACAAAACAGCACGAGAAGCATACATATTTTATTTTTAATAAAATAAAATTTAAAAATTAAATGCTGAAATGCTCTCACTGAAAGCTATGGGACTTTTGGCTGGATCATGTATCTTGCATTCTGTTTGCATTTCCTCTACGGAGAGAGGTGATGCTGCAGAGTATAAACCTGATGAATTATATGTCAGGACCCTCAATACCTTGGAGAGTGTGACTGCAGAAAGACAAATATGACAGGGGAAAACTCTTTTCTTATTGAGAGTAGGTATGCCCAAAATTCAGTCCTTTGAGGGAAAATGAGTAGTACCAATCTACTAAAGGAAGATAACTGGGGTTCCTAAAGAAGACAGGGGTTTCATTTTTAAATGCGACAAATATTTTATGAGTGTGAGAAGGAAACATTGTATGCAACTCCAGTAAGATCTTCTTACCCATGAATGGGAAAAACAACAATATTTTACCACCAAGGACAACTACCAAATTGTCACCTAGAACTGAATATGTTTCAGCAGGTAGCTATTTTTTAAATTATATTTATATGCTGCCCTCCACAGAAGCTCAGGGCGGTTCACATAAAACAGAAATGGTAGAGATAACAATAATACAGTGATAACAACAAGCAACATAGTGGAACAAAAGAAAAATATGGAGAACATTAAATTAACGCATACCAATAGCCCAGTGGGTTGGGCGGAGATGTAGTGGGTGCCATTGGAGGGAGGCTCAGGGGGAAGGCCCATGGGAATTGGTGGTTCAGGTCAACCTCAACCAAATGCCTGCTGGAGGAGCTCCAGTTTGCAGGCCTTGCAGAACTGTTCACGTTCTGTCAGGGCCCTGATCTCCTTTAGGAACTCATTCCACCAGGTGGGAGCCAGAATGGAGAAAGCTCTGGTGCTAGATGAGGCCAAGGGAGCTGACATAGGTCTTAGATTACCAACTACCGTGATTACGGCCACATAGTTCTCCATGGAATTCGAGAACTTTTGTGTTACCTGACAGGGCATTAACTCAATATTTTCATTAATATCTTTTAGTATTTGATATAGCAAAAAAAGTTCAACTGATTTTTGAAATTTAAAACATGAACTACAGGTAAAATAATTTCAATATTTATATTGCATATAATATAATAATAGTATAATAATGTTATACCAAGGTCTTCTACTTGCTTGGAGGCATTTGTTGCTAATATTCTCTGGATGACATGCGGCCTACCCATGCTGCTCTGTAACCAGAAAGAAACACAGGTCTATTATGGTGATTTAAATGTAAACACTTTAGAATATATAAAGACATTTATTTACTTACTTCATTTACATCCTGCCTTTCTCCCCATGGGGACCCAAAGCAGCCTACACTGTTCTTGTCTCCTCTATTTTATCCCCACAACAACTCTGTGAGGGAGGTTAGGCTGAGAGAGTATGACTGGCTCAAGCTTCCATGGAATGTGGGAATTCATACCTGGGTCTCCAAATTATGAGTCTAGCCTTTCTCAACCATTCTACCATTGAGAAACCCCTGATACCTTCTTCAGGCTTCGAAAAAACCCAGAAGTGGTGCAACCATGCAGAATATGGTTGGGGAGCCGAGCTGTGTACAAGCCCACACAGTACGCCACCTCTTCCCACCCCCACTCTAGGCCCATCATTTGTCATGGGGGGTCAACATGACCATATATGGTCATATCACCCAATAAATGTTTAACAAATTTAAAAAGTTTATATATAAAGAAGAAGAAGAGTTGGTTCTTATGTGCCGCTCCTTGAAGGAGTCTTCAAGTGGCTTACAATCGCCTTCACTTTCCTCTCCTCACAACGGAAATGCTGTGAGGTGGGTGAGACTGAGAGAGCCCTGATATCACAGCTCGGTCAGAACTGCTTTATCAGTGCAGTGGCGAGCCCAAGGTCACCAAGCTGGCTGCATGGGGAGGAGCAGAAATCAAACCCATCTCACCAGATTAGAAGTCCACGCTTCTAACCACTACACCAAGCTAACTTCCACTCATTCAGGAAACCCTTCCAGTGCCATCAAGAAACTCCAGGGCTGAGAAAGCTTGTACTAGTCCAACACTCTTAACCACTACACCACACTGGCTCTCTAACATTAATGTTGCTTACACTGAGTCCACCAAAGTTTGTATTCTCTACTCTGACTGGCAAAGATTCTCCCGAGTGTCAGGAGGAGGGATCTGTCACATCAACAAGTATTTGGTGGAGATGCTTTACCACTGAGATACAGCTCTGTCCCTTAATACTGGCTCCAGAGAAACAGCACCTCTAATTTCACTCTCTTGCAATAACTTCTCAAATCAATCCAAATGTTTTTAAAAACTTTATGAAAGCGGGTTGGATCCAAACAAAAATAATATCCATTCCATCATAAAATTTACTCTTAGTCCATTCTTAACTTTCAATAAGATTCTGAGCTAGCACTGCAGCATGGCAAGGCAGCACTGCAGATGGTTTAGGACTAGGGATGAGAATGAACCAGAAAATTCAGATTTGGTTTGGAGCCTTCCTAAACCAAACACCCAAACCGAACTTCGCCCCGAGACTCAGAACAAACTGGTTGGTTCGAGCCAGTCCATTTTCCTTCTTCCCATTTAGAAGTCGTCAGTCTGAAATGGCTGGCAGACATTTTAGAGGCCTATTTCGTTTCCTCCCTCTTCTAAGTGGGAGGGAGCAAAATCAATCACTGAAATAGCTTGCGGCCATTTTAGACTGATAGTAGGGTGAGGGAGCCCTTCTGCTGTCAGCCTAGCAACCAGCCAAACCTCCGAACCAGATAAAGGTCCAAAAAATGCCTGGTAGGGGCATTTTGGTTCATGCTCATCCTTATTTAGGATACTGAAAACTGGCAGCTGCATGTAATTCTCGTAACGCTAGGAATGTCTGTAACAAATCAAAATACTATCATATGTTAACTTACTGTGCTGTGAGTCAACTCCATGGGTTCTATTAAGTATACATAAGTATTATCTTCAAACATGCCACTAGAACATTAAAAAAGAAAGATTAGAAGCGCTAAATATAGTTAAAAAGTACTATGATACCAAGAAATATTATATGTAACTGCACTAAGCTTTGCATTTACTGAAACACCAGTAAATTTTATGTCTGAAATGATTAGGCGTATTTTTGACAGCAACCACTGAAAACATAAGAGCGTGATGGAAAAAAAAACCTTATGCTAATTTGTAAATTAACTTTGTAAATCTCTACAGGATAGCAAGGGTAGAAAACAAAAGAATACAATCAAGTTAATAAAGGATTACAATAAACAAGAAGTTGAGAACATTAAAGAAACAATTACAGAACAACTTCCCTAGGGAGGTGTGCCTGGCACCCCCCCCCCTCCCCATTGTCAATCTTCAGGAGGCAACCAAAAACAGTTTTATTTAGGACTGCATTTCATTACTGGCCTTCCTAATTGTATTTTTTACTCTGTGACTTCCATAGGTTTTATAATTGTTGCTTTTATTGTGTTTTTATAATGTTTTATTCATATTGCAAACTACATAGAGTTGCACAGGGGAGAAAGGTAGTTAATAAATATCTTAAATAAATAAAATACAATTTAAAATATGCAAGCTCCAAAGAAAGTAGAGATTACTGCCTGACTGACAATTTCATTTATCAAATGGTAGATGAACCCACAAGAGGTTCAGCCATGCTGGACTTAATACTGACCAACAGGCAAGAGTTGGTGGATGAGGTGAAGGAGGTGGGGACCCTAGGGGGAAGTGACCATGTCCTCATAGAATTCCTTTTGAGATGGGGAGCCAAGGAAGCTTGTAGCCAGACGCGGATGTTGGATTTTCGTAGGGCAAACTTTAATAAACTCAGAAACATGATGAGTGTCATACCATGGATGAGAATGCTGGAAGGGAAGGGAAGGGAGCATGTGAAGGGTGGGTGCTACTCAAACAAGAGCTATTGCATGCTCAATCAATGACTATCCCAGAAAGACGAAAACACTGCAGGAGCTCTAAGAAGCCTATTTGGATGAACAGAGAACCTAAAGAGGAACTAAGAAAGAAAAGGAAAATGTTCAAGAAATGGAGGGAAGGACAGAGCTAAAAAGAAGAGTACCTACAGGTTACTAGGCACTGTAGATCAATCATAATAAAGGCCAAAGCTGAGAGTGAGCTAAGATTGGCCAGGGAAGCCACTGTAACAAGAAAAGATTGTTCAGTTATGTGAGGAGCAAACGTAAAGTAAAGGAGGCAATAGGCCCACTGTTGGGTGCGGATGGACAAACTCTAAAGGAGGATGCAGAGAAAGCAGAAAGGTTCAGCGCCTATTTAACATCTGTTTTTTTCCCCACAGGTCAAAGGGTTTAGGCACATCTAGAGATGGCAGTAGCCAAGAGATAGTGTCTGGGTGGCAGGTTGACATGGACAGAGAAGTTGTCGAGAGGCATTTAGCTGCACTGGATGAGTTCAAATCCCCTGGGCCGGATGAAATGCACACGAGAGTGCTCAAAGAACTTTCCAGAGAACTTGCACAACCCTTGTCCATCATCTTCGGCAGTGGTCCCCAACCTTTTTATCACCGGGGACCACTCAACGCCTTTTACTGAGGCCCGGTGTGTGTGTGTGGGGAGGGTAGTTTACTCCTCTACTCTCAACCACTGCCCTAGCGCTCTCTGATCGCTATGGTAATGTTTAAACATCCCTTCAAAATAAGATACAGACACGCCACAACAATGAAGTGTGTTGTAAAGCAGTGGTCCCCAACCTGCGGGCCGCGGCCCGGCGCCGGGCCGCAAAGGCCATGGCGCCGGGCCGCGGCTCCCTCTCCCCGCTCCCCCCACCCCCGCAGTAAAAAACTTCCCAGGCCGCAAGCTTGCGGCCCGGGAAGCTACTTACTGCGGGAGGGCGGGGAGAAGGAATCAGGGCCGGGCCGCGCCCGTGCAGGCCGCGCCGGCGCGGCCCGATCCACGGGCGCGGCCCGCGGGTGTGGCCCGATCCGCGGGCGCGGCCGGGCGCAGCTCGCGGGTGCGGCCGGCGGGTGCGGCCGGCGGGCGCGGCCGGGCGCGGCCCGATCCGCGGGCGCGGGCGCGGGCGCGGCCCGAAGCGTGGGCGTGGCCCGCGCGGGCGCGGTCCCTGCGGGCGCGGCCCAATGCCCTGCCGGTCCCCAGCCTAAAAAAGGTTGGGGACCACTGTTGTAAAGGGCTGGGGGGGATGAAGTAAAGGGCCGGGGGGGGGGAGGCGTCCTTCGGGGCCCACCTCCAATTAGTCGAAGGACCACATGTGGTCCGCAGCACACAGGTTGAGGATCACTAATCTTCGGGACCTCTTTAAGGACTGGAGGACTGGAAGAGAGCAAACATTATTCCAATCTTCAAAAAATCGTGGATCGTGGAAATTCAGTTGATGTCGTTTACTTGGATTTTAGTAAAGCTTTTGATAAGGTTCCCCCATGATGTTCTGATGGATAAATTGAAGGATTGCAATCTGGATTTTCAGATAGTTAGGTGGATAGGGAATTGGTTAGAGAACCGCACTCAAAGAGTTGTTGTCAATGGTGTTTCATCAGACTGGAGGGAGGTGAGTAGCGGGGTACCTCAGGGCTCAGTGCTCGATCCGGTACTTTTTAACATATTTATTAATGATCTAGATGAGGGGATGGAAGGACTACTCATCAAGTCTGCAGATGACACCAAACTGGGAGGACTGGCAAATACTCCAGAAGATAGAGACAGAGTTCAACGAGATCTGAACACAATGGAAAAATGGGCAAATGAGAACAAGATGCAATTTAATAAAGATAAGTGTAAAGTTCTGCATCTGGGTCAGAAAAATGAAAAGCATGCCTACTGGATGGGGGATACGCTTCTAGGTAACACTGTGTGTGAACGAGACCTTGAGGTACTTGTGGATTGTAAACTAAACATGAGCAGGCAGTGTGATGCAGTGGTAAAAAAGGCAAATGCCATTTTGGGGTGTATCAACAGAGGCATCACATCAAAATCACAAGATGTCATAGTCCCATTGTATACGGCACTGGTCAGACCACACCTGGAATACTGTGTGCAGTTCTGGAGGCCTCACTTCAAGAAGGATGTAGATAAAATTGAAAGGGTACATAGGAGAGCGACGAGGATGATCTGGGGCCAAGAGACCAAGCCCTATGAAGAGTAGAAGATAGGGACTTGGGAATGTTCAGCCTGGAGAAAAGGTTGAGAGGGGACATGATAGCCCTCTTTAAGTATTTGGAAAGGTTGTCATTTTGAGGAGGGCAGGATGCTGTTCCCATTGGCTGCAGAGGAAAGGACACGCAGTAATGGGTTTAAACTACAAGTACAATGATATAGGCTAGATATCAGGAAAACAAATTTCACAGTCAGAGTAGTTCAGCAGTGGAATAGGCTGCCTAAGGAGGTGGTGAGCTCTCCCTCACTGGCAGTCTTCAAGCAAAGGTTGGATACACACTTTTCCTGGATGCTTTAGGATGCTTTGTGCTGATCCTGCATTGAGCAGGGGGTTGGACTAGATGGCCTGTATGGCCCCTTCCAACTCTATGATTCTATGATTACTGTACCTACAGAATTAGAATCTAGCTAGTTGAGTGAAAATGAACAGGATGGAGAACAATTTAAAACTGACTCCTAGAACATAAAATTTCCTTGGTGGATCAGACCAAGGTTCATCTAAAACCAGAAGGGCGCTACATAAGGCAGTCTATATTAAAGGGGGAGGAAATTGGTAGTTGCTAAAAGATCCATCTATGTATCACCAATAGTGGCTCACTGACAATATCAGTTATTTAGTATCAATTATCTATGAATGTTTTTAAAGGAAACAAAAATAATTATAAATACACTGATATCTATTCTGTATATGGCATGTGCTCCTTCTCAACTGACCAGGGAAGCACACAAATGGCAAAGTGATTCTTTGCTTCCCCACCCCCCATCTCTACTAGCAGTAAAGTTTTACTTGGGTTCTTTTTGTCTTACGAAGAGTAAGAAGAAACCCTGCATACATTTTCAGTTCATCTTCATCCCTAGTTTGGCAGCACTAAAATACTGTTCTTTCCAAATCAATTCCTGAATCCTTTAAGGCCATTTTACTTCCAGCCAGGCTAATTTCTGATTCTAAAGTGTGGCCTTGGAGGGTTTGAAAGAAATCTGGCAGGCAGAAGGAAAGGTTAAACTCCCCCCCACCCCCACCCGGCCCTTCTCCAAATGGAACTAGGGTTCAAATACCTTCAAATTTGGATCTGGGATTTTTCAGAAATTCCAATTTTTCGTGTTCAATAAATCCAAGAAAAAATGGATTTTAAAACCCCCCAGCTTCGGGGGTGGGCTGACGTGGCTTTTTCCTGCAGCAGGGTTTAAACCTCGTCACAGGAAAAGTTGTCCCCAGGAACTGCATGTGGCAGGGAGGTCTCTTATCACCACATGCAGATCTGAGAGGATCCCCTTGGATGGTGGGAACTGAGAGATCCACACCACCATAGCCAATTCTGGACTGGTGCCTCTTGCACCTCAGTTTAAGCCAAGCTGCAAGAGGAGGCAGACTCTGCTGAGGAGGTCTGGAGCTCTCAGCTCCTGCTGACCCAGCTGATCAGGATAGCAGAATATCCCCAAATAAGGAATATTCAGCTTTTACTGGTACTCAGCTATACTGGTAGCCAATCCAATCAGAGGACCTGTAATTGGTTTAAATAATACCTTAAAATACCAGTAAGATATTTTTCGAGTATGTTTTTCCACTCAGACTGCACACCCCAAACCAGTATGCACACTCCATGCAAACAGAACCCCATCATCATTATGGGAGGAAAACAAAGACCGGTACCCGATTTCTAGCTTTTTCAAATCACTTGCATATCAGATACAACAATGATGCTCACGGTTCACTACAATATTAGGTATCTGACAAACTTTCAAGTTCTCCTAAACATCTGTATCAGAGACTTTATCCCTACAAAGCAATATAGTGCTGTTAATAGCTTGGATTCTGTCAAGTGTTTCTGTGAGTACCAAGATTTCTTTCTGTTGACTGCCTGCAAAATTTGACTGCCTTACTTTCCCTTCCTGCTCCAGCTTCAAATGACCCCTGAACATCCTATGGGAGCAGCATGTGAGGGAGAGGATCATTTGGGCCTGCAGTGGGAAGGGGAATGCGAGAAAGTTGCTCTTTATAGGCAGGAATTCTTGCAGCTACAGAAACACTCAGCCAGATCCAAGCCACGACAGCATCCAATATGTGCTGGGAGTTCTTCTCAACAAACTTAAGAATAGAAAATTGACTATAATACCAATAACCTTATTTTCAGGAGCAAAATGGTACGACTCCCCATAGTAACAGGTGAGATTACTAAGTTAAACCACTAACTATTAAGATATTGTTAATTATGACTAATACCATCAGCACTTACTGGAGTCCGTTACATGTAGAAAGTGCAGCTTTGGAGTGTTTGATATCTCTGATATTCCCATGATAGTAACAGTGCTCTCCACCCTGAAAAATAACACATAATTAGCAAAAATTATTGCAACTGCTTTTTCACCTATTGTGTGGACAGGTGACTGGCTACTTAAATGTAGGTTTTAAGGACAAAAGAGTTTCCAATAAAACAGTGTGCTATTTAGAATACAGAAATTGGGCTGTGGATGAAAAAACAGAATGAGTTTCTATTGAAATAAAAATGTCACATAAAACCCATCGCTAGCATCTCCAGAAAAACACTTTCCTCTGAGGGAAAACATAAAATAATTGTTGCTAGAAAATGACTGAGAAAGCAAGCAAAGAGTCCCCTTTATCTATTTGTGCTCCATGAAATCCAAACTGAGGCACACAGTGTTAACCCCTCTCCTGTACATAATACAAAACTGTTTAGATAATGAAAAGCTCAATGTTCAATCAACAAAAAGTACTTTAAATCTGGTGGAAGAGCACTGTTTTACAGGCCTTTCAGAACTTTGACGGCTCCAATAGGGTCCCTGCTGGCAGTTCTTTCCACAAGGCTGAAGCCAGGGCTGAGAAGCCTGTGGCTCTGGTTGAGGCCACTTCCTTGGGGCCAGGGACTACCAACAAGCTGGAATCTGCTGAGTGGGGACATACTCCGAGATGTGGTCCCTCAATGTAATTTCTTTACTCATACAGAATCACAGAATCATAGAGTTGGAAGGGGCCATACAGGCCATCTGGTCCAACCCCCTGCTCAACACAGGATCAGCCCAAAGCCAGTTTGGTGTAGTGGTTATGAGTGCAGACTTCTAATCTGGCATGCCAGGTTCGATTCTGCACTCCCCCACATGCAACCAGCTGGGTGACCTTGGGCTCGCCACGGCACTGATAAAACTGTTCTGACCGGGCAGTGATATCAGCGCTCTCTCAGCCTCACCCACCCCACAGGCGGTCTGTTGTGGGGGGAGGAATGGGAAGGCGACTGTAAGCCGCTTTGAGCCTCCTTCCGGTAGGGAAAAGTGGCATATAAGAACCAACTCTTCTTCTTCTTCTAAAGCATCCAAGAAAAGTGTGTATCCAACCTTTGCTTGAAGACTACCAGTGAGGGGGAGCTCACCACCTCCTTAGGCAGCCTGTTCCACTGCTGAACATACAATTGCTATTTCTAAATTGCGCCACCTGTCATGCCCCCACTGCAACCTCTGATCTCCCAGGAGTTGCCACAGCAACCAGGGCCTGCAGCTGAACCAGCTCTGGCAGAAGAGAGAAGGGCCTCTGAATGTGCAGCATGGGAAGGCAGCACAAGTCAGCCAGGCTCTTCCCAAGAGGCATCTTTGGTGCATTTGCAGATGCATTCCAGCCCTGACAGCTCTCCTGAGCGACACAGGCGAAGCAGAAGGATGGTGTTTGCTGAATGTCAAAGGAGCCAGAGACTGCAGACACGCTGTCAAAGTAGATGGGGCCCAGCTGGGATAGCTCCTGGGGAGGATGAGTGAGTCCTCCCCCAGGTTCAGCCAATTAGCTGGGCTGCTTTTAGGAGAGACAGCAGCAACTCTTCAGCGTGGATGCAATCTAGGTCCGGCTTAGATTCCTTGGTCTGCGAACATCTGACTCCCATTGGCTTCCCTGACTATTAGCAAACAGCTTTTGACTATGCATATGGTAATTGGATTGGCCTTGTTGAATATATGCTTATTTGGTCTCTGACCGTGGCTTTCCCTCGACTACTCTTTGCTTCGCCCTTAACTCTGCTTGCTTTGATTCCTAACGACTTGGACTGGACTTTGACTTTACTCTGGTGTGGACTCCAGCTAGGCTCTGCAGCCCAGGTATCTCCTGCCCCTAGGTGTGGCCAGCTAGGGCAGCATACCACCTCGGTTTCATATCTCAACAAACAGAGAAGGAAAAATTCTAGCAATTATCAAATCCATCTAGAACTAACAATGCAACATTAAAGAGAGTTATACCTCTCTAAGTCCACTGATGTCATTGGGTTTAAAAGAACTGTTTAGAACTGCACTGAAATTCTCTTTTCTAGTATATGAGAATGTCCTTGCCCTGAACACAAAGTAATGATCCTTGCTATAGAACATGTGACCTCAAGGTTTCTGTCTGCCTTTCCTAATCAATTGACTCTGAAAATATCCTCCAGGAAATCTAGATCAAGTTACTGCAGTATGCAATGATGGTCCATTTGCTGAGTCTAAAATTCTGTATAATCCTGTAATAGGACTCATCATTCAGCAACTGCGGTACTACTGGTAATGCAACTGATGGCTACTTTGGCTTTGAGTTAATGCTGAGAAGAACCATTCTGTAATAATGCAGTCATCCACGTAGGAAAGTGTATGTACTAAGCCTTTCCACAGAGCAGCAGAAAGACATGAAACCATGAACTGTTCTGACATTTGCTATTAGTCTTTTCACACAATGGGAACCTTGAGATTTGCACCTTTAAAAGCTACCATCCATACCAATTATTTCAACATGGGTCCTCTCTTGAATATTGTATCTATAGTCAAATAATCACAGGATTTCCAGATATAGCTGAGGACCGCTTTATCATAAGCACAACGAGGCATAGAAATCCAAGGCTTGCCTCTGATCTCACCATGTAGAAAAAAAGAACACAAAGAAGTAACAATCTGAAAATCTGTTGCTCTCATGTTTTGTGAAAAGGTTTGGTGCACGAACCATACCTTACAGATTACAGCAATGGAGACTTATGTTTCAAGCAGAAATAGCTCAATTTCCAGCACAGCAAAAAGCAGTGCTACAACACATTTTTCTGATGGCAAGCATCATCTCTTTTCAAAAGTTACAAAGACTTGAAATGCCATCTACTAAATTTTGCAGAGTACCAGAGGAGGTAAGCACTGGTAAAAATCTCTAACAGTAGTATATGATAAAGCACTAAACAGGGCATATCTCAGCTGCAAATCCTATGAATCATACAATTTATGGTTTTTCTTTGCTTTTAAAACCAAATATTACTATTTGTTGAGTCTTGGCATAACAAGTATCACTCAAAATATGCATTTCAATTCAACAGAAGAGAAGGGCAAACAGTAAATACAGTTCCTCTAAAACAAGAATTACAAGCTGATTTACAGGCTCCCTGCTGCCACAGCATCTTGTATACTGTCAGTAATTATTATATTGTTTGCCAACAATGCAAACACTTGGCACTAATACTACTGAAGTTGTATTTAGAGCAAGACAATTAGACTAACGATACACAGTATTTAATATGCTACCCATACTGAATGAAGCACATCAGCCAAAAGAAGACTTAAGTATTTCATGTGTTCAATTTGGCAAGGCAATTTCAAGTCCTCCCTCCTTAAAAATGGCCACATGATTGAAATTTTCCTCCATTATTTACTTAAAATGTAGGCAACAAGTATGGGACCAACATAATGAAAATGGTTTGTGACAAAAGCAGGGCTCTGGATTTTATAAAATACTAGTAACAAAATTAAATAGTGAATATGCTAGTGAATTTTCACTGTTCAATCAGGAGAAGATTTTTACAATACCTTTGAATATTGTGGTTTTCCATCTTCATAATGAATCTCCACATAATCAGACGATAATAAATCACTAGAAAGAAATGAGGGAAGAGAAATGGAAAAGAATGTGAGGAAAACAGAAGTACAGTAACATTTGAAAATAAATATTGTATTTTTAAAATATTTGTCAACAAAATACATTCAGAAGGAGATAACAACAGGGAATTCTTGAATGTATCTAACAGTATTAGCCGGGAGCTCAACATACCAGACTATTCTCTGAGCTTCTATATGAGTTCAATTGCCTAAGTAATGAATTTGTGTTATCACCAAATAAAGATACTGCGAATGAACACTGTATTTATCTCTGTACTGATTTTGCACAGAAATGCTGAAAACTAGAATCATCCTCTGATTTCCCATCCATGAGGTTTGGGAACCCACTGACAGTGTGTCTCAGGTGTGTAGTTCCTTGCAATACACCCAATACATGCAGTCACTCTTTTGTGTGAACTGGGCAACGTACGGATTTTCCTTGCATACTCATCCTTTATACATATGATGAAGACGACGAGTTGGTTTTTATTTCATTGCCCAAAGGAGTCTTGAAGCAGCTTCCAATCACCTTCCCTTCCTCTCCCCACAACAGACGGTGGAGCTGAGACCTCTGACAGGACTTCTTGGTCAGAACAGCACTATCAGGGCGGTGATGAGTCCTGATATGCAGCCATATGGCTGCATGTGGGGGAGCAGGAAATCAAGCCCAAATCACCAGATCAGAAGCCACTGCTCTTAATACTAGACCACGTTGGCTCATATGAACCAGAATCCTGATTTTTTCAAGTTCTTCACAAAAGACCTTCAGACACACAGTAGCTAAGCATGAGAATCAGAATGGTCAGAATCTTGGCCTTAGGCAACAATTTCCATGAAAGACTTTGGCCGACAGGAACGCAAAAACAAAAGACACCTGGGAACTCTTGGATTGACGGACTGTTAAAAATCTGGACTAAGTATGGTAGCAGATTATCTCCAACGCCATCTAAATTAAGATCACCAATCGAAGCTCATTTTAGCACAGCACAACAAAAAAGATTGACGTCTACGATACAAAGAACTTTTAACAAAATCCGGCAAGTTCAAAGAAAGACAAGTTTTAGAGAAAGAAGGAGTGGAAATTCAATGGCTGGAATATAACCAACTTCTATCTAGGTTCAAAGCAGAATTCCAGCATCCATTAAACTTAGAGGCTCCAATACCAGAATTTGAAAACTTATTAATCCAAGAAAAAACCACACTTACAAGGACTAATATATAAACTTTTATTGAAATATGAAACTGAGATGGAACAGATAAAACTATGCACGATCAAATGGATGCAAAACTTCGAGACCCAAGTGACCTTAGAACAATGGGAATATATATGGACTAGAATTCCAAAGCTTACTAACAGTCAAATTCTTAGAAAAAACTGGTATAAAATGTTCTATAGGTGGTTGTTGTTGTTATGTGCGAAGTCGTGTCCGACCCATCGCGACCCCATGGACAATGATCGTCCAGGCCTTCCTGTCCTCTACCATTCCCTGGAGTCCTTTTAAGTTTGCACCTACTGCTTCAGTGACTCCATCCATCCACCTCATTCTCTGTCGTCCCCTTCTTCTTTTGCCCTCGATCACTCCCAGCATTAGGCTCTTCTCCAGGGAGTCCTTCCTTCTCATGAGGTGGCCAAAGTATTTGAGTTTCATCTTCAGGATCTGGCCTTCTAAAGAGCAGTCAGGGCTGATCTCCTCTAGGACTGACCGGTTTGTTCGCCTTGCAGTCCAAGGGACTCGCAAGAGTCTTCTCCAGCACCAGAGTTCAAAAGCCTCAATTCTTTGACGCTCGGCCTTCCTTATGGTCCAACTTTCGCAGCCATACATTGCAACTGGGAATACCATAGCCTTGACTAAACGCACTTTTGTTGGCAGGGTGATGTCTCTGCTTTTTAGGATGCTGTCTAGATTTGCCATAGCTTTCTTCCCCAGGAGCAAGCGTCTTTTAATTTCTTGGCTGCAGTCCCCATCTGCAGTGATCTTGGAGCCCAGGAAAATAAAATCTGTCACTACCTCCATTTCTTCCCCATCTATTTGCCAGGAATTGAGAGGGCCGGCTGCCATGATCTTTGTTTTCTTGATGTTGAGTTTCAAGCCAACTTTTGCACTCTCCTCCTTCACCCGCATCAACAGGCTCTTTAGTTCCTCTTCACTTTCTGCCATTAGAGTGGTATCATCTGCATATCTGAGGTTGTTGATATTTCTCCCTGCAATCTTGATCCCAATTTGTGACTCCTCTAATCCCGCCTTTCTCATGATGTGCTCCGCATACAAGATAAATAGGCAAGGTGACAGTATACAGCCTTGCCGAACTCCTTTCTCAATTTTGAACCAATCCGTGATTCCATGTTCAGTTCTCACTTTTGCTTCTTGACCTGCATATAAATTTCTCAAGAGACAAATAAGATGCTCTGGTATTCCCATCTCTTTAAGAACTTGCCACAATTTGTTGTGCTCCACACAATCAAAGGCTTTAGCATAGTCAATGAAGCAGAAGTAGATGTTCTTCTGGAACTCCCTAGCTTTTTCCATGATCCAGCGTATGTTGGCAATTTGATCTCTAGTTCCTCTACCTCTTCGAAATCCTGCCTGTACTTCTGAAAGTTCTCGGTCCACATATTGCTGGAGCCTAGCTTGTAGGATTTTGAGCATAACTTTGCTAGCATGAGAAATGAGTGCAATGGTGCGGTAGTTTGAACATTCTTTGGCATTGCCCTTCTTTGGGATTGGAATGTAAACTGACCTTTTCCAATCCTGTGGCCATTGCTTAGTTTTCCAAATTTGCTGGCATATTGAGTGTAGCACTTTTACTGCATCGTCCTTTAAGATTTTGAATAGTTCAACTGGAATGCTGTCACCACCACTAGCTTTATTGTTGCTCAGACTTCCTAAGGCCCATTTGACTTCACATTCCAGGATGTCTGGCTCCAGGTCAGTAACTACCCCACTGTGGTCATCAGGGATGTTAAGCTCGCTCTTGTATAGTTCTTCTGTATAATTTTGCCACCTTTGCTTAATCTCTTCTGCTTCTGTGAGGTCCCTACCATTTTGGTCCCTTATCATACCCATCTTTGCATGAAACGTTCTCTTCATATCTCCAATTTTCTTGAAAAGATCTCTGGTCCTCCCCATTCTATTGTTTTCTTCTATTTGTTTGCACTGTTCATTTAAGAAGGCATTCTTATCTCTTCTAGCTTTTCTCTGGAATTCTGCATTCAATTGGGTGTATCTTTCTCTTTCTCCCTTGCCTTTCACTTCCCTTCTCTCCTTAGCTATTTGTAAAGCTTCCTCAGACAGCCATTTTGATTTCTTGCATTTCTTTTTCTTTGGGATGGTTTTAGTTGCTACCTCTTGTACAATGTTGCGAACCTCCGTCCATAGTTCTTCAGGCACTCTGTCTATCAGATCTAATTCCTTAAATCTATTTGTCACCTCTACTGTATATTCGTCGGGGATATGATTTAGTTCGTACCTGAGTGGCCTAGTGCTTTTCCCTACTTTCTTTAATTTAAGCCTAAATTTTGCAACAAGAAGCTCATGATCTGAACCACAATCAGCTCCTGGTCTTGTTTTTATTGCCTGTATAGAACTTTTCCATCTTTGGCTGCAGAGTACATAGTCAATCTGATTTCTGTGTTGACCGTCTGGTGATGTCCATGTGTAGAGTCGTCTCTTGGGTTGTTGGAAAAGAGTGTTTGCTATGACCATTGTATTCTCTTGACAAAATTCTACCAGCCTGTGCCCTGCTTCATTTTGTACTCCAAGGCCAAACTTGCCTGTTATCCCAGTTATCTTTTGGCTTCCTACTTTAGCATTCCAATCCCCCATGATGATAAGCACATCATTTTTTGGTGTTGCTTCTATAAGGTGTTGTAGGGCTTCATAGAACTGATCAACTTCAGCAGCAGTGGTTGGGGCATAGACCTGGATCACTGTGATGTTGAATGGTTTGCCTTGGATTAGAACTGAGATCATTCTGTCATTTTGGGGATTGTATCCCAAGACTGCTTTTCCTACTCTCTTATTGATTATGAAGGCTACTCCATTTCTTCTGCGAGATTCTTGTCCACAGTAGTATACCTGATGGTCATCTGAATTAAATTCACCCATTCCTGTCCATTTTAGTTCACTGATTCCTAAAATGTCGATGTTCAGTCTTCTCATTTCTTGTTTAACCACGTCCAGCTTGCCTTGATTCATGGATCTGACGTTCCAGGTTCCTATGGAATAAAAATCTTTACAGCATCGGACTGTCTTTTCGCCACCAGTTACTTCCACAACTGAGCGTCCTTTCGGCTTTGGCCCAGCTGCTTCATTCATTCTGGCGCTACTCGTACTAGCCGTCTGCTCATCCCCAGTAGCATATTGGACACCTTCCGACCTGAGGGGCTCATCTTCCGGCGTCATATCGTTATGCCTATTGGAACTGTCCATAGAGTTTTCATGGCAAAGATACTGGAGTGGTTTGCCATTTCCTTCTCCAGTGGATCACCTTTTGTCAGAGCTCTCAGCTATGACCTGTCCGTCTTGGGTGGCCCTGCACGGCATAGCTCATAGCTTCACTGAGCTACGCAAGCCCCCTTGCCACAACAAGGCAGCGATCCTTGAAGGGGGTCTATAGGTGGTATGTAACACCAAAAGTGATTGCTGCAATTGCAAAAAGTTGTGATAATGTTGGAAATGTGCAGATAAAGTAGGCTCTTTTTATCGCATGTGGTGGAAATGTGAAAAAATGTACAAGTACTGGGCTAAGGTTCATATAATAATGCAGAAAATGACAACGGTAGCGGCAAGATTAGTGCTGGCTAGAAAAATGGAAAACGCATGAGCTACCGTCAATAGAAGATTGGTTGAGCAAATTGGCGGATCTCGCCAAGATGGCTAAACTGACATTAATGGTTAATGGAAAATCAGAAGAAGCCTTTCAGGAACAATGGGGTCCTTATCTGAACTGTCTAAAAAAGTAAATCAGATGGGAAAGGAGAGGGTTCTAATATGCTTAGATTCTAAACAATTGCTTTACTAATGTTTATTATATGTATCTATTCTATTTCTAGCTTTTTTGGAAAAATAAAAATTATATATTAAAAAAAAAGAATGGTCAGAATCTTCAGCAGAAAATAACCATATAAAGAAGAAATTAAATATAAGAAAATAGATTAAGGAAGGTAGGTAGAAGAACGAAGGATTAAATAAGGCACACAAGTAGAGTCTGGAAAAAAGGTACCTTTGCCAGTCACAGCACAATGGAGTCAAGAGAGGTTAAACTTCCAGAAAAACAGCAATGCTGACAAAAGAATCAAGGAAAACGAGTGCTCCCAAAATGTTTAAAGGGCTGTGGTATCAGATAACTGCTACTGAAAGCAAGTACTGGTCATTATGATTCTCCATCCAAGAAAACGTTTTTGGTTTTTCTTTCATCCCAAGCAATTTAGAGGGAAGTTCAACAATTTCAGGGACGTCACAGAAATACTGACAAGGAACATGGTTAACATTTATTTACTGTATTTGCCAGCGTATAAGATGACTTTTCCCCCCTGAAAAACATGCCTCCAAGTGGGGGGGTCGTCTTATACGCCGGGTGCACTTCAGTTGGGATAGACATAGCTTCCCATTAATGGCCTCCCGATGCTCTCCCAGTGCCCATAGTTTAAGGTGACCAGAATTAAGGGACGCCAAGGCAGAGGCAGAGGCGGCGCTCCCCCCCCCCCCCACTGGGCTCACCAACTCTGCTGCTGTCTTGTGAACTCCTCCCGGCTCGGAACTCGCTGGGCCCGCCAAACTCCTCCCGGCTCAGAACTCGCTGGGCCCTGCGTGCACACCCCACCTCGCCACGGCAGCGACGGGCCCTCCCTCCCACAAAATACTCTGAAGCGGGAGGGGGGAGAGAGAGGGAGCTCCTGACGGGCCGGCTGGGTGAGCCAGTGGCAAAGGAGTGGAAAGGAGGAGGATGCTGGGGGGGGGGGGGTGCCAGCCTCTGCTCCCCTCCCTTCCCTTGGTGTTTTGAAGTCGCCCCCATTCAGGAAGAGAGCACACGCGGCCAGCCCGGCGCGCAGGAAATGATACTCCTTGATCTACCCTCCACTCGCTTGCACTGCTGCTGAAGAGAATGAAGCTGACCAGTTCTATGAAGCCCTACAACACCTTCTAGAAGCAACGCCAAAAAATGATGTGCTTATCATCATAGAGGATTGGAACGCTAAAGTAGGAAGTCCAAAGATTACCGGGATAACAGGCAAGTTTGGCCTTGGAGTACAAAATGAAGCAGGGCACAGGCTGGTAGAATTTTGTCAAGATAATACAATGGTCATAGCAAATACTCTTTTCCAACAACCCAAGAGACGACTCTACACATGGACAACACCAGATGGTCAACACAGAAATCAGATTGACTATTTGCTCTGCAGCTAAAGATGGAGAAGTTCTATACAGTCAGTAAAAACAAGACCAGGAGCCGACTGTGGGTTAGATCATCAGCTTCTTGTTGCAAAATGTAGGCTCAAATTGATGAAAGTAGGGAAAAGCACTAGGCCACTTAGGTATGAACTCAATCATATCCCTGACGAATATACAGTAAAGGTAAAGGTAAAGGTATCCCCTGTGCAAGCACCGAGTCATGTCTGACCCTTGGGGTGACGCCCTCTAGCGTTTTCTTGGCAGACTCAATACGGGGTGGTTTGCCAGTGCCTTCCCCAGTCATTACCGTTTACCCCCCAGCAAGCTGGGTACTCATTTTACCGACCTCGGAAGGATGGAAGGCTGAGTCAACCTTGAGCCGGCTGCTGGGATTGAACTCCCAGCCTCATGGGCAAAGCTTTCAGGCAGCTGCCTTACCACTCTGCGCCACAAGAGGCTCGAATATACAGTACAGGTGACAAATAGATTTAAGGAATTAGATCTGGTAGATAGAGTACCTGAAGAACTATGGACGGAGGTTCGCAGCATTGTACAAGAGGTAGCAACTAAAACCATCCCAAGGAAAAAGAAATGCAAGAAAGCAAAATGGCTGTCTGAGGAAGCTTTACAAATTGCTGAGGAGAAAAGGGAAGTGAAAGGCAAGGGAGACAACAGGGTTGCACTTACCTGTTGTTCATCGAGTGGTCTTCTGTGCAGTCCCACATGGGTTCTGCGAAGATCACAGCCCTGCCCACGGAGCAATAACTAGCCAGCTCAAAGTAAAAAAAAGTCTCCCAAGAGTGCTCACTCCTCCCCTCATAGAGTGACTTTCCTGCCCAAAGTCACATGATGTGGGAGGAGTTAGCACTCTCCCCTCAGTCCTTTCCCCTTGCCGTACGCAGGATATCAATAAGCAGCGGCCCAGCAGGGATGGAGGGAGGGTTGTGTAACTGCACAGAAGACCACTCAATGAATTTACAGGTAAGTGCAACCCCGTTTTCATCTTCGTGGTTTCTGTGCAGTCCCACATGGGAGATTAGCAAAATGGAGTTGGGGTGGGCTACTCGCGGATTATTGATCTTAACACCGCTTTTCCCACTGCTGCATCTTTTTCCAGAGTCAACGTCAATGGAATAGTGGCGTATAAAGGTGCCAGGCATTGACCATGTAGCTGCTCTGCAAATGTCACGCATCAGGAGTTGAGCTGCGAATGCTGCAGACAAAGCCTGTGTCCTTGTGAAGTGTGCTCTAATTCCGAACGGGCAGTCTAAGCCGGAAGCTTTGTATGCGTGAGAGATTGCTTGTATAATCCATCATGAAATGGTTTGCGCAGATGCGGCCATACCCTTTCTCGCACCCCGTAAACAAACAAAAAGAGACTTATCTTGTCTAAAGTCTTTTGTTCTGTTCAAATAAAAAAGTATGGCTCTGCAAACATCAAATGTGTGCATTTGTGTTTCAAACTGAGAGGTGGGTTGTGGAAAAAACACCATAAGAACCAAAGATTGTCCCATGTGGAATTTGGATAACACTTTTGGGAGAATGACCATTGAATACATACCGAGAAGGGTCCATCTCTCCTGGGGTATAAGAGGACATCTTGCTGGGTGAGATTCCACCGTCGGATCAAGGGAGGCAGGAACTTAACAGTTCTTCTTCCGGTCCATAGGTGGCACTCACCCGGCCTCTTCAGTTCGTCCACTGCCATAGCTGATCGCATTCTAGGCATTTACCTAACCACAACATATAACCTAGGAACCTCTTAACAGAAGAAGAACGAAAGACATGTCACAATGAACAAAAAACGGAAGAAAGCACATTATGACATATCGAAACACATGCCGAAAACTCTGCTCTGGGTTAACTCCCAGATGCCTTACGGTCAGGTACCCTTTTTTTTTTTTGCTTGACGATGGAAGGGAGGGATCAAGATGTCCTCTTATACCCCTGGAGAGAAGGACCCTTCTCAGTATGTATTCAATGGTCATTCTCCTCCTGGAGCGAGGACATCTTGCTGGGACCTCCCATAGCAGTCCGCAGAATTTAGGGTGGGCCATCGTCGTCTGTATTGATTACGTTTTGCAGCACTCTTCGCCCAAACGCAGCTTCCGCTGAGCTGTACGCGTCTATCTTGTAATGGCGAATGAATGTCGAGGCATTGGCCCATGTTGCTGCTCTGCAAATTTCGAGAATCGACGCTCTACCGAACAATGCCGCTGATGTTGCCGTGCTCCTTACTGAATGAGCTGTAATACCCCATGGCGGGGTCAACTTCTGAGCCACATACGCTTCAGCAATTGCCGCTCTAAGGCAACTACCAATGGCCCTGCTGGACAGCTTTGAACCCTGGTTTGGGGCTGCAATGGACACGAATAACGAGTCAGACTTTCTTATGTTCTCTGTTCTGATAATATACGCCTTTAAGGATCGCCGCACATCTAAGGTGTGCCAAGTTATCTCCTTGGGATGGACTGGGTTCGGACAAAAGGATGGTAGGACTAGGTCTTGATTAAGATGGAAGCTGGATAGCACCTTCGGTTTGAAGGCTGTATCCCTTCTTAGTACCACTTTATGAAAGATACAGAGTTCTTTTCTGACCGATAGAGCTGCCAGCTCTGATATTCTTCTGGCCGAGGTCACTGCCGTGAGGAAGATTGTCTTCATTCTCAGGTGTTTTAATGATATGTCCATTATGGCCTCGAAGGGATGTTTGGTCATTCCTGTTAGGACTTTATTCAGGTTCCAAGTGGGGAACCTATGGGTAATTGGGCCCTGGATTTGGGTGGCCCCTTTTAGGAAGCGGACGATATGAGGATGCTTGGAAATAGGTTTGCCTTTAAAATTTGGGAGGACTGATACTAATGCTGCTACCTGCCGGCGAAGGGTGGCCACCCTCAGCCTTTTTGACATACCATCTTGCAGGAACTGCAGCACATCTCGCAGCCTTGGAGTCAGGTGATTCACCTTCTTCCTTCTGCACCAGCGTACGAACGCCTTCCATGAGGCATTGTAGATCCTGTTGGTGGACTGGCGTCTGGATGCCATGATTGTCTCGACTACTTCCGTACTGTAGCCTTCCGTTAAGAGGTGGCCCCGCTCAACCTCCAGGCGGTCACTTGAAGCCATTCCGGGTCCAGATGCCAAATAGGCCCTTGTTGTAGCATGTCCGGCTGTACTGGTATCTGCAGAGGTTCCCTCACCGACATGCGCACCAGGGACGAGAACCACGGTCGACGAGGCCATCTGGGAGCTATTAATATCACCTCCGCCTTGAGCTCTTTGACCCTTGCCAGCAGGCGTGTTATTATCGGAAATGGAGGAAAGGCGTAAAGCAGGCCCTCCGGCCACTGGGCCAACAGGGCATCCGTCTTTTCCGCTGAAGGATGGAAGTACGCGAATAGGTCCAGCTTCGGTTGGCCTAAGACTGATGTTATCCAGGTGAAGATTTGCGGTTTTAGCCGCCATTCGGCTGTGGACACCGTCGCTCTGCTCAGCCAGTCTGCTTGGACGTTTTCTTTTCCTTTTATGTATTCTGCCCATATCGATAACAGGTTGGCTTCCACCCAGCCCAAGGTCTGCATGGCTTCCCTGTGAAGGTTTGAGGACCTGGACCCTCCTTGGTTGTTCAGGTAGGCTTTGGTCGCTATGTTGTCCGTTCTGACCAACACGTGAGTGTGCTTTAGTTGACAACTGAAGTGATGTAGCGCTCTGCAGACCGCCTTCATTTCTAGGACGTTTATGGGAAGTTTCGACTCCTCTGAGGACCATCTTCCCTGGGCTGATTGGGTCTCCAGCATGGCTCCCCAACCTCTCAGACTTGCGTCCGTGAACAGTTGTTTTTCCTTCCTGGGACCGAATAGCTTTCCCTTTGACAGGTTGACTTCGTTGGTCCACCAGGTTAAACTGGCTTTTACGTCTATTGGAACCTTCACTTTCTTGTCCAGTTTTATCGATATTTGGTGTTGGAATGGGCGTAATAAGCCCTGGAGTCGGCGCGAATGTAGTCTTCCCCATTGCACCGTGCAGAGGTTCGATACCAAGACACCCATCATGCCTGCTAGCATCATTAGTGGCGACGTTCTCCCCTTTATTATCTGATTTGCCAATCTTCTGGTCTTTTGTATTTTTTCTTCTGTCATGAAGAGCCTGGACGCCACCGTGTCTATTAGTACCCCCAGATGTTGGAGGGACTGAGATGGGGTTAGGGAGCTTTTCTGGAGGTTCACAATGAATCCGAAGTCTTGAAGGATTTGCATCGCGATTGCGGTGTGGCTGATCGCTTGCTGGAGGGACTGGGTTCTCAGTAACAAGTCGTCCAAATATGGATGCAGGTGAATTCCCTGCTTCCGCAGGTAGGCCACCGGAGCGATTAACAGCTTCGAGAAAACTCTGGGTGCCGTCGAGAGTCCAAATGGTAAAGCTCTGTATTGGTAGTGGTTCAGGCCCACGCAGAACCTGAGGAACTTCCTGTGACTGTGTCGGATCGGGACATGCAGGTACGCTTCTGTGAGGTCTAGTGATGTAAGGTACTCTCCTCTTTGTATCGCCTCTGAGATGGATTTGAGTGTTTCCATCCTGAAATGACGAAGTTTGATGAAGCGATTTAGAAATTTTAGGTCTAAGACTGCTCGCCAATCCCCGTTGGATTTTGGCACCGTGAAAAACACCGAGTAGACTCCTGTCCTTTCCTCTCTGTGAGGTACGGGTTCTATTGCCTCGATGTCTATCAGGTGTTGTATGGCGGCTTGGGTTCTTTCCATCTTTTGTTTGGACTTTGGGTGGGGTGATTGGACGAAGTGGTTTGGCGGGATTTTTAGGAATTCGATGGCGTAGCCCTTTTCTATAATTTCCAACGACCAGCTGTCCGCTTGGTATCTTGTCCACTGTTCCAAGAACCGGGCCAGTCTTCCTCCCACCGGGACGATGGAGTCACGCCTTGTGAGGCTTCCCGTCTCTTTCCTGCTTTGGAGGAAGGTGTCCTCTCTGGAACCTGTTGGGGTAGCCACCCCTGAAGGTCTGTCTGTTGTTGGACCAGCCAGATCTCCTGTCCTGTCTTTGTCTGCTGTATGAGCCAAAGGAACTAAAGGAGTTACCTGTAGGTTGGGAGAACCGTCTATCTGTTCTTCTCAGGTTTCTTGGCATTACTCTCTTTTTATCACGTGTCTCCACGAGGACCTTGTCCAAGGACTCCCCATAAAGCTTGGATCCGTGAAATGGATAAGCCGTGACGATTGACTTTGCTTTGGTGTCCGCCTGCCATGCTCTCAGCCACAGTGTTCTCCTTGCAGCAGCCGCTGTGGCCATGGCTCTGGCGTTGAATATGGATGCATCTAAGGTGGCATCTGCTGAAAAACAGGCTGCTTTTAGCACTCTATTCATTCCTTCTGCCACCCTCTTATCTGGGTCTGGTAACAGCTGGATCAGCTTCTTTACCCACATGATTGTGGCTCTTGACACTATTGATGCTATGGAAGATGCTCTTATAGACATTGCTAAGGTTTTACGTAAGGCGAAGTCCGCCTTTTTATCCATTACATCCCTCACAGATCCTTGGCCATCTTCCAAGAGAAGGCCATAGGATTGCAGCCCTACTACCGGGGCATCCAGAATCGGGGTTCTTAAGATTTCTTCTGCGTAATCAGGCATCATATACAGCTTCTTTGCATATGCTGGCAACTGCCTGTTTGCCATGGGCTTTTCCCATTCTGCTCTAAATTTTTTCTCGAAAAATACCGGTAGGGGAAAGTTTCTAGGGACATCCTCCTCTGGGGGAAAGTATTCTTTATTGCCATAAGGCCTTCTAGGGTCCTGATGCTCTGGATCCTCCATTCCCTGCTTCCATTTTAGGTCTAATGCGTTAAGGCATTTTGGTAAGAGATACTGATAGTCTTCTGGCTTGAAAAATCTTTTGGATACCTCAGGTAATTCCATAATTTCAATCACTTCTTCATCAGACAAAAATTCCCCATCTTCCTTTACTGAGGATTCATCTGCTGTAGAAGGATAATCCTCCCTGTCAGGGCTCCAATGGGGTCTTTTGCGTGCTGCCTTTGTGGGCCAGGAAGGTCTCTGCTCGGTCAGGTCCCCATATTCCCCATATTCCTCAGGTCCCCCTTAGGACGTAATATAACATCAGCAAAAATGTGTAAAAACTGAGATTCAGAAGACAGTGCTGCGAGTTCCCCTACCCTACGAGCTGAGATTATTGCAACCAAAAAGGCAACTTTAAAAGACAAAAAAGACAAATCCGATTTGGCCAGAGATTCAAAAGGTTTATGAGTCAAATGAGATAAAACAAGGGACTTCACTGTGGGATTACAGGAACATTAGGTGGGAACATATTTTTTAAACCCTTTTTAAACCCTTCAATAACTTTGAAGTTAACGGATGAGAAAATACTGTTCTACCATCAACTATCTTATGAGATGCAGAAATGGCCGCTAAATGCACTTTGATAGAGAGTCCTCTATCTTTTAATTTGATTAAATAAGAAAAAATCATGGATAAGGGGCAGCAGTCTGCAACATGATTAGACTCCACAGCCCATTGAGTAAAATTGTTCCATTTAGCGGTGTATGAGCGCCGAGTGGAAGGCTGGCAGGCAGCCTCCAAAATCTGGTCTACAAACCCACTCTCCAGACTGTTAGATGGAGGGTTTGGGGATTTGGATGCAGGTACTCCCCACAAGTCAGGAGATCTGCCCGATTTGGCAGGTGATGGTACCTCCCTTTGGCCAGTCGGAAGAGGGTGGGAAACCACGTTTTTTGCATCCAAAAGGGAGTGACACAAAATGCATTGAGTGTTGTCTGCTGCTAAGTTGGTCACCACCCTGTTTATTAAACCAAACGGGGGGTAAGCATAAAAAAGGGATCCCCTCCAACAGTGGAGGAGGAAGGCATCTCCTAGTGAGGTCAGTTCTACTCCTCCCCTAGAATAAAATTGAGTGCACTTTGTGTCGCAAACAAATCCACTGTTAGTTGACCCCATTGATGAAAAATAGGGTCTAGGCAGGACGGATTGAGGGACCACTCCTGAACTAAATTTACATCTCTGCTCAGTGCATCTGCCCATGTGCTGAGTGACCTGGCAATGTGAATGGCTGACAGGGTTGTTCGATTGGTTGTAGCCCAGTTCCAAATTCTTGTTTCTTCTCGGCGTACTGTTTTGGATTTGGTGCCTCCCTGTTTTTTTATGTAAAAAATATTGTTCGATGTTACTAAAACATGTTTTCCTGTGAACAGGCCGGAAAAGAAAAAAAGAGCATGTCTTATGGCTCGCAGTTCCAAAACATTAATATGTTGAGACTTCTCCCTATCATTCCAGCGACTACTAGTGGAATGATGAAGGCAGTGCGCCCCCAACCTTCTAGGGACGTGTCCATATATAGGACTAAGTCCTCTTGTTGTAAACCAAAAAGGAACTCCTCTAGCTAAGTTTGAAGGGAGGGTCCACCATGTGACCGCATGTGGTTTGCACACCAATAAGAACCACATCTATAAAGGTCTCATCTTAAGTACAGTGTGACAGCAGTGGTTGATGACATGTGTCCTAATAAAGTCTGTATCTCCTGAACAGACCTGGACCTGACCTTAGTGGATTTCAAAGCCAAGGCCGAAATCTTAGCAACCCTTGCTGGTGGTAAATATACCATACCCTTCTCACCATCCAGCCATGCATCAATGAACTCAGAGGAACGCTTTGGAGTAAGACTGGACTTCTTGTAGTTAACATTAAAACCCAAGGTATGTAATAGCTTGAGAGAGGTAGACACAGAGGTTGAAAGGTCGTCTGCCGAGTGTCCAACTAAGAGCCAATCATCAAGTTACTGGTAAACTTGAATGCCCTGTTTCTTGATATCCTACTACCACGTTAGTGACCTTTGTGAACACTCTCGGGGCAGATGCCAACCTAAACGGGAGAACCTTGAAATCATAATGGTTACCCCCCACATAGAATCTTGAGAAACTTTGTGTAGGGTGCATTAATTGTGATGTGAAAATATGCATCTTTAAGATCCACCTTGGCGAACCATAAATCTTTTGTTAGAAGAATCAATTCAGCAAGGGAAAGCATACGAAAATACTTGACTTGGATAAAAACATTCAGTGCACGCAGATCTAAAATAGGTATTTTCCCTCCATCTCTCCTATTAATCTTCTTGCCCTATCATCTGTGGTTTTGGGCGTAAGCCTCTTACATGAGGGGCAGTTAGATGTCAAATGCCCCTCACCCAGGCATAAGAGGCAAGAGGAGTGAAGATCTGTTTGGGCCATCTTGGCACCACACTACCCGCACTTTTTAAACAGTGCCACTGAATAAGATAATTCAAAATATTCACACTAAGGGTGACAGAATTTCTATTTAGTTGACCCCGGGCCAGGAAGATTGGGTCCCTCCCTACATAGGCCCATGCAGAGTCCATGGTCAACTGAGCAGAGACGTCTCTCCTGAGGACGATGATGGACATTGGGGATCAGTGTGCTCTGGCGTTATAGGCTGTGGCTGTGGTAGGGGGAGGGATATATTTTACCTGCCATCGGTGACTTTTGTCAATTCTGTTTTATGGGGCTATTCTTTTATTGTAAACCACCATGAGGCAGAATGGCTTTGGAAGTGGCAGTGAATAAAGCCAATAAATAAATAAAATAAAAATGAATATTACAGTTGGATGAGTCAACTTTGCCAGGCAATGACTCTTTGCTTCTTGCTTATGTATGAGCTTTATAAAGGACAGAAGTTTTGCTCCAGACCTGTTATTTACAAGAGAACTAAGAACAGATACTAAAGATGAGTCAGTATTTTGTGTTGCTGTTCCACTGTGCCTGAAAACTTCACTTTGAAGGGAACTTTGTGAGCTGCAGTCAAGTACTACACTCAAGATGAGATTTAGTGATCTGCTCATGGCCAAGTTCTGGATTTCTGTGAAATAAGAGTATCCCTCCATTCATAGGACGGCTTTGAACATTTTGCGGCAGTTTTCAACATCCTACATGTGCAAGCAAGCTTCTTCCTGCTTAATAAGCATCAAAAGCATGACAAGAAATAGTCTTGTCTCAGTTGAAGATGAATTCCATGTATGTTTGTGTAATGTACATCCAAAAACAAGCACAAGTTTCACATTAAAGAGGTAAATATCATTCCACTAAGGCTGCTGGTAAGGCTGCTGAGAGCCAGTTTGGCGTAGTGGTTAGGAGTGCAGACTTCTAATCTGGCATGCCGGGTTCGATTCTGCACTCCCCCACATGCAACCAGCTGGGTGACCTTGGGCTCCCCACAGCACTGATAAAACTGTTCTGACCGGGCAGTGATATCAGGGCTCTCTCAGCCTCACCCACCCCACAGGGTGTCTGTTGTGGGGAGAGGAAAGGGAAGGCGAATGTAAGCCGCTTTGAGCCTCCTTCGGGTAGGGAAAAGCGGCATATAAGAACCAACTCTTCTTCTTCCTCTTCTAAAGAGGTAAAGTCACTTACAGCAGCAGTCCCCAACCTTTTTGTAGTTGAGGACTGCCTCCAGGGGTGGGGGAGAGCCGGCGGCCCAGGCACCACGCATGCGCAGCAGCTGCATACAAATGCGCATGCGTAGTGTTTGCGCCAGCAGGGGGCGCTAATACGCCTGCACAGAGTTGCACATTTGCACCAGCAGGGATGCTAACGCGCATGTGCGGTAGCTCCACGCATGTGTGTTTGTGGCCGGCGGCGGCCATGCCTGCCTCTCCCCCCCTCTCGCAGCGAGAAGCTAGACGGGCCGTGAGTGAAGCAGCCGCTTTGGTGGCCACTTTGTTCATGGCCTGGCTTCTTGCTGCGGGGGGGGGGGGAGGTAGGCGCAGCCGCCGCCAGCCTGGTACCAGGCCGCGGACTGGGGGTTGGCGACCCCCGACTTACAGGACTCAGCACAGCCAGTAAATGTAAAGTTGCTGCAAAGCAAAGATGAAACAACTTGTTGGATGAAACAACAAGTTGGAGCAACTTGTTCACCCGTCTCCACCAGGTCTGTGTTGGGGATATATCTGCCTAGCCTTGCTGCATTATTCTGTGTTATAAAATCTCTCTCTGTGTTTAGTTTATTCCGTTATAGATTCCAGAGATGTCCTTGCAACTTACCCAGAATTCTCTGACTTCAGCTCAGTACACTTAATTCATTGCCCTGACTCTGAAGAAAAGAAGTAACCCTCTGTGAGCTCAATGGCTCTTACTTGCAGGTAAAACTACTAGTCTTGCAGCCTTGAAATAGTTAATAGCAATAAAGTGTCTTTAGTCACCAGGATTGCACAACTGATTGGCTGCAGAAGTCTTTCTTTCCAGCTTTCTTTTGTTGATCCAACAGGGTCTCTTTGGAAGTGTCCTTCCTGGCCACTGAGGGGTGGATCTGGTTCTTTTCAAACCTTGTCAGCTGTGATAGAGACCATGCACACAGGGACACCACTATGAAGCAACAGACAGTGTGCATGGAGCTTGGCTACACTGATTACAGGCTTATAATGAGAAAGTATGCAAAATTTTCTCAGTTTATTTACTGGACAGAAAGGTATTGAGCTATCCGTCTTCAAACTGACACTTGGAAATCCTATTTGCCTCTACTTTCTGCCAGGAATACTTTGTGGTGGTGCCCACCAGTCTTTCTCAAAATTCTAAAGGTGCCCTCAGATTAAAAATGATTGGGAACCTCCACCTCACACCAAGCCCATTTGGAACAGACACCAAGCCCATACCAAGGTATGTCCTCAAACTAACCCAACACCTAATGTGACACTTTATTTATATAAAATAGTTACCTATCTACTGTATAAGAGCCTCTTGTGGCACAGAATGGTAAGGCAGCAGACATGCAGTCTGAGAGCTCTGCTCATGAGGCTGGGAGTTCAATCCCAGCAGCTGGTTCAAGATTGACTCAGCCTTCCATCTTTCCGAGGTCGGTAAAATGACTACCCAGCTTGATGGGGGGTAAACGGTCATGACTGGGGAAGGCACTGGCAAACCACCCCGTATTGAGTCTACCATGAAAATGCTGGAGGGCATCACCCCAAGGGTCAGACATGACTCGGTGCTTGCACAGGGGATACCTTTACCTTTATTTACCGAATATACTCGCATATAAGCTGAGTTTTCCAGCACAGTTTTTAGCACTGAAAAGCCCTCCTCGGCTTATACGTGGGCAATTGAAATAACAGCCTGTTCCCAGCCAGCCAATCATAGCATTGCTTTTTGCAGCTGAGATTTTGCAAGTGAGCTAGTTGCTCCCAGCCAACCATTGCCTTCTGCAAAGATCTTGAAAGCTGGCAGCTTGGAGGACATCAATGGTTTGACTGAGGTTTGACTTTTTTCTACTTCTTTTCCTAATGACTTCTTCCAAACTATTCTTTTGGTTTCTGTGGATGGGGTAGGGTGGGTTTTGAGGGTGCTTTGGAATTTACTGTTTCTTCTTTTATCTGAGGGGCAGCATTGTTTGCCTTTTCTTCTTGGGGTTGTGTTTCCTTTAAAACTTGATTTTTACAGTTTTCTTTCAGTTTTCAGTTTTACAGTTGTTTATTTCAGTGTTTTGTTCTGGGGGGCACTGTAGCCCCCCATTTGGTAGCTGTTGTACTTGTTGTAGTAGGTTGCCAGCTTTGGGTACTATTGTTCTATTCTGGTTTGCTGGCCTGGAGGCCACAGTTGGGTTCTCCTGCCAGAGCTGTTCTCACAGAGAAGTTCTGTCAGTGCTCTCTCAGGGTGTCTGGCATCAAGAGAGGAAGGGAAGGAAGTTGTAAGCTGCTTTGAGACTCCTTTGGTTAGTGAAAAGTGGGGTACAAAAACCAGCAGCTATTCATCCTCGTGGCTTTTCTGTATTTGTTGGGGGGGAGGCTGGATGGGAGAGATTAAGCGCTTAGGCCACCCTGTAAATTTACCAGTAGCCTGCTGCATTTCCCAACCTCAGCCTATATGCAAGTCAATAAGGTTGCCCAGATTTTCTGGTAATATTAGGTGCCTTGGCTTATATGCGGGTCAGCTTATATGCGAGTATATACGGTAAATCAAAACAAACAGATATGTAATATGTATTTGTGAATCAAATGCCCTGCATCAAAATCTTCTGAAAAGGAAAAGCTTTTTAACTGAGTTAAATCTAAACTCAGTTTCCATCAGCAATGCTGAGGGAGAGATTTTTGCCAGTTCCCCCCTATGATAATTAACTCCTCGGGTTGACCTTGAGGGTTCTGTTTCACACAGAAGCAGTATTTCTGGGAGTTCAGTGGATTGCAGGGGTAGTAGAGAGGCAGGAAAGACCCATTCTGCTGACATAAATCTCTTTTGTAAGGAGAAACCAAATTTTAAATCCAACCTTTTGCCTTTGATCTTCTCTCAGTCACCTACCCGATTCCACAAAGCCAGGTTTTGGTGCAGTGAATTTTTTTTCTTAAATGCTTTCAATCCCTGGGATACACACATAGCCAAATATGCACAGACATGCGCGTAATTTCAATTAACATGTCAAAATGCACCTAAAACCAAAGTGAATTGAACTTTAGCTAAAGTAAAATTTTTGCAACAGAAATTAGCAGGACTAATGCTTTTTAGACACTTTTTAAAAATAGTGTAATTCTCCATAAACCAAAACATTTTATAAAATCACATCTCTCTTCAAAGTGGTCATACTACTGGCAAAACAATCAAAACTAGTCCTCAACTGAGGATGATACTTCTATATCATCATTAAGAAATATTTGTGCTGATTCACTGGCTTAGATTTGCTGAAAGAGTCAAGTAAGGCCAACAGCAGCTGATCATGCATTTTCTTTCTGCAGCATCCTGCACTTGCACTTCCTCTTGCCTTTGATTTGAGTACAATGATCATTTCTTTGACTTCAGTGTTTGTCTTATAAATTCAGTTTTACTCCAGCCAGGCATTCATAGCTGTTTACTAACAACAATAGTTATTTCAAACTAGGTAAAGGTAAAGGTATCCCCTGTGCAAGCACCGAGTCATGTCTGACCCTTGGGGTGACGCCCTCCAGCGTTTTCATGGCAGACTCAATACGGGGTGGTTTGCCAGTGCCTTCCCCAGTCATGACCGTTTACCCCCCAGCAAGCTGGGTACTCATTTTACCGACCTCGGAAGGATGGAAGGCTGAGTCAACCTTGAGCCGGCTGCTGGGATCGAACTCCCAGCCTCATGGGCAAAGCTTTCAGACACCCGCCTTACCACTCTGCGCCACAAGAGGCTCTATTATTTCAAACTAGGAAACAAAAAAAATGTGTATCACCATACCATAAGAACAAGCGACTATTTTTCTTAAAAGACTATGCCCTTGATCCTACTTTCAGAGCAAGCTGCTAACAAGGGGAAATATAACTGGGCTTAAATGGAAGCTCAGGTCATGGAAGTAGCACAGTTGGCATTCTTCCATCTCCGGAAAGCTACTAGTGCCCTATCTGGCTCCAGAACACCTTGCCACAGTGATCCATGCAACAGTAACCTCTAGGCTGGATTACTGCAACTCGCTCTATGCAGGCCATCCCTTATCCCTGCTTTGGAAACTATGATTGATCTAAAATGCAGCTGTCCACATTCTCAACAGAACGCCTTGGAGAGACCACATCAACCTGATCTTTCAACAGCTGTACTGGCTACCAATTGAATGCAGGCATATGTGGTCAGGGTCCTGCATATTTCAAGTACCGTCTGTTTATATCCACTGAAGAGCAACTCACTCCAAGTTCAATTGGTAATCCTTGATTCCAAGTAAGTTCATCTGGCCTCATCCAGAGCCAAGGCTAGGGCCTTCTTGTCCATGGCTCCAACCTAGTGGAATGAGCTCCCCAGTAAAATCAAACAGTTCCGTAGGGCCTGCAAAACAGAGCTCTTCTGCCAGGCGTTTGGTTTAAGCCAGCAAAAGGGGCCTCCCTCATAATGATCCCTTACTGAGCGACTCTGACATTCCACAAACACCTAACCTAAAACAGCTACCCAGTTGTTGTCACTCCCCTTCTGATTTACTGCAACATACTTGTTCTTTGACAAGTTCTGGAAAGCAATCAGCACTTGCCTGATTGCCCCAGGGTCTAGCCAGTTCACTGTTCTTTACTTCCAACACACTCCATTGGATTTGGTCAATCTGATCCTTGAAGTGTGTTTCCTGGCCCATTTGTTGATCGTCATAACTACCATCAGGTAAGGAGGCTGGAGAAAACTGACTCCCCATGTCTGATTTGGTTGTGAATACTATTAGTCCTTCAGGGAGAGGGCAGTATCTTGACATGTGTCTGTCTGTCTGTTCTTGTCCTTCTGATAAGGAAAAAGTCCACTGTAAAGGTTTATCATAGAAGCAGGCCTAAGGAATCAGATCCATTCCTCAGTCCCAGTACTACAAACTGGTATATGAAGTCCACCAACCTCTGCCAGGTATCTTTCACCCTTTCCAACACTTTTTACCTGCTTCTTTGCAAATTTAAACACTTTGGCCTTCCTGAATCCTGGCCCCTAAGTGAACTGTGTCCCCAGAGAGTATAAAATTACCCAACTGGGCCATCTACCATAGCCAAAGATTATACTGGCTTAATGGGAGACATCACTGTGTTGAGGCCCCTCTAGCCTCTCTTGTGTCACTAAATATTTAAGAGATTCCAAAATCGCCTGGATCAGCCCATTTCATAAAACTAAAAGAGAAGGGCCCCACAAACATCCCCTGTATGCATAATTCTCTTTGCTTCTGAGTTAGGTATGGCAAAAGGGTTGGGAGTTAGACCCCTTGGCCTAGGTGTTACTAAGAAACTATTTGAGGAAGAAAACCAACTCTTCATTTTAACAGATTCAAATGGGTAGCCGTGTTGGTCTGACAAAGAGTGCTTGCATTCGAAAGCTCACACCCTGAATAAATTTTGTTGGCCTTAAAGGTATTACTGGACTCTTCATTTTAACACTAACGCATCAAATGGGTAGCTGTGTTGGTCTGAAGTAGCACAATAAAATCAGAAGCCCTGTAGCACCTTTAAGACCAGCAAAGATTTATTCAAGGCATGAGCTATTCACGCCTTGAATAAATTGTTGGTCTTAAAGGTGCTACTGGACTTTGATTTCATCTAGATGAAATAACAGAGAAGAGAGTTATATGATAAGGTACAAGATCTCCCATCATTCAGATCAAAGTAACAGCCTTTGCCAGTGGAGCCTTGTCCTCAGGCAAAGCATCAATAACAGGTAACATCTGATATATGCTCATTACTGACTTGCAGTTCATTACTCTTTAGGCCCATTGCCTCTACCAAGTAGGTTTTAAATGCCATAAAATGTATTTTCCTTCCCTCCATATCTAAGGGGAGGGAAGAGCAATAAACAGATCTAAACAACCCCATCCTGGGCTCCTGGTTGGCAAATGGGCTGTCAGTAAGTTCCTGGGCCCCTGCCTCACCATTATTGCTGTGGCCCACTCTGTCCAATGCACCAAGACTCTATTGCTCTGGGTGGAGCCGGGTTCCTGTGACTTCCCTCTCCAACAGGCATTGCTCTTTTATTTTGCCTTCTCTTTGACCCAATTCGACCCTAGCCAGTGACAGAGAAGCATGCACAGCTACTGCAGGAAGTGCCAGTGAAGGAGATGGAGCCTTGCACCTCACTGGTCTCCTGAAAACATGAAGAGATTCCTTCAGCCCAGTCAAGCCCTTACCAAGTCAGGTGCCTGGGACGGGAAGGGGGGAGGGCTTATTTATAGATCTTTCTTTCTTTTTGCTAGCTTGAGGCTCTGATCTTCTTCAAAAGTTTCCCTTCCATTTTAATAAGTAAAATAATAGGCCAGTAAAAGCAGGACAGAAGAACTGTGCTCTGAATGTCCTATGGAGCAATAAAGCTATTGAAACTGGAGTGTCAGCCTCACTCTGAGCCAGTACAGTCTACACAAATTTGCATAGCCCTGTCTACAGTTTGCATGACTTCCCCCATTGAAGGAGAAAGAATAAATGCTGTGCATTCAGGGGACATAAGCTGCATTCTGGACACCAGGGCACAATATTTGCCTGTACTGGGGTTTCTAAGTGGCCCAAAAACACAGTTTAGCTACTACATCAAGCATGACAAGCATGTTAATAGAAAACAAAAGTAAGCCATCAAGAATTACTACGTTTTACTAGGCTTCTTATTTAAAGAAGCTAAAACTTCTTTATTTGACACTGCCATTCTGAAAGCATTATGAATTGACTGAGGGCAAGTCTTCCACACAAAGGCTTTATCTACAACTGCTGTATCTCCAACTTTTAAGGCACAGCAAAGGTCTTAAAGCCGAAAGCCCCAAGAACAGCACAACGTCATGTGGAAGTTCCAAAAAAAATAGGGGCATGCTGTGGGGGAGCAGCCCCTATATAGTTATTCCAGTTTGAACAGTTCAGCAGGGCCTGCAAAAGGGAGCTCCTCTACCAGGCCTTTGGTTGAGGTCAACGTAAACCACCGCTTCCCATTGGCCCCCAAGCCTCCCTCCTATGACGATTACTACAAATCCGCCCAATCCACTGGGCCTCAGTATGAGTTGAGCGGATGCTCTTTGCAGTTTCCAGCGTTCTTTAATGTTATTGTTATCACCTCATTATTACTACAAACGGAGTTACCTGTATAGTTTCTTGTTTCATGTAAACTGTTCTGAGGCTTCAGGGAGGGCAGTATATAAACACAATAAATACAAATACAAATAAAAAATACGGATTTTAGGGGGCTTAAACTCAAGTAATTCTTCATGGACCCGCATTGCCTGTGACTATCCATTGTCTGTCTTTTGTACAATCCAATATCAAACTGTAAAATAAAGTTCCAAAAAATCAACATTGAATATCTCTCAGACTATCTATAGTTTAAATATATATATATATATATACTTACTTATTCAATGAGAGGTCAAGAATAAAAATGGAGCCAAAGGCCTCAATCTGGAAACTTGCCTGAGCCAGATGCACAGCCTGAAAACAAGAGACAGAGGAAGAAGACATGAGAACATTTTGCCAAATTATTTATAAGCAAGGAAGCAAGTTCACATACATTCTTTTATAGTGAAAGCAGTACACTTATAACATGCTGATTAATAAACGCCCGAGTATTTTGCAAACAATGTTAATTCAACCATTTAATGTAACAAAATAACAGCAAAAGCAAGGATTAAGTAATACATAAAAACATTGCTGCACTCCATGAAGACACATGAAGCTGCCTTATGCTCAATCACACCCTTGATCTATCAAGGTTAGACTGGCAGCAGCTCTCCAGGGACTTGTGGATTGATCTTTCACATCACCCACTGTCTAATATTTTATCTGGAGATGCTGGGGATTAAATTTGGGACCTTCCATATGCCAATGAGATGCAGTACAGATGAGCCAAATTTAGGCGTTAGTAATTCTTAAAAGCTACTTGTATAGCAATTAGAACAGAGAGTAACACGAATGCTGTCAATTAAGGATTCTAACTGATGTAAAAATGTTTCTGCTACGATGGCAACTGGGGGTAAAAAGCTCAAACGGACACTCCCTCTTTCCCTGCACCGCAGGGGGGGGAGGCGTGCCTGCGCCTCCCTCTCCCAGCCTGAAAAAGGTTGGGACCGCTGATCTAGAACAGTGTTCCACAACCCCCGGGCTGCGGACCGGCACCGGGTCGCCAGGGGGGGGGGGAGCAGGCGCCAGCTAGCGCCGTGCTGCGGGGGGAAGGCAGTGGCGCACCGGTGGGCGCAAACGCACAGGTGCAGTTGCTCCTCAACGGCGTGCTGGCCACTGGGGTGCTACTTACCCAGAACAAAGAAATAAAGCCATTGCTGTCAAATATGCATACAAATGCTGCATTTATTTAGTATTTACTTATACCTTGGGGACAAAAAACAGCTTATGCAATTCTCCTTTACTCCATTTTATCCACAAAACCACCTATGACAGCGGTTCTCAACCTTTTCTTTGCTGTGACGCCACTTCGGCACCGAAGCCCGGCAGGGACCCAGCCAGAGGAGCTGCCAGTTTAGCGCTGCGGAGGCGTTTCCACCGCCCCCCCAGACATGGCCATGGGTGACCCCCCACAGGAGGTGACTGGAGGGGGGCAAGGGTCCTACCCAGGAGAGGAAGCTGCTGCCACTGCTGCTGCATCCACGTTGCTCGCTGTCCCACTCCGGGCCAGGCTTGGGCGAAAGTCTTGCTCCCTTGGCTCTCTGCTTCTCTCCTTTCTCCCTTCTTTTAACCATGGGAGGTTCCGCGGCAGCCCTGCTGCAGAACACACAGGGCTTGCCGGACGGAGTCGGCCGGGATGGTGCGACTTTGGACCTGCGGGGGGGGGGTCACTTTCCTACCAACTCTGAAAAAAGCTGAACGAAGCGTTTCGGCACATTCCTTGCCAGGTGCAAGCTCGACCCTCCAAGCAGGCTGGGCAGCTGTAGAAGAATCCAGTGGGGCGCTGAAAGTGTCAGTGCGCACATGCACACAACAATCAAGGCAGCATAGAGGCAACCACTGTCATGGCTCTGCCGCCTCCACCCACCTCCGCCACCAACACCTGCCTCCACACACTGTCGCGCACCGCTACCACCACACGCCACAGCCATGACAGCAGGCAACCTGGCGACCCTGGGGAAGGGGCCAGGCGACCTCATATATGGTCCCGACCCCAAAATTGGGAACCACTGACCTATGAGGTTAGTTAGAGAACGTTATGACTGGCCTAAGGTCACCTAACAAGTTTCCTTGGCAAAGTAGAGATTGGAAGCTAGGTCTCCAGAGCCTAATCTCCGCACCCTGTATTTGGCAGACAAATGGGAGACAAAATACAGCACATTATAGAATCACTAGCTTCAAAGCCCGTTCCTAAGAACGGGCCCTGAAAGGGTCCTCTCCCCTGGCCCCTGGCCAGGCAGCTTAAGGTGGCTTTGGGCCGCAGCTCGCAGCTGGATCAAGTGGGGGAGGCAGACCACCAGATTGTTAGAAATGGTAGAACATGTCACTTTTTTTCTTTGGGGGGGGGGGGTTGTACAGGCAGAGGTCCTTGAGGTATTCAGGACCCTGGTTGCATATAGCCTTGAAGGTGAGTACTAGCACCTTAAACCTGATTCCGGTATTCAATTGTTTGCCAAAGCAGTTGCTGGAGGATCAGGGTAATATGGGCCCTTCATGGGGTTTGGGTGAGGATATGAGAGTACAAAAGTTGCCTTGAAACTCAACAGCAAGAAAACGAAGATCATGGCATCCGGCCCTCTCAATTCCTGGCAAATAGATGGGGAAGAAATGGAGGTAGTGACAGATTTTATTTTCCTGGGCTCCAAGATCACTGCAGATGAGGACTGCAGCAAAGAAATTAAAAGACGCTTGCTCCTGGGGAGGAAAGCTACGGCAAATCTAGACAACATCCTAAAAAGCAGAGACATCACCCTGCCAACAAAAGTGCGTCAAGGCTATGGTCTTCCCAATTGCTGGCAAATATGGCTGTGAAAGTTGGACCATAAGGAAGGCCGAGCGTCAAAGAATTGAGGCTTTTGAACTCTGGTGCTGGAGAAGACTCTTGTGAGTCCCTTGGACTGCAAGGCGAACAAACCGGTCAGTCCTAGAGGAGATCAGCCCTGCCTGCTCCTTAGAAGGCCAGATCCTGAAGATGAAACTCAAATACTTTGGCCACCTCATGAGGAGGAAGGACTCCCTGGAGAAGAGCCTAATGCTGGGAGCGATTGAGGGCAAAAGAAGAAGGGGACGACAGAGAATGAGGTGGCTGGATGTAGTCACTGAAGCAGTTGGTGCAAACTTAAATGGACTTCGATGAATGGTAGAGGACAGGAAGGCCTGGAGGTTCATTGTCCATGAGGTCACGATGGGTCAGACACGACTTCGCACCTAACAAGAACAATGAGCAGCTGCATTTTTGTACGAGTCGTAGCTTCTGAAGCAGGGATTAGGTCAGGCCCATGTAGAATTTTTCCTTGGTTTGTAAATGTTCCTTAGTTTGTAATACTGATTTGTAACAGTGTTCCTTAATTTGTGAGTGCTTTAAGTATCTATATTCTTACCAATGAAATATGGCACAATAAGGGGAAAGGACACTCCCTTAAGAAAGTTATTTATAATCTGTCTTTCTCAGTGAGACTTGAGGCAGATTATACCATGCAGATCAATGCTATCAGTAGGTTAACACAGCAGTCCCCAACCCTTTCCTGGTTGAGGACCGCTTCCGGGGGAGGGGGAGAGCCAGCGGCCCGGGCGCCATGCATGCGCGGCAGCACCACACAAATGCGCATGCGCAGAGCTGCCACGCATGCACGTTTGCGTCCGCCAGCATCCCAGCAGCAGCGCCTGCCTCTTCCCCCGCTTGCAGCGAGGTGGTGGCGGGGGGGAGGGGCAGGTGTGGCCACCACTGGCCCGGTACCGAGGCCCGGGGTTGATAACCCCCGGGTTAACACATCTAAAGGCAATATAAAAGAACTAGAATTGCAGAAATCTGAAACAAAGCTGCCATCTGAACAAAGTATAAGTATTAAACATGACATATTAATACAGAACATAGTATTTCATAAACAAACACAATGTATTTTCTTAGACCACTCTTTTATGATGTACCCTCTTTGCTGAAATTCGATTCCGAACAGTTCCGTTTCACACTGTTTACAAAATGCCAGGAAAATGGCAGCCTTTTTTGGCTCTTCCCCCTTGCTTGAAGAGGAATTATCCCATTCCTGCCTATATATAAATGAATAGAGCTTCCGTGAGAGGAACAGAAACTGATGACCACATCTCTCCAGCACAGTATTGTTTCATGCCTGCTGCTGCTACAAGCAGTGTACAGGTTACACTGAGAGAACCAGGTTCATATCACCACTCTACCTTGAAGCTAAATAATATTGGGGACAATTACATATACACAGCGTTAGACAACCTCACGGGACTTTTGTGAGGTTGAAAACAACTTTTGGGCTATAATGTGATTTAAATCACTAGTCATAAAGTTTTCTATATTCATTCTTGCTAGTTTCAGGGATAGATGTAGGTTTCATTTTTAGAAGGTACATACTACATTTTTACATAGTGATTTATCTGCAAGGTTATGATTGAAATGTTAATAGTTAAACAGGGTAAATTAAATATTAAATGTTCAATACTACTGATGTTATTGATGGATGTAGTTACTGAATTCACATTGTATATGTCTTATTGGTTTTTATATTTCTCGTGAACCGCCCTGAGCCAGTATAAAAATGTAATAATAAAGTGGTATAAAAATGTAATAAATAAATAAAATTTTAAACTTTTCCAGTTAATTTCATAGTAAATTCGCAGTCTGAGAACTATAGAACTAAACATTTTTGATGGTATATTCTTGACCAAACATCAAATCCTGTTGTGTATATAAAAGAAAAAAGCCTAAATAATCCTTACAGAAGCCTCAGCAGACATAATGAAATTAGGCCACTAACCCATCTATTATAGTAGCGATCCCCAATCTATTATAGTAGCGATCCCCACATGTGGTCTGTCGACTAATTGGAGGTGGGCCACGAAGGATGCCTTCTCCCCCCCCCCCGGCCCTTTACTTCATCCCTCCCAGCCCTTTACAATAGCGATCCCCAACCTGTGGGCCATGGACCACATGTGGTCCTTCGACTAATTGTAGGTGGGCCCCGAAGGACGCCTTCTCCCCCCCCCCCGGCCCTTTACTTCATCCCCCCCGGCCCTTTACAACACACTTCGGGTGTCATTGTCTCCCATCACTCCCAGATGGGACTATCTTGTTGCAGAGAAACAAGCTCAGGGTTCCCATTGATTTGCCATTGTCATGAGTTAAAATGTCCATGAAAATAAAATGTTCCTAATGTTCATTGTTGTGGCGTGTCTGTATCTTATTTTGAAGGGATGTTTAAACGTTACCATAGCGATCAGAGAGCGTTAGGGCAGTGGTTGAGACTAGAAGAGTAAACTACCCCCCCCCCACCGGGCCTCAGTAAAATTGTCAAGCGTTGAGTGGTCCCCGGTGATAAAAAGGTTGGGGACCACTGTATTATAGGAACTTGCAACATTTTTCTCAATTACACTAATTTGTTGTCTTCAAGAATGGTACAATCAAGCAATACTAACCAACTGAGAATCCCTGGCCCTAAAGAAATACGTCTGGCCTCAACCAGAGCCAGGGCTTTCTTGGCTCTGGCTCCTGCCTAGTGGAACGAGCTCCCTGAAAACATCAGGACTTTAACAGACCTGTCAAAGTTCCACGTGGCCGGTAAGATGGAGCTCTTCCACCAGGACTATGGTTTAGGCCAGTGGCTTCCTAACACCCCACCCCACACACACACACACACACACCTCTTTCCTTGTGTTAAATCTATTGCACATTCAAAACATACTATATTGCCTACACTTCCGTTTTTGGTTTTTGTGCAGCAGCTATATTATAGTCTGGAGGGAAAAATAAGATCTTTGTAAAAGTCATGTGTAAAAGCCACATTGGATCCTCATTGGGAAGACAGACAGGGAAAGAAAAAGAAACAAGCAATGGAAAATCCATGACTAGGAGCAAGAATGAGAAGGCTTATCAAAACTTTTGGGGAAGGGTTGCCAACTATAGGTTAAGGAACTCCTGGAGAGGGGAAGAACAGAGTCTGAGGAGGGGAAGGAGTTCAGCAGGAATATGATCTCATTCAATCCACCTTCTGAAGCTACTGTTTCCTTCAGGAAGCTAAGCAGGGTTTGCCTTTGTCAGCACTGGGATGGGAGACCACCAAAGAAGTCCAGGGTTGCCACTACCCAGAAGCTGTAATGGCAACCCACTAGGAAAATGCAGCTTCACCAAGAAGAATCGTACTATTGCCCTCCTACTGCCCCCAAATTCCTCACCACCACCCTGGATCATTCTACTGCCCTCTGTGGGGCATACTGCCCATGTTGGGAACCTCTAATTTAGGTCAACCAGAATTAGCTCCACACCTACCAGGCCTCCCTCCTCTCATTCCCTCCCATCCTGACTCCTGTTAAGTAAGCTTTTGAGATCAAATAGATGGCAGCAGGCACAAATTTCTAACTTTTATAATTAATTGAATTGGTTTTATGATCTGTATGCCTTTTATTGTTTAAAATTTATGTAGCTTGTTGTTCACCGCCCTGAGTTGGCTAGTCCAGGAGAAGCGGTATACAAATTAAATAAATAATTAAACTACATAGTAATAAATAAATTATTCCTATTTCACAACAAGGTATCATTAAACTACAATATATCTTAATTAAAAATTATGTTTAGTTAGGCTTTTCATCAAAAAATTATCAAAAATTCCAGTTTAATTTTTTTAATCCAAATTATTTTAAAATCTAAATTTCTAAAACAGAAAGGTTTTCTAATCTTTGGTTTTTAGCCACTGTTGTCCCCACTGGCAGAAAGGTATAATATAAATCAAATACTATGAACCCATACTACATCAGTCTTGCAACCTCCCCCCCCCCAAAAAAATCTTGCTGGTCTCTAAACTGGACCATTGACTGTTTCCAGTTTTCAGAATTCTTGCTGCTGAGTCATCAGTTAGGTGAACTGAAAAGGCAAATGTCAAAGACTTGTGTGAAAATTCAATCCAGCCACCCAATACTGCCATTAAAAGATAGTAATCAATCTCAAAGACAGTAATCTCAAAGATAGCAATCAATCCCAATGGACAAAAACTCATTCGCCACCTCCTCAGAATTATGAATGGAAGGAGTTCATAGAGCAGGTTCCTCTACAACTTCCCGATTAAACAACAAAATCAGAGTCCAGTAGCACCTTTAAGACCAACAAAGATTTATTCAAGGCGTGAGCTTTCGAGTGCAAGCACTCTTTGTCAGACTTCCTGATTAGAAACACTGCTCCAGGTCAATGGATCTCTTGGGAATGGAAAATCAGCAGAAAACACACACATTGTTCAAGTACTGGTTTTGTTAATGATGGTTTGTGCAAGAAGGGATGGTACTAATTTCCTCTAAATGTGACCAACAAAGTATTGCAGCTTCTTGTTTTAGGAGGCTCAACAAACCAAAGCAAGAAATGGCCTAGCAATAATAAGCGATTGAACAAGCTATTCTTTAAAACCCTCCAGGGAATATGATTGCACATTCATTTTTGCTGGGAAGAGTCAACAATGCATTAGCTACTCTCTACTAATTAAATCAACACAAAAATTTCTTGTAACTCACATAACATTTATTCCACACCAATCGGCTAATCCACAAAATGTAGCTGATATAATAGAATCTATTTTACAGTTATCCTAAGATGATACTTAGGTATGAATACCAAAAGCAAGCCTGTTAATGATATTGACTTCTAGTTACAAAACTTTTAAACACTTTCAACTGCATTTTATATATTACATACACAAGCTCTTGGCATTCTTGGAGGAAAGTTTGGCGCTCGATTCATACCAGCTGGGCTTCTATCCTGGCCATGGGGTGGAGACATATGATTTCCAGCATTAGCTGGATTGGGGCGGGGCGGCCATCCCAATGATGACGTGTTTGAACATGTGTTGTTTGCCTGCTTGTCTCATTGGGGCGGGAATACAGGGGACAGCCTTGCAGTGGCTACACTCCTTTCTCCGAGAACAGACACAAAGGGTGGCAGTGAGAAAAGAGTTGTCACAGCCCTATCAGCTCTCTGGAGTTTCCTCAAGGTGCGGTCTTCTCCCCCACTTTGTTTAACATCTTTATTTACCCTATATAGTTAGCTGCTTTGCATTTAACCTATTCATTACCTTTAACTAATGCTTTTATGATATAATAATAATAATAATAGTAGTAGTAGTAGTAGTAGTAGTAGTAGTAGTAGTAGTAGTAGTAGTGGTGGTGGTGATGTCCACATGCTATATATATAAAATGGCCACCCTTCTCTAGTCCTATTAACTTTAAAACCATTTTGTTTTGCGGGGAGCAGAAAATTGGAATTATTGAAACATTGCAATATACATAACACAAACCTAAATTTATTTTATTGATTTAACAATGTAAACTATATAATTTTAACTGTTAACATATAAAAATAAATATACTATTTGGCACTTATGGAATTTAAAAGTATAAATACCTTAATTTTTAAATAAAAAATAACAAGCATACCCGCACACTTGAGAACAGCCTGCAAAATGCTGCACCCTATACTATCATAATCAATTAGAAATTAAGCCCGCTGTAGTTTAAATACAGCGGACGCTAGCGGGCCTACAGATTTGTGCGGGGTGCCTGTGCGGCTTGGCGGCGGCTGGCCGCACACCCAAGGACATGGATGGGCCGGACTGAGACCCTCTTCTGTCGGTTGCGGCCTCCTCCAGGTCTCCCCCCGGCGTGGGACCTACCGCAGTTCTTGGAGGGTAGGGAGGAAATGCTGTCTGGCGTCGGCGTTGTTGGGACTCAATAGAGGGGGTTGGTGTTCTGGGCGCCGCAGCAGCGGTGCCGTTGCGGCCGCCACATCTCCCGCGACCAGCAAGGCCTGGCAGAGACGCTGCCGGAGCCGTTGCCGCACCCGCAGCCACTGGATGCGTCCCCGGCATTGCGAGCGCGGGGGCGGGAGGTGCTCGATGCGAAGCCGGTGGCGCCACTGCAGCAGCTGGCGGCAGGTCCACAGCGGGCGCTGTTCGCGGCGTGGGTGGAGGCCCGGCTGCGGGTGCTTGTCAGTCGCGTGGGGCGGTGCCGAGGCGGGCTGTTCGTGTCTGGGGCCGGCGCCGGCTCCTCGCTGCCGCGCGGACAGGCAGCAGCCTGCCGTCTCGGGGGCTAGTGAGGGAATGGCAGCGGTCGGCCGGATGCGGCCGACATGGGGGAGTGGATCGGGAGGCGCTTTGCGCGGCTTGCGATTGGTCCCTGGCCGCCGGACTAACAAGCGGAGGGACCAATCGGCAGGGGCTTTGCAATTGTCAGTCCGGGGGAAGGGGCCAATCGGCTCCTTTCCTCATCCTGGACAGGGCCCGCCCTCGTGGCCCTTACTGTTTTATTTATTCCGCTCCGCTAGATAGATAGATAGATAGTAGGATCTAATAATAAAATTAGACTCCGGGGATTGGTCGAGGACAGGAAGGCCTGAAGGATCATTGTCCATAGGATCGCGATGGGTCAGACACGACTTCGCACCTAACAACAACAACAAAATAAGGAGGACATAATAATATTTTTTTCAGTGGATCCTCCACATACAGATTGAGAAGTTGGCCAAGGTTTATTATGAGAAAGATGGAGACAATATTGAGTAGGATTGGAAGTCATTAAAAAACTCATGAAGGTATAAGCCACTGATGAAGAAAACAGGATATTGTATACCTGGGACCCGTTTTGGCATTAATGGTTTAATTAAAAGATTCATAAGAGACTAATTAAAAGGTTTTTTTTCATCATTCTGCAATGCCTGTGATCTTTTTCTTCATTTTGGGCCCTATGCTATCTTAGCATATGGCTGATATTTCTCCTGAGATTTTGATGGGAGGGGAACTGAAGGTAGAATTTTAGGTAGTATTTCCCTCCTTTCTTTCTTAATATGACACCAGGCAAACAGCTTAGAATTGTGTATTTCAAGTAATTTAAGGATTTTTATCTTAAATTTAAAGAGCTTTTAAATTGTACGTGTTTTTTATGTTATTATCTGCTCTGAGCCTTCATGGAAAGGAGAGTCAGACATAGAATGATAAAATAAATAAATAAAATAAAACAAATTCTATAATGCACAAAAAATGTTTATTTGAACATAAACTCTCTCATAGAACAGAAAGGACTACAAGCACATCTGGATATTAAGCTAAAGTTTGTTACACTGAATAATGCATTAGCATTGAAAACAGTACATTAATTGCTACTGAGTATATTTACATTTAAATAAAACATTCTGAAACATCTTCAGTTAAGAGATTTTTTCAGCACTTTCAAATTTCTAACATCTTTGAAAAAACATTTGTAATCTATGTATGAGAGATTAATTAGGACCAACATTTTTTAAAAAGGAGATTCACAATTCATAGAGTGCCTTAGTATATACACAGGTGTGTATCACTGGGGATTCCCTATATTTATATCTATCTAACTGCAATGTCCTATCATCAGAGGTGTCATCAGAGGTGTCTCCCAAAGGTCCTAAAAGTTTTAGAAGCAACATGTCAGCTGAGATGGGGAACTCAATTGAGGTCTAATATATATTATTGTTTTATATTGTGAATGCCATTAAAGGTTTTGTATTGTATTTTACTGAATATGATCCTTCCTATGTACCCTTTTGGATCTAGTCACATGGCATTATTCATGAGAAGGGGGAAATAACATGCTCTTAACTAGGAATTATCAAACAAGAATTTAATAAGGCCCCTTTAGTGCAATATGGGCAGCTAGCTCCCTCTTAAGATTTTTTTAATGAAAGCTGAATGAAAATGATTTCAATCCTATAGTTAGAGAATAAGACAGGTGTGACCAATGGTAAGGTGGCATATATACTAAGCACCACATACTTCAAAAGCATGAGTACTGAAATTTATTCATAAATTATCTCCAATATAACTTTGGATAGCCACTGTAGTTCAAGAGAGATACCCACTTTCTTGATGAGTACTGGAGGGGGAGGGGGACAGGCACCCATCAAGCTTTGATGGAAACCCGAATGAAACTGATAAAACGTGGATGAACCTGATGAACATCCACAAACAGTGCAGTTAATTACTACACTCTAGATCTCCTGTTCTGTCTAAACAAAGTCAGAGACTGTATTATACCATTCACCTTTCTTTCCTAATGTACTTTAAGTATCTCTGAAACAAATGGAACAAATTAATTGTGACCAATAAGTTCCACTACTTTTAATGGGACTTAAGTCCCAATTAAGTTTAGTTAGCCTGGCATTGTGTTTTACTTAATAAATACAAAATCTGTCTTTGAGGTCTCCTTAGCCTCTGTCATTAGAAGTGCCTACCCACTCTGTTACCATGGATCTTTTTGTCCAAGATTAGCTGGTTGGAGGTTAAAGTGTCCTAGACCATTAAAGCCATTAGTGAACCATGATTTGTACCCCAGGTTTTGTTCTAGTGGCGGCATAACAAGATCTTTTTGAAAGGCACTTTTCAATCTCACTAGCACTGATTTTTTAAATATTACCAGGGTGCTGAACAAACCTTACAGCAAGGCCATTCTGAGCCACTGCACAATGTATCCTTCTAAAAGAAAACCTTACCTTATTGTGTTTTTGCTGGTACCTTGTTCTAGTATCCAGTATATGATAAGGACTTTCAGCGTCTCTGTTAAGATAATAGATAAGTCTTGAAGGCAATACGATTTCTTTCTGGAATGCACTGATGTGACTGTTATTTTTACTGCTACTACTGTTAGACTGCTGAAATGCAGTTTCTTCATCTGCCAGTGTTCCTTCCATATTTCCTGCAGTTTCATTCCAATGCAGAGCTAGGGAAGACAGAAAACTCACCATAAATTTCTAAAGCAACTAGGCATCTTTTTGACATTCTACTGACCTGCTCAAGGGAAGAATGAAGGTCCTCATTTGGCCAAATGTGCACACAATTGTTTTACCCTGTGCAATATTTAATTTTATAAAGTTTTATTTCACCAGAGATTTCAAATATGCAAGAACTGAAAGCTTCAAAGAGCAAAAAAAAAACAAAACCCCACCTGCCACTCTTCTTAATGGCTGTCTCTTGCCTTCTTTTAACTAAGTTCCCACATAAATATTAGCCATGTATAAATCTGTCAATATACTGCAAAGCTTCCTTCTGCTTTTGAGGCATACTGCAGCAATGGTGCACAGCATTTAAATCAATTCTCGTTATTGAATTACTGTTTTTCTCTAGTCCCAGAACACGAAGACCATATTCCAACATCATTCACTAGGAGAATACCACTTGCGTTGTATTCCGCTTTCTTCTGAGTACATGTATTGGGGGGGGGGGGGGCGTACCACTACAGTTTTCTGCACTGGCCACAATTCCTTTCTGCGTGTAAAAAGTGCATGCCACCCAGATAGCAGAAACAGCGTAACAACATCAGAAGTGTTCTGCCCCCCCCCCCCCCATCAAAAGGCACCCCTCATGCTTTGGCTTTGCCACACCGCACAAAAGCGACAACCTTGAGAAGCTGCCAGCAACAGCATCTGCTGCAGAGAGAAGCCTTCCGAAAGGGCTTCCTCGCCCTGCCCGGTGCCTGGTGCGGCCACAGAGCGCGCGCCTCTGATGTGCCTGAAGAATCGCGTCTCCATCCGAGACACGCGCAGGGCCCGCGAAGAAGAGGACGGCCGACCCCCGAGCAGCCCGCAAGCAAAGCCTCGGAGCACGCGGGGGCCCAAGGAGAGAAGCGCCCGGGGAGGACTTGGGCGTTAGAGCGCGGCGGGGAAAGGGGCGGCAGAGGCGCAGCCCGGGATGGCGGGCGGGCGGGGGGGGTCGCAGCAGGGGCAGAGCGTGTGTGTGGGGGGGGGGTCCGCACTGAGGCCGGGCCCGGCGCCCCCTCCCTCTCCCTCTCCCTCTCCCTCTCCGGACTCACCGGTCGCCGCCGCGGCCCCCCGGCTCTGCGGGCATGGCGGGCACAAGAGCAGGAGGGCCCCGAAGAAGACGCGGGCGCAGGCGGGCCGGGGCCGGGGCCGGGGCCGGGGCGGGCTCGGCGGGCCAGGCGACGAAGGGGCGGCGGGGCGGGGGCGGCCGGAGGCGGCGTGCCGCAGGGAAGAGGCGCCGGGCGGCTTCATGGCTCATCGCTTCCCCCGAGGGGAGGGGGCGCCGGGTCGGGAGAAGAAGGAGGAGGAGGGCGAGGCGCCCTTCCCGCCTCCCTCGTCCCTCACGGCGCAGCAGGCGAGAGCGGCGCGGCTGCCTCCCGCATCTTGCGGCTGGAGACGGAGGGGGAGGAGGAGGAGGAGGAGCCCGGCGGTGACTCGGCCGCCTCCTCGCGCTGCCGCTCCGGCGGGCTCTACCTGCCCCCTCGGACGTTAACGGTCGCTCTCCTCCCCAGCGGGCGGGCGGAGGGAGGGAGGGCGGGCGGAGGGAGGGAGGGCGGGCGCGCATGCGCGGCATCATTCCATGCGCCTCGGCTCTTGCCTCTCCCCGGCGTCGTTCACCTTTCAAGGCCGCGCGTGCTGCGCAGGGGATGGGGGGGGGGGGAGGACGTCGAGGCTCGCGCCACGCCGCCCCTTTTGCTCCCCCCTCTAGGAAAAGAGAGCTGCCCGCTCGCGCCCGGGGGGGGGGGGAGAGAGAGCACGGAGGGAGCTGCGAGGGAAGCGCCGGGGGGGGACTCCGAGAGGAGGGGGGGCAGCGCTCGTCTCCCCCCCCTCCCCTCCCCCCGGCCGCGGGCGACCGAACCAGGCGCCATTGAAGACCTGGCCGGGGCGGAGGAGGCCTTGAAGAGCAGGCCGAGAACTTCCGAGGCGAAGGGAATAGCGCAGAAAGGACGATGCAGGCTGCAGAGGAGGGAGCCTGGCTGGGGTAGAATCAGCCGACAGCTTCTGCCCCCCAAATCGAAAACATTAGTTGCTTTTTATGCCCAGTACCTGAAGGAGTCCCAAAGCGGCATCCAGTCACCTTCCCTTCCTCTCCCTACAGCAGACACCCTGTGAAGTACGTGGGGCTAAGAGAGCTCTGACAGAACTTTGCTGAGGAAAGCTCTATCAGGACTGTGACGAGCCCAAGGTTGCCCTGCGGGCTGCATGTGGCTTAGAGGCCACTGTTTCTAACCACTCTACCGCTTCAGAGTTGTCATTTGTACAGAGCTCACTCTTGGGAATCAGCTCTGCTGAATGCAGTCGGGCTTGCTTCTTGGTAGACCTGTTTTGGATAGCTTTTGCAGCCTTGCTGGATGGTTGTAGGGCAGGGCATGCCAAACTGTGTTTCTGCAGACATCCATTGCCATGAGCCCCTGCCAGCTGGCGGTAACCATCCTGGACTCCAACTCCCTGAGCTCCTTGAACAGATCAGGACCTTGCCTGAGCTATCGCAGTTCTGCAAGGCCTGTAAAATGGAACTCTTCTGTCAGGAATTTGGCTGAGGTCATCCAAACCACCATCTTCTCCTGGGCCGCCCAGAAACCCCCTCCCATAAGTGCAGCCCACCTCAACCAACATATGGGACTGTATGAAAATGTTGGAATAGTTGGCAGATCACTGTTGCTATTGTAGTACGTACTTGATGTTGCTATGTTGTTGTGTACTTATTCCTATGTAAGCAGCTCTGAGCTGCAAGGGAGTGTGGTGTATCTAGAACAGCTTTGCTTCGCTGTATAATATAAAAAGCTAAGACCTCAGTGGGTGGGGCCAGTCCAATCTTTGGACCAATTGGGACTGGTTCAACCCCCTGGACTTTGGATCAATAGGGAAGCAACACAACCCGCCCCCAGCCAGGGGCAATATGGCAAGTTTGCAGCCATTTTGCCCCTGGCTGCTGACAGGGACAGTAAGTGGGCGGAGGGTTCCTTTCCCTCTTAGGCCTGGAAAGCCCTCAGGCAGCATCAGGGCTTCCTGGCCCAATTCCCAGCCCAATGGGTGCTTTTGTGGAGGTTCTTTTGCCTCCTGTTTCATCTGTGCAACAACCCTATGCTTTATGCTTCAAATCTGCAGAGTTGCACAGAAAAAATACACATGGCTTGGCTGTTTCTTTCCTCCAGCAGCAAGGCCAGCCAGAGCAGTATTTTAAGTGAAAAGGGGCTTTTCTGTCTGTTTGGCAGAAGGGGAAAGTTCCCCACCCTCAAAAGGAATGCCCACAGACTCCTCTGCGTTGCTCTTGGAAAAGCCTCCCTCACCTCAGTCAGGGGCTTTTAGAGCCTCCTTCACAGCAGGCCTGAAGGGAGGGGGAAAGAGTGCACTCGTCAGCCACCTGCAGCTGCATCAGTGGTCTGAGGCAAAGTAAGGGACGTTCGATGTGACAGTTAGGCCTGTGCAGTAGGCCTCAAGTGTTTTTTCTCCACAACAACCCTGTCCAAACTCCAAAGCAGCCCTTTCGGCTGGGGAGCTGATCTTTATACTCTGCAGATGAGCTGTAATTCCAGGAGCTCTCCAGGCCCCACCTGGAGGTTGGCTACCCTTGGGTTGGAAATATTCCTGGAGGTTTGGAGGTGAGACTTCCAAATCATACAATGCTTCAGAGTCCAGCCTTCAAAGTAGCCCTTTTTGCCTGCAGACCTGAACATTATAATCTAGAGACAAGAGGCTCGCAGACTGTGGGGGGGGGGGGGAGTGGTGCGGGTGTATCTCTCCTGGGCTATGGGCTTTGGCCAGCCTTTCCCAGCAACTGTTTGTATTCTGGGGCGCAGACAAACAGACCAGCATCAATCCTGCAAGTCTGAAAATTGCAGGAAGATCTAAATAAAGAATATTTACAGCATGAAACTGTAAATAGTGAGCAAGTAAATGGCTGGAGAGACATGGGATATGAAGTGACTTTTTTCAAGCTTGGCCTGGTAAATAAAAAAACAGTATTTTCCAGGAAGGTCCTATGAACTCAAAGGGATAAGTGGCCCAGAATTTCAAGTGGAAATAGCTGTACAGGAAAGTAGACAGATTCAAATGGGTAGCCGTGTTGGTCTGAAGTAGCACAATAAAATCAGAGTCCAGTAGCACTTTTAAGACCAACAAAGATTTATTCAGGGTGTGAGCTTCTGAGTGCAAGCACTCTTTGTCAGACTTTGATCTTCTTACATGACAGGGAATATATAGCAAAAATCAGTTCTGTTACATCAGTAGACAGTGTATACCAAATAAGACTGTGAGACTGGGGAAACTAGGTGGTCCAGTTTTATTAGGCAAAGCCTTGGCCTTACGGACAACCACAGGGACTGCAGTTGCCAGCACTAGCTCTCAAGCTTCAGAAGGGCAGACATAAACAACCAAGAGGAGTCTGGGGCCACATGCATTCCTTTTGAAGGGATGCATGTGAGGGGAGAGAACTTTCAGCCTAACTTCCTGGAGATGAGCTGTACTTCCAGGGAATTCTCAGACCCCACCTGGAGGCTGGCATCCCTAAACCTCAGTGGGGTACAATACTACAGAGTCATCCTCCAAAGCAGCCATTTTTGCCTGGGGAGCTGACCTTTATAGTCTGGAGATGAGCAGCAATTCCAGGAGATCTCCAGGCCCCACTTGGAGGTTGGCTGTCTCTTGTCTGAACATTTTATCAACCGTAAAAAAATGGAGGCAGAAGGAGCAGAGTGGATACCTATGTACTGTGACTTCCCCATGTGGATTAGGGCACAGGGACATTTTGGTGTCTGTGGCCTAATTCACACAAGCGAAATGACGTTGAATGCAGAACTTGGAGGAATTGGTTGCCATAACTCCCCCTGAGGAGTCTCCAGTCGATTTTTCCCTTCACACATCAGAAGACATGGCTCTGGAAAGCTCATCTGTAACCACTATGCCACAATTCCCATGGGTCAGTCCACTTCCACACTCGATGAACATTCCACACCACAGGTTCTTGACACCCATATCTCCACACCCATGCCCTCATTTGTCTCCATGTCACCACAACCTCCCACACAACACACACATTCAATCCCATACCCTCACAGACTGGACAACTCCTCCCCTTCCTCTTCCCACCACCAAGCTCTAGTGCCCGTTGTATTCTTGGAGACAACGGGCTTTGCCCCTAGTAAATATATATATAATAAGTTTTGCCAGCACATCAGGCTCTCCTCCCATTGTATCTTTCCCCGAGGTGTCGGATGGGAATGTTGTCGAGCAGAGTGGTGGAGAGAGGGTTAGTTGGTCATTGGACTTAGAACGGTTTTAGTTGGGGTTGGTTATATTTTATTGTGGGATTTTTAATGTTGGTGTTGTAACCCTCCGGCTGGTAATAAATTCATAAATAAATAAATAATGTAGTCCATAGGCATTTGGAGAGCCACAGGTTGGCTACCCCTGTTCCTACCCCTACCCCTGCTTATGCACTGCTGGTAGAAGCAGCATTGGCTAAAATCCTCTGGCCTGCACAGTGACCTTGTCAGGTAGGTCAACTGCATTCTCACTGCACTGGACCATAAAACAGAAGGTCTGTGCCATTCCTTTAAGCTGGCAGCTCTGAATGAACATTGAAGTCACCCAGAATTAGAAGTCTGGGGGACTGCCAGGCCCAGGCAGCTGCAGCATCTAGGGAAGTGGTCCTCAACCTTCCTAATGCTGTGACCCTTTAATACAGTTCCTCATGTTGTGACCCCCAACCATAACATTATGCAAGTGTTCTTTCACAGAAATTAATCCGAAACTGATTAATGGCGTGAAGATCCATTGTTCGTGATTGCATATAAATTTGGTCTTTCAAGGGTTTCTCAGTTCATTTCTGCCTCTTGTCCCACCATGTTGATCTCGCTCTTTTCCGCTGTTCCAGACAAATGAATGCTCTATCACGATTTACCACACAAGGCTGTTGTGTGGATGCCCCCACCCCGGCCAAGCTGCTTGCCCTGCCACAACCACTGTGAAAGGGTCATTCAACCCCTAAAGGGGTCCCGACCCCCAGGTTGAGAACCACTACTCTAGGGGATCCGATGGCATTTTACTGCCTTATTTTATTCTGCTCTCTTATTATATTGCTTCCCATCTTTGTAGTCTGGCTCTACAGAATTTTCTTGTCTATTATCCTGCTTTATTATATTGTGAAAGGCAGACTAGAAATGAATGAATGCAAGGTCGCCTTTCCTTTCTATTCTGCTTGTTCAATTCCAGTCACTCAAGGCTATATGCTCGGTGAACATCTCTTAAGGTTATCACACACTGTCATCTACACCTCAGAGACAGCTGTGAACCCTGCCTTTTAGTAGATATCTGGACTATACAGTCCCAAGGGTCAATCCCAGCCAACTGCAAAGAGTCTCTGAATATCTTATTTATTTTAAAGATTTATTAGCTACCTTTCTTACTTATGGAGCGCAAGGTGGCTTACTAAAGCCCATAGAACGAAATACAGAGTAAACCATAAAACCAGTTTTGAAAATTGCTACTCAGGGCTGCTATTAAGCCTAACCAAAATGCAGTCCTAAATGAAACCACCTGCAACTGCTTCCTAACAATCAAAAGTGAGGGGGCCAGATGTACCACCCATAATTGTGGGGCAGCTACTGGACTAGGCTGACCATATTTCCTTGATACAAAAAGAGGACATTGGATGGCAGAAATGAAAGAGTTGACAAAAAAAATTATGAACATACTGAGTTTACCATTATTCTTCAATGACAGAACCTATACAAAATTTTAGATAGAGGATTGCAGAAGTCAGCTAGGGGAAGGGGTATCTTCAATTACAGAAGCCCTTTCTTAAAGCAGACCCTAAAAGGAAATTCTAAAATAGAATTTATTTCCTCATTATGAGCCCTCTACATGCCTGCAAATAAATTAACAATTTAAAGTTCTGGCCTCTCCCTCTCTGCACGCCAGAAGAACTGCAAAGGTAAGAGTTCATGCAGCTGCAGGTTGTGCCTTAGGCCCAAATTCTAACTGTTGAATAAAAATAAAATGTTGTGTCTATAGTGCTGCTAAGGACCGAGCTTGAGGTCCCATACAGGATCGTAAACTGGCAGTGTATCTGACCAATACATGGCAGGATCCCATCTGCCAGATCTAGTAAATTTAAAGTGAAACGGACCAATTGTGTGCACTGGTGGGAAGATCTATTGTGTGGTTTGTTTATAAGTTGGGGTTGGTTGTGACTCTCTCACACCATCATGCTGGGCTCACCATAAGGAGCTCCTTGAACTCCAGTGTCCTGGTTTATGAACTCATGAATCAAACATTGAACACAAACGAAAAAGACATGAGTTGTATTAGCATACGGGGAAACCAAAAATGAACACTAGAGCAAGTATATCCCTTTTATTAAAAGGGGGACAAAATTGACATTTTTATTAAAATGAGGGGACAGCCAGGAAATGTGGGGGAAAGGGTACTGTCCCCTTTAAAGGCCAGCATATGCTGTAGCCACCAAATAAGCTTCGTTGACAGACAAGACAGTCAGGAGGGTCTGTCTCTGTGTTGGGCAGGAACATATAGGAGAAGATACGGCCAAGAGTGGAGCTATGGAGGCCCAAGGTCTCCATCATAGGGACTGTGGGCACCATGGCGCTTGCTGAGACCTTTTCTGACATCCGTCCAAATGTTTTTAGAAAGTCGGTGGGGCCAGAGTATGTTTTTGCCCAGCAAGACATCTGATTAGCTGTGCAGATTCTTTAAAACATTGCTTTGGGTGCAGCTGCCTCCACAGCACCAAATATTCACTTTGTGACTGAAGTTAAGGCGCAGCAATTGTTTTGTGGCTAGCTCCGCCTACTGCAGCCGCCATTTTGTGGCTGCATCCACCACATTGTGTCAGAATTCCAAAGGTGCCTGTGTAACCTATTCAGTTTAAACAACAATATCAAAAATAATTTGTTTTTATTTCAAAAAGGAGAGAGTTTACATCTATGACAGTGACTCTTGCATTTATCTTGTGACTCTTGCATTTATGGAAAGAACAACCCAACTTCAACAGATCTCATATTTGGAACAATATTCAACACATCTAACAACAACCATCTTTGGAACAATATTCAAGAATTCAGGCCTGCTGTCTTTGGGCAGACCAGGGCCTCAGTCTTTCTGACTTCTGTCTAGGCAGTTCCTTGAAGAAGCACCAACTTGCAGCTGGGCTGTCTTGGAAGATCTTAGGCACCAGGAGACAAATAGCAGCAGAATTCCTAAAATGTGAATAGATCGTTTTCAAACAAAGGAGTGCTTCTGAGGGGAGAGGGCTTCTCCTTACAGCTTCAGGCCTCCAATCTTGCTGAGGAAATTGCACCTTTTCTTCCTTATAAGGAATACCCCAACTCTCTACCTCCCTCTGATGCAGGGGTAACCAAACTGCGGCCCTCCAGATGTCCATGGACTACAATTCCCATGAGCCCCTGCCAGCGGTTGCTGGCAGGGGCTTCTGGGAATTGTAGTCCATGGACATCTGGAGGGCCGCAGTTTGACTACCCCTGCTCTAATGGACTCAGGGTTACACCTGGGGACCCCTGATGTAGGGCTTTTAAGTAGACGCTGCAGGTCCTTTTTAGATTCAAGCCCTTTGAACAAGCTTATCTTCCTGCCTGGATCGCCATCTGGGAAGAGTCACAAAACGTGGCGCAAATGTTTCCTGAAGGCTTTCCAGAAGTGCTGTGCTAGGCCGCATAACAAAGCTAAACCTGCCCGATTGGTCTAAACCGGCACAGATCCACCAAGGTGCCGCCTGAGCCTAGGTAGGTTTTACTCTCAGTTGCCATGCGGTGCCTTTCAAGTGCTTGTCACCCTTCATTCTGCCACCTGCCCAGAAAGAAACAGCCCCTGTGATGAATACTTGAAATGATAAATTTAGCTTCAAAGCAGCACCGTGAGTAAGCATTCCTTTGAAGTTGTTCGAGGGCTACAGAAGTCGGGGAAGGGAGACATGCAGGTAAGTTTCAGAGAAAACTGGGGCGTCGTTTGGTAAACACTTCAACAGCATCCCCAGAATAGACATGTCAGGAGCAGAATTCAAAATCGAACAGAAAGCAACTCCGGCTCTGTTGTTCTCCTTCCGATCGTGTTAGTTTCAGATGTGTAACAAGCCCTAAAGGGCAGAGAGTGTTCCTTCTTTGTCCACTTGCAAATTAAAGCCAAAGACCACTCCTGTTAGGTCTGTAGATTCAGAGACCAGGCCGCTGGGAGTTCATTTCAGCTCTTTATTGTGACCCCAGCATGATAGTACAGAGAACTTAAGTTGAATTGAGAACCCCTCCAAAATTCTCCACAAATAATACAACACAAAATATCTTCCCGGGAGTGCACATTATTGTTCAGTTTCAATTTGACTGAATCCAGATTCAGTTTGACTTGATCCAGTGCATTGGCTGATTACAGTGCAGAATATGATCCTGCCTTGGACCTCAAGCTCAGTTCTCGGCAGGTTTACAGATGCAACAGCTGCGAAGATGTGCAAATGAGGGATCTTAATTCCAGTTTCCTAGTTCAAAGTCCAACGTTAATTCAAGATAGATAAAGACAAAAAACTGGGATAGCAAGATTTATTAATATTAACTAGTAATCAAGCCCGCTGTAAGAAAAATACAGCGGGCGCTAGGTAAAGGAGTCCCTGGCAGTCGCGCACAGCTTCGCGCCTCCCGACGCATCAGGCCACCGGCAAGGGAGCAACTGTGAGCCGTGCTCCGCGCGGCTCGCAGTTGCTCCCTTGTCGGCAGGGCGGGAATCGGCCAGGCCAATGGTCTGTCCGGAAGAAGGGGCCAATTGGCACCCTTCCTCATCCCAGACAGAGCCCGCCCTAACTCCTCCCACTAAGCCCTTACGACTTTATTTAGTCCACGGCGCCCATGGGCTGTGTTAATATAATTATCACTGTGGCATAGTGTGATGTAACAATGAACTTTGAAAATAAATCCCAGGGCAGTAAAGGCTGATACTACCAGGGGATTACTTTTTCAACTTGAACATTGTCAATTGCACATTGAGGACTAGCCTGGTGTAGTTGTAAAATTGTCAGATGAAGATCCATGAATGCAAATCTCGACTTAGTTCATGGAGGCTTGCTGGGTGACCTTGAGCCAATTATACATTCTCAGCCTAACCATCATCACAGCGTTTTGTTGATAAAACAGTCGCAAGTGATGTAATGAGAAATTATTTTTTGTATTAGTACGCTGTGCCCTTCCCTGGAGGTTCAGGGCAGCTTACGAAGGGTTAAAATACATAAATAAGACATTAAATTTAATAATACTAACATTAATCAGTATAAAATAAGGAGATTGAGTTCCTGCCATCTCCTTCCCCAAGTAAAAAAGAGGGAGGACTGATTTGTTCAGGAGACCATTTGTTGGATGGGACAGGGGGGCCAGCACTGTAGGTTTCTGGGCCTCAACCATAGATAGGCCTGGCGGAAGAGCTCAGTCTTGCAAGCCCTGTGGAACTAGCTAAGGTCCCCAAGGACCCTGATCTCATTTGGCAGACTGTTCCACGACGCCAGGGCCAGGGCCGAAAAGGTGTGTAGAAATACATTGAAGAAATTTAATTTATGAAACATATATAGCCTACATTTCCTCTTAGTTCAAAGCTGCTTGCAATAATAGTTTTTTTTTTTTTTAATTCCCAGCTAAAACCAAAATCACAAGCCCTGGATTTCCCCCTCTCCACTTAAAAGATTCCTACTGTTCAAACCCCCTCACAAGTCCTGGCAAACAAGAGATCTTGCAGCGCTTTCTGAAGATCTCCTGGGAGAAGGGTTGCCAGGTCCGCCAGTGCTTGCTGAGAGTGGGGGGGGGATGATGCAACATGCTTACATCACCCGGAAGTTATGTTGGGAGCAACACTCTGCCTTTGGGGCAAAAGTCTATGGTAGAACTCTAATTCCATGGTAGAATTAGCTTCTAGCCATAGAGTTTTGCCACCCGACCAGTGTTACCTCCCCCTTAAGATGCTGACATCACTTCCAGGTGGCAATAGCACATCGCATTAATTTGCAGTGTTCTTCCTGTTTGTGGGGGAGTGGGGGCAAGGTGTGGCCAATTTTAAGATTACAGCAGTTACATTCTGCTTAGGATGTGAACTGCTGTGCTCAGTAGGGTGGAAATTAGCGGGAACATCAATGAGCACCCTCTGTAATTTTGCCTACTTGACAGGCAGGAAAGTGGTCCATAATGGAAGATGAAACAAGATTATAATAAATAAGGTTGGACTCTCTGGGGAAACATCTGTAGAATCTTCCCCAGGGTCAAAATGGCCATTACTGTTGACTATAGTCAAACCAAATCTGACGGCAAATCAGATAAAATGAGAGTCTTCAGTACATTATACTAAAGTTTATGTTTTAAATTTATGATGCACACCTTTATAATGCTGAACATGATAAACAATGGTTTCAGCCTTTTCATGATTTATTTCTAAATTGTTCATTTGACAGTAAGTATTTAGAGCACTCAAAGCTCTTATCAGGCCAACAAGAGTCCTGGAAAAGAGGGCTAGATCATCCACATAAAGTAGCAGTGAGATGTTTATTGCTGATTTTTGGTGGATGATAGGGTTTTTAAGATAACTGACAATGTCATTGATGCACAAATAAAATAAAAGAGAATCTAGGCCTTGTTTGACTCCTTTCCCTGTATGGATTAAGTTTGAAAGATGACCTTGAGGACTGCATTTAACTCTTATAGCTGTAACTGCATGTAGCACTTTTAGCAGAAAAATTAACCACCTATCAATAGATGAAAAGAGCCTCTTGTGGCGCAGAGTGGTAAGGCAGCCGTCTGACAGCTTTGCCCATGAGGCTGGGAGTTCAATCCCAGCAGCCGGCTCAAGGTTGACTCAGCCTTCCATCCTTCCGAGGTCGGTAAAATGAGTACCCAGCTTGCTGGGGGGTAAACGGTCATGACTGGGGAAGGCACTGGCAAACCACCCCGTATTGAGTCTGCCAAGAAAACGCTAGAGGGCGTCACCCCAAGGGTCAGACATGACTCGGTGCTTGCACAGGGGATACCTTTTATCAATAGATGTCCTTACTAGTTTAGTCCATTGAATGTCTCTTGAGATAGAATTGAATGCAGATTTGAGGTCAATAGAAGAGATATACAGAGAAGCTGCTGCTGGTCAACTATCATAGAGTGATGTAATGTGTAATATCCCTCCCTAAAGCCCCCTTGCTCCAGCCAATCTCTAAATTTTGAACATAAGTGCCTGGTAGAGCTTACTTATTGTACTAAGCCCACTTAGCTTACTTTTCATACTAAGCAGCTTGCTGGGAGGGTTATCTAAAAATCTAATAAACTCAACTTATTTGGTCTGAAGTTTTTTGTGTCTTTTCTATTGCCCTTTTTGAATATTGGCATCACTACAGCAAAAACCCCCCTTCTTTTGGATGTCTGCCTGTTCTATCAGTAAGAGTGAACAATTTGGTCAATATGAGAATCCACCATTCAATATTCCTCTTGATTTGATCAGAAGGGACTAAAGCTAAACGAGAAGCCTTCCCTGCCTTAAAAGTTCCTATCAGGCTTCTAACTTCTGAAAGATTACACTGGTAAGTTGGCCATATCTTCAATATCCGTTTGTGATGAGGCATTTCATTCTAATGAGGAATATAACATCTTACAGTGAACATTCCATATTTCAGATGGAGTATTTCCAAAAGTAGGTGGAGTTTTTTTGTGAAACTGATTTGTTCCCGAGCTTCTCTTGAGGCCATTTTCTTTTATGGTTCTTTTGTATATTCGGTTTAATTTTAATTAGAAGATGTGATGTTTAATTTCCTTAATTAGAAGATGTGATGGATAAATACATGAGTATTTATCTCTTTTGGAGTCCTAAACTCACTGTCAAACCAAGCTTTGGAATTACAGTGAACTTTCTTGATCGCTTTAGGTTTTATGCTAACTAAGGTGCTTTGCAACTCCTCGACTAAGTTTTCCTAAGCAGTGATAATCACGTTATCCTCCTCGCTATCCAAGAGTATCTCTGTTTTGTTAACAAAAGAAAGTGAGCAAAATAGGTTACCAATAATCCTTTCCATCCTCATATTCCAGTTAACCTGCAGAAAACTGTTATCAGTAGATAGGCCTTGAAGTAGATAGGCCCCAAGGTAAATGATCCCCTCCTATTGAACCATTCAGTATTGCTAAATCAAACCTGTAAACCATCTGAACCAACATTAGACCTGATTAGTTATATTTGGTATAACTACTCTACTGTATGGCAAAACTGTTTTTTTCTTTGTTGGGAAAATACATATTATATCTAATAAATAGGGAATGATCATCATGGTCCATCCTTGCATAAAAGAATCCCTCCAAATTGAAATATGCAGAGGGAAAGGCAGACAAGAGGTTCTCCATGCACATCTGAAATGCCCACCTACTGTGCCTCTATTTGTGCCTTGGTTCCTCTCAGAGGGAGATACAGCTTCACAATCAAACATTTTATATGCTGGAAGGATAATTCTACTGCCATGTTGTGGCAGATGTTCAATCTTGGCCGTTAACTAAGTGGATACGATGACTAAGCCCCCTTTTGGTTACCCACACAGGATGTCTTCTGTGAGAAGATCAAATGAATTGTAACCAGGTAAGTAGGGGGGATTTAAAAGTCGGGTCTCCTGGACCAAAATAATATCAAATCAAACTAAAAAGTTTCAGATTTCGGGGCCATTAATTCTGTTAAGCCATAAGAGCACTTAATTTTTTTTGTCCGTCTAGGTCCATGATTTCCTGTTCTGGCCCGCCTAGTCTATCCCAACCTATCAGGTCATTAAGCTGGCCCTCTAAATCTTTATAAACCTTGAACAATTTATGTAATCTAATGGTTATTTTTGCATCATTTTGCTTGTTTCTTCCTATTGCTGGTCAATGACCATAATCAAATATTGATTTGTTAAACAATTGTGTTAGCCGGACAGATCTTTAGTGCCTGGTTTTACAAAGACAGCAACATAGCAAATATATTTTTATATATAAATTATTTTACCTTTGAAATCACAAATGGATATACCTAATTTCTGCATGCAAACCTAAATGGACTCCATGGAATGGTAGAGGACAGGAAGGCCTGGAGGATCATTGTCCATGGGGTCGCGATGGGTCGGACACGACTTCGCACCTAACAATTTCTGCAGCTAGTGGTGATCTGGATGGGAGTGGGGGAATTCTAATCCTTATCTCACTCTGCCTAGAAAGAGTTTGCAGCCGTTCTTTCAGCGTCATGTTAATAGTCTGACTAGCACAGGAGCCAGATTGGTGTGGTGGTTAAGAATGGAAGGTTCTAATCTAAAGGAGAGCTGGGTTATACCATTGCCCCTCCAAATGTAGCCAGCTGGGTGGCCTTGGGCTAGTCCTGTCAGAGCTGTTCTTACAGAGCAGTGCTGTCAGAGATCTCTCAACCCCACCTACCTCACAAGGTATCTGTCATGGAGAGAGGAAGGAAAAGAGATTGTAGGCCACTTTGAGGTTCCTTTGGGCAGTGAAAAGTATGGTATAAAAGCCAACTATTCCTACCACACTTCCTCCCCCAAAGACCTGGAAATGCTGCAGGCAGCTGTTAAGGAACTCACCGGCAGGGGCAGCTCTCATGCAGCAGGGGTCTGCAGACTCTGAGCCTCAGAGGGAAGTGGAAGGAGGAGGGGGTGGTCAGGGGTGGGGGACAGAAGGCTGGCTGCTGGACGGACAGGCAAGCCGGTTGGAGGAGGAGGCACTCAGGGGCGGGACAGCTGCCCTGAGTGGGTGTCAAGTGCTGAGGGCACTTAAGCCATGAGACATGCTCCTCCTCCAAGTCCTTACAAGAAATTATAGTCCTCAACCAATACCAAAACAATACTGCCAGTATGTACATAAGTAGGGATTGCTTTTTATCAGGCAAGGAAGTTATTGCTGCAGTTCATTATCCTGAGCTGACAGATGAAAGAAGAATTACTACCACTGGCTTGCTGAATCACTAATTGAGCCGAGTTCCTAATGAAGTAGCTTTTCTGATGTAGGCCTCTCTTCTGCTGGAATCAGCTGATCCTTCTACATCAGCCCCTTGTTGAAGAACAAGTTATAGGTCCCCCGTGATATAGTGTCTTTTACTTCCATGATCATTGTTTGCTTGTATTTCAAGAGATTCTTGCAATCCTGCAGTAAAATCACAATCTATTTGAAAGGGATCAGACATGGGCAAGGGGGTTGAAAAGCATATATACCTTAGATAGGCAAGTGGGGCATAGGAGCAGCATTTGGTGGGAGCATTAATTCATACAAAAAGAGTAATAAAGTTCCTTTTGATCTATGAGGTGCCAAAACAGCCAAGTCAGCCATCTGGTATTTAGACTTGAGTGGCCAGTGAGAACAGCCTTAAGATAAGAGAGTGAGAACAGGATGAGACTTTGAAATGCAGTTAGAGATGGGAGATGGGAGGGGCTTTCTCAAGTGGGCTTGGAAGGTGCCACAACTCAGCGGGAGATCCAGGAGCATAAGGCAATCAAGCAAATCTCAAAAGGAGGTGATAACTACAAGCCAGGAACTAGGGGTTCATGACAGGTGAGACAGAGAGAGCACTACTTGGTCAGAATAGCACTATCAGGGCTATGATGAGCCCAAGGTCACCCAGCTGGAGGAGTGGAGAATCAAACCTAGCTCACCAGATTAGAAGCTGCCACTCTTAACCCACTATGTTGTTGTTAGGTGCGAAGTCGTGTCCAACCCATCGCGACCCCATGGACAATGCCCCTCCAGGCCTTCCTGTCCTCTACCATTCCCCGGAGTCCATTTAAGTTTGCACCTACTGCTTCAGTTACTCCATCCAGCCACCTCATTCTCTGTCGTCCCCTTCTTCTTTTGCCCTCAATTGCTCCCAGCATTAGGCTCTTCTCCAGGGAGTCCTTCCTTCTCATGAGGTGGCCAAAGTATTTGAGTTTCATCTTCAGGATCTGGCCTTCTAAGGAGCAGGCAGGGCTGATCTCCTCTAGGACTGACCGGTTTGTTTGCCTTGCAGTCCAAGGGACTCGCAAGACTTTTCTCCAGCATCAGAGTTCAAAAGCCTCAATTCTTTGACACTCAGCCTTCCTTATGATCCAACTTTCACAACCATACATAGAAGGAGAAGGAGAAGGAGACGGAGACGGAGACGGAGACGGAGAAGGAGAAGGAGAAGGAGAAGGAGAAGGAGAAGGAGAAGAAGGAGAGTTGGTTCTTACATGCCGCTTTTCCCTACCCGAAGGAGGCTTCACAGAATCAGCCTCTCCGTCAGATGGCTATCCAGCCTCTGTTTAAAAACTTCCAAAGATGGAGAACCCATCACCTCCTGAGGAAGCCTGTTACACTGAGAAACTGCTCTAACTGTCCAGAACTTTTTCTGGATGTTTAGATGGAATTTCTTTTGAATTAATTTCATCCCATTGGTTCTGGTCTGTCCCTCTGGGGTAAGAGAGAACAACTCTGCTCCATATATGGCATCCTTTTAAATACTTGAAGATGGTTATGAGATCCCTTCTCAGTCGTCTCCTCTCCATGCTAAACAGACCAAGCTCCCCCAACCTTTCTTCATATGTCTTGGTCTCCAAGCCCCTCACCATCTTTGTTGCCCTCCTCTGGACATGCTCCAGTTTGTCTACATCCTTCTTCAACTGTGGCACCAAAAACTGAACACAGGACTCCAAGTGAGGCTGAACCAGAGCAGAGTATAGCAGTACCATCACCTCCCGTGATCTGGACATGATACTCCATTGGATACAGCCCAGAATCCCACACAGTTGACTCATGTTCACGACTCCTAGATCCTTTTTGCACATACTACTGCCAAGACAAATCTCCCCCGTCCTATATTGGTGTAGATGGTTTTTCCTATCTCAGTGCAGAACTTTACGTTTGTCCCTATTGAATTTCATTTTATTCAGTTTAGCCCACTTCTCGAGCCTATCAAGATCATCCTGTATTCTGTTGCTGTCTTCAGTTGTGTTTGCTACCCCTCCCAGTTTAGTATCATCTGCAAATTTAATAAGTATCCCCTCTAATCCCTCATCCAAATCATTTATAGATATGTTGAACAACACAGGTCACTCTTATCCAAGAGGATGCTGAACCATTAGCAAGTACCCTCTGGGTACAATCTGTTAACCAGTTACCAATCCACCTGACAGAATTAGGATCCATACCGCATTTTACCAGCTTGTCAAGAAGACTATCATGTGGAACCTTATCAAAAGCGTTACTGAAATCCAGATAAACTATTTTTACAGCATTCCCCTGATCCAGCAAGGTAGTTACTTTCTAAAAGAGGGAGGCTTTCAAGATGACGTCCAGATAGAAACACCGGCTATCTCGCTCCGCAAGTTTTATTTTATTCTGTTTTCCTATAAGCCTAATTCTACTGCTAATTGAAGATTCTTGATGGTCAGTGACTGTGTGATATCTTGACCTACTTTGAATTGAAGGCATTCTTTAATCTTATTTTGCTAATTTTATCAATCACGGCAGAGCAGCCCTTATCAAGGAGTGCCTCCTTGGCGGAGGACCATAAATTGCAGCCTAATTCAAGCTCTTAAATAAAACTACAAAGTCACAAAATTACGAAGCTACGAAGTTACAAAACCATTATTTACTTCTTGTCTGCTTCTTTAACTAACTGTTCAAGTATCTCTGCTGCCACTTATCATATGAGAATGGGAGTAAAACACAGGTGCAAAGAGGATTCAAACTTGCCAGGTCAAAAACAGACGAGAATAGGGGATTACTTTGTGACAAGCAATGCCTCAATATCTAGGGCCTTTTCGCACGGGGATCTTTGTTGCAAATTGTTTGCGGAATGAAAAATCGCCATTTAAAATAGTGGAATTCGTCGTTATGCATACCTGCCTTTGTAGTGGAATCAGTTGCGTTTTTTAGCGTTTCCGACAGGCTTCCGGTCTCGGCAGAAATCGCTAGAAAGGAAGCGCTATTGCCAAGCTCGTCCCGCCCCTGGCCGTCAAGCAGCCAATGGGCAGTCGTTAGCATGCTCCCAAACAGCCCCTTTCCCTTTAAGAAAGGTTTAAAAAAAAAAAACCGACCCATAGCAACGAATCTAGGTAGATTCGTTGCTACGGAGAGACCCATCCAGCTGCCTAATGTGAGCTGTCGTTTGATTGTATGATCGTTTGCACGCTGCCTCGAGTGATAAAAAAAAATTCCCCCCCCCTCTCACGGGCCCGATTTTCGGCTGAATTTATGTGTAAAAAATAAAGGGACTTTATTTCAGCAAACGGGCTTTTAAGTGGTTTGTGCTTAGTGACTAAAGGTGAAGGACTGAAGCCAGGGAAGCCTCTAAACAGAAAGAGGCTCGCTGGTGCGTTTATCCCCGCTCGCTCGGAGAAAAAAAAATGGCGATCGCTTCGCCGGAAGTTTGGAGGAGAGAGCCAGGGGGAGGGACTTTGAAGAACCAGCAACAATGGTAACGCACAGGTCTTTAGTGCTACTGTTGCAGATTGGTTGCAGGAGTGTATCGCTATCCGGAGGGTGAATCCACTTTTCTGGATTCCCCTGAAAGCGCCACAACGAAGCGCTTTTTGCGGGTCGGTTTTCAGGATTGTTGCAGATTGTCTACGACGTCGTGGGTTATGGCAAATTAGTAGCGTTTCCAATTAGCAAATGGCCCCTAGTATCCCCACTAAGAATCATTTTACTCCTCTGGTACAATCTGAGGAAAACCTAAACCTAAATTCAAACAATTTACCCCTAGAAGCTGACAGTAAAGGAGGCATAGAAAACCTTGCGGGAGAACTCCTGGAACTGACTGCAAAAACAGTAGAGAGTATTTTTTACTCGTTGAAAAGGATTAGCCTTCAACTTGAAAAACTCACCCAGACAGTTTCAAGACCCTGGAGGAGTCCAAATTAATCTCTAATGGGCTTCTCCCTCAACCACATTATTCTCTTTCTGGCTCAACTATGAGGACCTGTGAGAATTCTTATGCAGGGCAGTCAGAAGATAAAAGAAAACTCCAACACTTGATTTTACAACCATGTAAGGTTTGCCTGGTTATCTGCCGGTATAAGGGGTGGATCCCTCCTTGGAACTCTACACACCTGGCTATCAAACATCTGAAAACTCTACTCACAGAGAGGCACTTCCCTATAGACCTTATTTCAACAGAATTTGAGAGGCAAGTCCTGATAGGTAGCCACAACCAGGCCCCAGCCAGACAAGCACCATGCCCTCTGCACCAGCATTGCCTCAGCCTGCAGCAACACCCCTGAACAGCCCAGACTCATCTCCAGAGCGCAAGAGGGAATGCAGGAGGACAATGTTGGCAACACGCAGGCAAAGTGCTCGGCTTAGACTACAGCAACAGGCTAGGTTGGGCTCAGGTGGGGCTCATTCATCGGAGGAAGGCTGAGTGCCAGCTGCAGCCACTTGGTGTGACAGCTCAGCTTGTTCTTAAGCACAGCCGAAGTGCTTCCCAGTGTGGCTGCAACTTTGTGCACATGTCCACCCGTTGCCTTGACTGGTTTCCTGCTCCCCAGACGCTTCGGCGAAGCTCTGCTTGACTGATTCCCAGCTTGACCCTGCTTCACCCGACTAGACTATGCTTTGATTGAATGCTCCATAGATTCCCGCTTGACCTTGGTAAAGATAAACGACAACTCTTTCGGTTCTCCTTTGGACTTCATCCACTAGCAATTCCTGATAAGACCCGGACTGGACTTTTGACTACTCTCTGGTTTGCTACAGCACTGGAGGCATGAGGCAGCAAATTAATTTGCAAAAAGCAGATTGATGCACATTTACTTATGGTGTTTTTTGAAATAATAAGGCTTATATCTACTCCAGGATATCGTGGGGGGAAAGTAGGGTCACTATGAATCATTCATGTTGCAGAGGGAAAATTTAAAGCGCACCAAATCAAAATGCAACTCGAATTCAGTGTAGACAGGAGGGATTCATTTGAACTGGGACTGGGTAAAAAGCCCCATACAGACAGAGAGCCAGTTTGGTGTAGTGGTTAGGAGTGTGGACTTCTAATCTAGCATGCCAGGTTCAATTCTGCGCTCCCCCACATGCATCCAGCTGGGTGACCTTGGGCTTGCCACGTGTCGGGGTTTCTCCGACTTTGCCGCTTCTACCCGGGGACTCACCAACGAGAGGCGTATCACCTGGACCTTTATCAAACCCTGCAGAGCTGGGTCTAGGGGAGTCCTTGGCGGGGGGAATCCCCAACGAGGAGCAGTGTTTACACTTGGGGGACCGGAGAGGAGTGAGGAGTGGTCTTGGCCGGGCAAGGAGCCGCCCAAGATTGAAACGATGGATGCAAGACGCTGGAGCTTCTCCTTTAAGGGTTCGGTGGGCGGGGGATGCGAGGGAGGAAAGCTACTTAATGGGAGAGGTCGGCGTCAGTGAGGAGGTTGGGTTCGGGATAGTGCAAGAAACTATCACGAGCCCAGGAGTTTCAGCCCGGGTTTCCCGGTGGACTCCATTCTGAGACGTCGACTATCTGCCTCAAGTGCTATTCCGACCTGCCTTCCCGTCTGCCGACACCGTGGCAGAGCAAAGAAGAGGAGCGGACCCCTCGAACTCTGACACCACGGCACTGATAAAACTGTTCTGACCGGGCAGTGATATCAGCGCTCTCTCAGCCTCACCCACCCCACAGGGTGTCTGTTGTGGGGAGAGGAATGGGAAGGCGACTGTAAGCCGCTTTGAGCCTCCTTCGGGTAGGGAAAAGCGGCATATAAGAACAAACTCTTCTTCTTCTTCTACACCCAATTCTTGCTTGTTTGGAACAGCCAAATTGGGGCCACTCAGAAGAGAGGGTAAGAATAAAGACAGCAACAGACAAAAGGAAAGCTTGGAGAGAAATGAAGAAGGTTTTTATTCCCCATTTTTCTCTACCATAAGAAGTCTCAAAGCAGCTTACAATTACAGTTTGGTGTAGTGGTTAGGAGTGAGGACTTCTAATCTGGCAAGCCAGGTTTGATTCTGCACTCCCCCACATGCAACCAGCTGGGTGACCTTGGGCTTGCCACGGCACTGATAAAACTGTTCTGACCGGGCAGTGATATCAGCGCACTCTCAGCCTCACCTACCTCACAGGGTGTCTGTTGTGGGGAGAGGAAAGGGAAGGCGAATGTAAGCCGCTTTGAGCCTCCTTCGGGTAGAGAAAAGCGGCATATAAGAACCAACTCTTCTTCTTCAGTGATATTAGGGCTCTCTCAGCCTCACCTCCCTCACAGGGTGTCTGTTGTGGGGAGAGGAATGGGAAGGCGAATGTAAGCTGCTTTGAGCCTCCTTCGGGTAGAGAAAAGTGGCATATAAGAACCAACTCTTCTTCTTCTTCTACATTTCTTTCTTCTCCCCACAGTAGGTGCCTTGTGAGGGAGATGGGGCTGAGAGAGAGCTGAGAGAACTGTCATGGGCTCAAGGTCACACAGCAGCTTACACTAACAACTTAGAATCACCTTCCCTTTCTCTCCCCATAACAGGCACTTTGTCAGGCAGGTGGGGCTGAAAGAGTTCTGAGAGCCAGTAGGCTTCATGTGGAGAACCGGGAAATCAAACTCAGTACTTCAGATTAGAGTCTGCTGCTCTTAACCTCTCCACCAGCACTCTACCATTCTGGCTCATCTTTCCCTCTCCTGGATATAACCCATTTGTTTATACCTACAGTGGGCATCTTCCCTTCACCTCTTTGCTCCACTGGACTTATTCCAGTTTACTAGGGCAAGTGATTACTAGAACAAATAATCATTGGCATCAGCCATCATTATGACAGAGCAAACAACTACTGGACAATCATAGGAGTAAACAACCATTAGGGCAAGCAGCCACAAGGACAGCTATTCTATCAAGTTCCAAATCCTAGAGGAATTCAATCAGGACAGTCTTTTGTCATACTGTAACTTATGCTAATTATCCTCAAGTCGTGTCCCATTTCTTAGATGAGTTTGGCGTCCTATTTCTTAGATTAGCTCAGCTCCACAGTTTGCTCAGCCTCGTTTCACAAGCCTTACTCATGATGAACCAGGCAGAAACACAGTTTAGTCGTTTGTGGAGGAAAATCCCCCCTCCCAGTTCAAAAAAGCCCATATGATTTTATTAGAAGTTAGCTGAGTTCCTTCTTTGTGAAATCCTTCATATTACTTCTCAGTCTCACGGTGGTCTCCGTGCATTGATGACTTTCCCAAATTGTTTCCCCCTCGCCTGGGAATTATTTTCCATTCAAATTAGTTTCATTACTCTCTACAGATTTTTCATATCTTGCATGGTTATTCTTCTGCTGGGCAAGTCCTCTCTTTGTGCCAAAAATGGGGTGTAAATGTAAATAGTGGTAAATGTATGTTAAGATAGAGGTCTCATTAGGGTTCCCAGTACTACCTTGTCAAATGCCTGGAGATTTGGGGTGTGGTGAGGGTGAGGCTGCATCCTCTAGCATCCATAGTCTATACTGTAGAGTCTAGGGGAGATTCCTAGAATGTCATTCTTTGGAGGCCATTTCTTCTCCCATTCCTCACATTTTCAGATGGTTGGAACTGTGTGTCATATACCACCAAATCACCAGATCCAGGCTGGGAAACTTCTGGAGATTCATGGATAGAACTTGAGGAGTAAATGCCAAGGGATAAAATGTCACAGAGTCCACCCTCCAAAGTAGCCATTTTATCTCTCTTGGCTGGAGATGAGCTATAACTCTGGGGGATCTGCAGGTCCCCCTGGAGGATGGCACCCCTACTGCTGACTTATAGCAACCCTATGGTTTTATGTCTTCCCAAATATCCCATCATTTACTGCCTAGGTCAGGTCTTGTAAATTGAAGGCTGTGGTTTCCTTTATTGAGGCCAAAGGGGTGGGGCAGGTAAATGGGAAGCTTATGTCTCCTACAATACAACATGGAGGTCATCCTAGCTTTAGGATGTATATAGTTGGTGGCAAACAGAAAACAGATACATCAGTTGTCACTACACTTTGGAAGTGAGGTTTTCCTGGACTTATGAGGCACCATTGCTTGTACTTTGCTTCATAACAACCTAAGGGTAGGAGCAGATACACGCATGAAAATTGAACTCCCAGGTCCTAGAGTGAGCTTGGGGCTTGTTAAGTGTACAGATGAGAGTGAACTCCTAGCTCTTTGAGTGAGACTCTGGGGTTCCAGAGCTTCACAATGAAGAGGTATCCTTATTGTGTGCTTGGCTTGGTTGACCTTCCATTGTGCTGCATAGCACTTTTCTGTGCTTCCTTCCTGTGATAAATATACCTCATTGTATATTTAAAGGAGAAAGAAGCTTTCGAACAGCTGCTTAATTGTTCTGGCAGCTTCTCTTGCAACGGCAGCAACATTTTTATGCCAACGAAGACTTGATTTACCTGGAGCAGAAGAAGGGAGAATCAGCCATTTCTGCCGGCATAGAAGTCAAGGAAAGATTGGAATTGTCATGAACAGAGAGACTCCACCTTCCCCACCTTCATCATGGGGTGGATTGATGAGTTTCATGGACCCGTTCACTGGATTTCACACCCAACTGATTTGTTTTGATTCTAATGCACTTTGGATTATTGATTTTTAAGGGCAGGTTTTAATTCACAGTGCTTTTTAAAACTTGTTTTGAGAATCATAGGAAATTTGCACAGATGGAAGCGCTTCAAAAAGGAACAATGCCAGCTAAATTTCATCCAAATAGATGCTTTTTGTTTGTTTGGTTTGTTTTGTCTCTGGGGGACTGGATTTGGATCATTATAAAGGTTACTGCCGGTCTTCTGACATGTGTTTTGTGTTTGAGTTGCACAGAAAATCACAGGGAATGCAGAGGAACTCCTTGGTAAAATCAATGCAAAATTTCAGAAAAATTGATCCAGTAGTTATCCATAGAAAACATCCAGAGAAAAAATCCATAGAAAAGAAGAAGACGACGAAGACGACAAGTTGGTTCTTATGTGCCGCTTTTCTCTACCCGAAGGAGTCTCAAAGCGGGTTACAGTCACCTTCCCTTTCCTCTCCCCACAACAGACACCCTGTGAGGTGGGTGAGGCTGAGAGAGCCCTGATATCACTGCCCGGTCAGAACAGTTTTCTCAGTGCCATGGCGAGCCCAAGGTCACCCAGCTGGCTGCATGTGGGGAGTGCAGAATCGAACCCGGCATGCCAGATTAGAAGTCCGCACTCCTAACCACTACACCAAACTGGCTCTCAGCAGCCTTACCAGCAGCCTTAGTGGAATGATATTTATCTCTTTAATGGTCAGACATGACTCGGTGCTTGCACAGGGGATACCTTTACCTGTGCTACTCACTGCTACCTTTAGGTGAGTAGCAGTGTTGGTCTTAAGTGGCAGAACAGTTGGAGTCACGTGACATCTTTCAGAATAAAGTTTTCTCGGTCTTAAAGATGCCCCTGGACTCCTTTTTTGTCGATGGCCTTTCCTACACAGGATATTGCGGTGTCAAGATGAAGTAGCCAAAGAAGAGTGTGCTTGCTATGAAAAACACCAGCATCTTTTTGCCCCTTTTCATTATAGCACAAACTTAATCTGTCATCTGTTTCAAAGATTGGCGAGCCCTATTGCCCATCACCTTCCATGTTTCTTTTCTTAGGGCTTCTCATTCAAGTTCTCACAGGTGATGAGGTGAGAATAATTTTGCATATCTCCCGCTTTCATGCTGTGCCGCCAGAAATCAGATATGTGCAGGAGCTTCAGGCATTCTCCTTCCACTTGCTCCAAAAGAGCAAATAGCAATATCCTCCTCACCTCTTCAAACTCTGTTTTTCAACAGCTTGCAGGCGGCCAGCTAAGAAGTAGGTTGTGTTCTACTAAGAGAGAGGGGCTTCAAGATCCCCATTCATTTGCTCTGTGGAGAAACTCTTCATTAAAAGTTTTCCAAATATAATTGATATGTAAGTATATGTATATATATAAGAAGCATGAAGGTAAGAAATACAATTAGTTTAATTTCTGAGGTTAAAATGTTGTGGTTCATCAAAACTACAACATAATATAGGCCTCTGCCATGCAGTTTTAATAAGGATGACAGACACACACACACCCCTTGGGGCCTGGGGATGCCCCGCTTTGGCACACCTCCCCCCTATTTCAGGGGTTCATATATTAAATTATTTAATAAGAATGTTTTTAAAAGAAGGCAGGAGGGAAATGGGGCTCCGTGTTGGCCTGAAGTAGTACAACAAAATTTGATTCTAATGGCACCTTTATGATTAACTGTTGTAACCGTGTTGCCACCTGCCCTGAGCTATACAGAAAGGGCGGGTTATAGAAAGAAAGATGTATTTATTCTTCCCTGGCTCCTGTTCCCCTGCCATCATTGCCAGCAGGGGAGCGATCACTGCCATCCCTCCAATCCCTTGTTGGCTAGCATCTGGCCATTCTTTTTGCATCTGCAAACAGAACCATTCAACATAGCCGTGACTGGTCTCATACCGACATCAGCACAAACCCTGAGTTCGTCACTGTTCTTGGCGTCCGATTGATCTGTGGAGGGATCTTATTCAGCATATCGTCCGTGAAGTCAATAAGAATTCTTTCTCAAGGAAAGGTCTTCGGGGAATGGCACTCCTTGAAGGAGACATTTATGCATCAGTGGCTCCTACATTAATAATGCTGGCAAGAAAGAGCCTTAATAGATGTACTTACCGAATATTCCCTTAACCGTGTGCTGAAAAGAGAAGGAGAAAGATACAGGAGAGCCATCCCTGGGCCCAACAGGCACTGAAAATAATTCAACTCTCCTTTGTCAATAATAAGTCAATAAGTCAAACTTAATAGGTCAATAAGTAAAAATTACATACATTTACCCATACCTTCTGCTCCTTAGCCCGCAGTATTTGCCCCAAGGCCAGCTCCAATCTTTCTTGCGGCCAAAGCAAAGGTGGCAACCCTTTGTGACACAAATGGGTCCGTATAAGAGAGCAAACACCCTAATCTATCATGAGCTGAGGAAAATGCCCCTGGAATTATTTTATTTAAAAATTTCCTCCTTGGATCTGTATACAGTGGGCATTCCAGTAGATAGTGTGGCAAATCTTCAACTACCGGTTTCCCACAAATACAGAGACGTTGTAACAGAGGAATTTGAGCATATCTCCCTGTCAGAACAGAAAAGGGCATTGTCTGAAATCTCAAGGGCTACTCTTAGCATGCTCACATTTATATTACCCAGATACGGGGCTCTGCTGTGATCATTTTTAAAGGTCTTAAACCATGGAGCACACCTGGACTGCACAATTAAAGATCTGTTGATTTTTGCATCCTGGGAGAAAACCCATTCTCTTAGGTCTTTGTTTTCTCCTAATTCTGCTAGTAAATCATCTGGGACAGTGTAGCATGAAATAATACCATTTGTGCAGGTAGAAAGTGACCCTTTAGCGTCTATGGCAGAGTTAAAGCACTGATGGCTAAAGGAGTTTGCAGTAGACAGTGTATTCTTTTACCACCATTTTAGTAGGGCTAGATGAGCGCGAGCTCAAGAGGGAAGTCCAAGCTCTGCCCTCATCAAGGCGGCCGGGGCCCCTTTGGGAAGAGTTAAGACACGTCTCATGAAGGTGTTCTGAATGGATTCTAGACCACTGAGTGCTTGCTCCCTCTGGCCCCAAACTTCGATGCCATACAGTAAGCTGGGGATGTAAACAGTTTGACAGCTGGATCTATGAGGTGTCCCCCCTTTGTATGGTAAAATCTCATGATTGCCCCCAAGGTCTTTATTGCTGATGCTTTTAGGGATGCTATATGGGCATTCCATGACAGAGTCTCAGAGAATGTCACAACTAAGTATTTAAATAATATGCATTGCTCGATTTGGGAGCCCTGTATGCTCCAAGTTGATCTTTTTGGTTTTCTTTTAAAGACGATGACTTTTGTTTTTTGATAGTTAATGGTTAGAGCTTCCACCCTACAGTAATCACCCAATCTATCCAGCAGCCTACTTAGTCCAACTCTGGTCAGGGAGAAAAGGGCCATATCATCTGCATACAGCAGGACTGAGATTTTCTGCTGGCCTATAGAGGGTGCCACAAATTGTGTGCAGTCTAGTCTCTGCACTATGTCATTAATAAACAAATTAAAGAGCAAAGGGGCCAGGACACATCCTTGTTTGACTCCTTTTCTGATTGGGATATCCTTTGTTAGAGATCCTGATGGTCCCACTTTAATTTTTGCTAGTCAGTATATAGTTGGCGCAAAATCTCCAAAAGGCGCTTATCCAAAGTTGTCCTGTCTAGTTTCTGCCAAAGTCCCTCCCTATTGATTGAGTCGAAGGCTGCTGCTAAGTCAACAAAAGCCACATATAAAGCTTTGGTTGGACCATTCATTCCATAAGCAGCCAGATGGTAAAGAGTTTGGCAATGATCTATTGTGGAATGTCCTTTTTTGAACCCTGCTTGGTGTGGGGAGATTGCACTATTTTTATCGACCCAGTCTTCTAAGTAAATATTTACCATAGATCTTAGAAGATATGTTTAATAAGCTAACTGGACAGTAGTTACGTGGGTCTGTTTTATCCCCTTTTTTAATGTATTGGGACTACAATTCTTGTCTTCCAACCTTCTGGGAATTTATCTGTGTTGTTGATTTGTGTGAACACCTTGGCTAAAATCGGAGACCACCAGTCACGAAAGGCTTTGAAGAAGTCAGAGGGTAGCAGATCTTCCCCTGGTGATTTGCCTGAGGCCAGCACTACAATTATATCTCTGACCTCTGTTGCTGTGACCGGGGCCCATAGGGAAAGCCTTGGCATTTCAGTACCCTGTGGACTACCATCTGTTCCCGAGAGCTGGGATAAGTGGCTTATAGTTCCAAAAATGTTTGAAAAGTGATCAAACCAAGTGTTTGCAGAGATTTGAGCTTCCAGTTGCTGATCAAATTTCCTCAGACCAGGAGTTATCAGACCCCAGAAGCGTGCCTCATTTTTCTCTTTAGTGGTTATCTCTAATTCCTTCCAAATGGCTTTTGCATAATCTGTTTTTTTCTTTTTGATCAGGTTTTTATATTGTACTTTTAACTTAGCTGCCCTTAGCATGTTAGATTCGCTCTTATCATATCTGGTCTGTCTCAGGCACTCTATTAACTTCATTTTAAGCTCTCTGCACTCTTGGTCAAACCAGTTGCTCTTCAAATTTTGTACAGGAGAAAGATACAGGAGAGCCATCCCTGGGCCCAACAGGCGCTGAAAATAATTCAACTCTCCTTTGTCCCCCTCACCCTGCTCTAGGCAAATACCTTTTCTGCAGTCCCCCCGCCCCCACAAGCACTTCTTTTTCAGCCCTTGCAAGTCTGTCTGGATGCCTTGCCCATGTACCGAGATCCATTTCCTGTTAAACATTTGTTCAAGTAGATGCAGACAGTGATGGATGCTTAAAGATGTCCACACAGGAAGTAATCTGAGAGGCACGCTAATAACGGGGCTGCGAGAGAGAAACCCCACACACTGCAATGAATGACTCCGTGCCGAGACAGCAATTGGAAAACCTATAGTTCTCTAATTCCCAGGTCTAATTTTGTAGAGTGTATTAAAAAAAGAAAAGGCAGAGCGTGGGCCGTCAGAGGTATAAAGCCTTCAAACTGACACATTTTTTTAAAATATAAATAACCAGCGAGTAAGGGATACTGCTCTGATTCCTATAAAAATTCTCCGACAAATGATAAGAGTGGTGAATAATTGAACAAAAGTGATCCAACGGTACTAAATGTAGTACAGTGCCATTTATATTTCAAGAGGCTGTTTATTTATAGGCAGATTAATCTGAGATCTTGCAGGAGTAGTCAAACTGCGGCCCTCCAGATGTCCATGGACTACAATTCCCATGAATTTGCTGGCAGGGGCTCATGGGAATTGTAGTCCATGAACATCTGGAGGGCTGCAGTTTGACTACCCCTGATCTTGACAGTGGTTAATGAAGCAAACAGGGGCTTTGGGGACCTGTAAGCTTCCTGCCAAAGTGGACAGTTCCCTGACAGTACTGAGAAGAAGACGGGGGCCTGCCATATATCAGTGAATAAGGGGGTACATTTCTGCCCATCTCCTGTGTACACTAGGCCCTCGGGATTCATTTGGTGTAAGAAAAAGGAAATTAGCCCAGTGCCATCCCCAGTTACAGGGGGGGGGGCGCTGCCACTGTTGCCACTTCTCCCGCAGGCGCTTGCCCTCAGCCGCCAGCCGCTCCAGCAGTGCTTCCAGCACAGTGCAGTCTCCTGCCAGGTGTTCCAGGTGAACTGGGAAACCCCGTGGAAAACCCAAATACAATCATGAACAATGGATCTTCGGTTTAATTTCTGTGAAAGAACCCTTGCATAATTTTATGGTTGGGGGTCACCACAATATGAGGAACTGTATTAAAGGATTGCGGCACTAGGAAGGTTGAGAACCAGAGCATTACCCAGAAGTGACATCACATCCTCCCCAAATTCCCCAGGCACTGTCCTCAGAAGTCCCCAGCATTTGCTGAAGCATGGGTGGCTACACTAGAGGCCTTCCTCCAAAGTGAGTGGCTCTTCTGTTGAAGGAAATCGCCCTCTTGGGTAGTGAGTCTCCAAAGGGTAGCTGGAAATCTCCCAGAATTACAATGGTCTCTGAGTTACAGAAATCAGTTTCCCCTGGAGAAAATGGCAGCCTTGGAAGGTGGGCTGCATGGCATTGTACCCTCCCCTCCCCAGATCACATCCTCACCCTCCCCAGGGAATTTCCTAACCTAGTGAAGGTGACCTTGAGCTAGTCACAGTTCTCTCAGGAGAACTAGTCAGTGAGTTGGATCAAGGCACCCCTGACCCAACTTATCTGCCTTGTATGGCTTGGCTGAACCTTCAGATGGAAGTCAGCACTTCTGTGTAAATCTGAAGCATAAATCTCAAGTCATGGGGAAAGATGCCCTTTCTGTCTGACAGATGTTTGATGTGTAGAAAGAGGCTTCTGAAGGATTTTATAGAACTGTGGCAAATAGCATCACCTAGTAAATAATGGCCCAGCAGGGATAGTCAAACTGCAGCCCTCCAGATGTCCATTGACTACAGTTCCCATGAGCCCCTGCCAGCATCTGCTTGCAGGGGCTCATGGGAATTGTAGTCCACGGATATTTGCAGGGCCACAGTTTGACTACAGAAGGCATTGTTCTTTTAATGTACTGCTGGACTTAAGTTGTTCACTGCCCTGAGTCCACTTGAGTGGGGGGGGGGAGGGCAGCCTAAGAGCTGAGGGCCCTGATGGAACGACCACAGTTCTGCAGGCAGGCAGGGGACTCTTCCACCGTGTGTCCGGTTGAGGCCAGGATACGGTTCCCGTTTAATGCCCCCCCTCCTCTTTCTAATTGCAACCCCGTTACAGAATGTCATATACTATGCTAGAGACAATGTCAGATATAAGTATAAGCAATTGATGCCATCTTGTATACTGTTGCTGCTGCTGTTGTCAGCCATTCAGTCATGTCCGACTCCTGGTGATCCCATTTGCCCAGATTTTGTGGTAAAATTAGGTGCCTCAGCTTGTATGCGGGACGGCTTATATGCGAGTATGCATGGTACATTTGGGAGTCAGGCTTGCTTTTCCATGTTCAGTGTTTTATTGGAATTGTTTTTATTAATTGTACTGGTTTTTATGGTTGTGAGCTGTCATAAGCCGGCTGTGCCAGGAGTGGTGGGATAAAAGTCTAATAAATAATAATAAATTGAAAGAAATAAAAATCAAAAGGCACAAAGCTGAGGGGATCTCTCTGTCACCCCTCTAGCAAAAGACCTGTCTAGCTTCTGAACTCTCCATGGATTTTCTTTAGCTGGAAGGGCCTGAGGGAAAGGGGCTATAGGGAGGCAACTGGGCTGCGAGGAGGAAGCTCTGCCCCCTCATCCACACTTGCCTATTGTTCCATAGTGAAGTGGAGCCCCCCCCCCCAGAGTTTGAGATCAGTTGGAATTAGGGATTTGCACTTTGGCGCAGTTTGGGCGACTTAGCGATCCCCGAAGCACCGAAGCCTGAGGCAGCAGGTAGGAGGCCAGCACCACCTCAGGCTTCAGTGATCGCTGAGGCAGCAAAGCACCCAGCCCCAGTGGGAATGCTGGGAGAGGCTGAAGGCTGGCCCCGCTAACCCCGTGCTTCTTTCGTCACTATTGGGGCTAAGATCAGCTATCTTTGCTGCTGACTCATCTAGCATGGCCCCAAGTTTCCCCAGTCCTTTCTTGACCGCTTCAGGTTTCTCCTCCCCCATCCATTCGTCTATATCTTAAAAACCTTGCAGCCTTTCTCTTCCTTAGCGTGGAGTCTTCCTTCCCATATGTTTAGGAAGAGGATTTCCCAGTATTATCTCCCTCCTGAGGTCATTACACAATTGCAGGGACAATAATAATAAAAGACAATATTCAAAAGTGTGTGTGTGTGTGTGGGAGGGGGAGAGCCCTGCAAGCATTTGTCATAATCTGTCCCACAGAAACCGAAGGAGGCAGTGCAGCCTTCTAAAAATAGCATGCTGCATTCTAGTGGGATACCCAAATTCACCTTCCGAGTTATGCTGCTTGCGGCAGATTTAAATCTAAAAGACTGAGCAAATGGGGTGTTTATTCACATATTCTTTAGTAATCAGAAAGGTCTTCCGCTCAAGGCAGGCTGTGAGCATCAGCTAATAACTGTAGGGAAAGAGGTAATATATGCTGACTTTGGCTGCAGGGTGATCTTGAACAGTCCCCATAAAGCAAAAGGTACATGATTTTGGCAGGAGCTCAAAAAATGTCACCGTTCTGGAACAAGATGATACACAGAAGGAAGATTAGAGAGAGGCACGTCTGTACAGAAAAGCCATGAATGTTTCACATAAAATGGGATCATTTAAAAATTGAATATATGAAGCAGGCAATGTCTAATCATGGGAGCAAACAAGGTTGCACTTACCTGTAATTAATTCTCACTATATATTTTTTTGCCCTCCCCCAAATCTGCCAACCAGCAGGGGATGGAGGGTGGCGGCAGGGTTGCCAGAGCTAAATTGGGAAACTCCTGGGAATTTGGGGTGGAGTCTAGGGAAGGTGGGGGGCCTACAAGGCCATGGAGTCCACCCCCCAAAGCACCCATTTTCTCCAGGGGAGCTAAACTCTGCAGTCTGAAGATGAGCGACAATTCTGGGGGATTCCCAGGCCCCACCTGGAGGCTGGCATCCCTACATTCACATTGCTGGAACGCCATCTGCTCAAGGCAACATTACTTCCCTACTGATGAGGTCCATATGGCCAAAGTTGCAAATGTTGCCGTCTTCCATTTTCACCCGATCTTGGACATAAAATGTATGGTAGAGCAAAGATCTGACCCTCTTGATCATGTGGGGAATTTTTTTTGGGGGGGGTGTTATTTATTTGTAGATTTATATTTATATTTACAGGGAGTTTTTACTTGGGAGAGCATGATAAAAGTGACTGTCTCCACTAGGAGAGTAGCACTGGATCCCAACAGATTGTTTTCAACTAAACCCCAAATGGTATGTGCCTAGATAGAGTTGCCAACTTCCAAGTCCAGAGATCAGGAGGAATTCCAGGTTTCCAGGCCTAATTTTCCACCCCTAATTCTGCTGTGGCTCAGTGTTACTTGCTCACGGCCAGCTAAACAGACACGGAAATGGTTGAAAATATCCTACTGCAGAATTTCATTCCTGTTCGCCAGTCAAATGTTTTCTGGTTGTCTGTCAGGGCTGGGAGCCTGGGCTCCAGAGCGGTGAACAGTGAGCAACTTACTAATACGATACATTTATGTAAATTGAAGAAAGGTACTTAGCTATTTCTCAGTGTCAGCTTTCCACATAAACAACTGGTGCAGCTCCCACAGGGGGTTATGCAATTGTAAATGATCAGGCCACGATAATTATGGCAGAACTTGGAGCCCAGGAAGCATATTCTGCTCTATGGGAGTCAGTTTTCTATAAGAAGCACAAGGAATTCTTCACCAAAGTAGGTAATATTGGGGGGGGGGGGGCACGCTTTGAATTCCTGCAATAAAAAAAGAAAAATCCAAACTACGAAATGTTAAATGCAATCTTTATTTTATGAAAAGAAGCTGTACGGGAGCCTTCTCTTCTGATTTTTGCTGAAGGAACAAACAAATAAAAATATTACAAAGCAGGAGAAATTTTAAATAATTAATTCGGCATATGCTTGCTGGTTTTGCATCAGAAATGTAAGTGCAGTTTGACACGGTATGATTTACAATGGACCAGCTTTTCAGGTCAAGGGCAAAGCGCTTTTCACACTGTCAATTAGGTACTTTTCCAATCCAGAGTGCCCCCCCCCAAGTGGTCCTATATTTTGCAGCATTGAAAACAGCCTTCGTAATTTGCCAGAGGGTGAAAAAAGAAAGAACTGGGGAGGGATAATAAACTTTGCCTGCAAAGTCCCCATTATGAATGTAAGTGTGAAAATATTTCACAACCTTTAAAAAGTGTCCACAGGATTGCTGGTTTTTAACCCAAAAGGGCATTCCTGTGATTTGGCTGTACACAGTGAAGGTTTGTAGACAGAAACTGCAACAAATTTGTAAAGGTGACCAAGGGGGGAGATGAATTAACTTGAATCCTTACCCTCAAACACATTCCAATAAAGGCAAAACTGAAATTTAAAGACACCAAACACAGAAAACACAGAATGCATGCAAACAAACAAAGCAAAAAACCCTGGTGAATTATATGATAGTAGCTGCTAGTTATTGCTAATAAGTGTAAAAATGCTGAAAATTTGGTAATAGATAAATGGTGGAATACATTAAAGCAACCTATGGTTCCAGAAAAAATTAAATGGTAACATTAAAGTGCTCCAAGGAGCCAGTAAAAAGGATGAATTTAATTCAGCCGGGGAAATTTTAGTAAAATATGAAAATAATTTTTCAGATAGTTAATTATTTCAGTATGGGAAAAAATTATGTATTTAGCAACAATTTCTGTTTTGATGCTATTAGTGTTGGTAATGTCATGTCACATTTTTGTCTTTATTGTTCTGTTAACGTGTGTGTGTGTGTATACACACACACACATATACATACACACACCCTCTGCCAGTGGCACTTTAATTCCGGTTAACATTTTACTTCTAGAAATCTGGTATGAAAGGAACCTGAGTTCAAACAGAGATCAGAGACATGGCTCCCCAAGTCTGCAGTCATTGTCCTGCAATTAGCCAGTGAGATATGCTTGCCCCGTACTGCTTGGTGAATCAACTTCATCCTTAGGTTTGTAGATCTAGTCACAGTGGCATGGCATTAGTGAGCAAGCTGAATTCCCGGAACTGGTTGCTACCCCCACATGCTTCCAACTAGAGTCTCTTGTGTGTGTGTGTGTGTGTGTCCCCCGTCCCTAAAGCGCTGAGAACCTACAGAAACAAAGAGCTGCAATGCTTTGGAATATGGAAGAAAAGAGAAATAGATGGGAATTCTTGGGATCCATCCCAGTCATTAAAGTGATGAGGAGGAGATGTAGGAAACTCTTGAGCCGCTTCCTTGTCATTTCACCCTAGAACAGCTTTCTCAACGACGGTTTCATGAAACCCTGGGTTCTTTTTGACGACCCTGAGTTTCCTGAATTGGTGGAATTAATTTTTAATATATATTTTTAAATGTATTAGACATTTATTGGGTGATATGACCATACATGGCCATGGCAACCCACCCACCCCCTCCCCAAATGGCTAATGATCGTCCTGAAGGGGGTGGGAAGGGGGGGCGGGGGTGTGTACACAGCCATGCTCCCCAACAATGTCCTGCATGATCGTACCACTTCTGGGGTTTCTTGAAACCTGAAGGTTTCAGGGGTTTCTCAAAAAAGTTGAGAAAGGCTGCTCTAGAAATTGGTAAGAATTATCCTATTACTATCCATGTTCAGCAGTCCATGCAGGACTTTTAAAGCTCTTGGCACCATTGAACAAGATTCTGCCACCATAAGACTCTCCCGTTAAATAATAAACAGCATAGTAAATATGCTGTAAACCCTCCCCCATCCAGCATACTCTGGAAGGGCATTTCAGTGAGGGTTGTCTCAGAGCCTGCAGAATTTCAGAGGGGACAGGGCTTTTAAACGGCATGTTATATGCTCTCTCCTACAGGGACCTTCTTTAAAACACCAGTCCAGCATAATTCCCATCCAGGCTTTGTAACACGTGGCTTCCTATACATAAACTTTCTTTGGCAGATCTGTGTTCCTTCCTGAAAAATATTTGTAATGTTCATGGTCAGGAAACAAGGGCTGGCTGTTAAGCTTCTACATGCACGCCAAAGGCTGACGTGTTAATACTTTACTCCTGTGTAAACTAGCTAAGAATCACCCAGCACAGTGATTGCCGAGGCGGCTGAAACAAGCCAAAGTGCACACCCCTAGTCAGAAGTCATCTTCCAAAGCTCCAGAGCCCGAAGTCCAAGTGGTGCAGGTCTAAGGGGGAGGCGGGAATTTTAAAAAGTGAAACCAGGCAAAGGAGAGCAGCTGGTAAGTATCGCCTGCTGCCTTCATTCTGGCCTCGCACCCAGGATTCTACTCCCTTCTCCACCCTCTAAAACAGGGGTAATCAAACTGCGGCCCTCCAGATGTCCATGGACTACAATTCCCAGGAGCCCCTGCCAGCATTCGCTGGCAGGGACTCCTGGGAATTGTAGTCCATGGACATCTGGAGGGCCGCAGTTTTGACTACCCCTGCTCTAAAAGCAGATCAACCTGTCAGAACTGGGGCTGGAAAATCTGGTGTGGCCTCAGCAGCAGCAGGCCAAAGGGCTCGGAGGGACAGGCCCAGTCCTTGCATTCTGGCCGATGGATAACACCGCTTCAGTTCACCCCACATTTCAGGCTTAGGTTGGGTAACAATAAATGAAGAATGCAGACACAGATTGGACTCAACAAAATATATCGAGAAGCAAAACGTCATGGGTCTCTCCCACACTGCTTAGCAAGCAGACACAGAAAAGGTCTCTTAACAGTCTTGAGGAAGGCATATACAGGAGTAGAAACAAATGGCAGGCTCTTTAAACATTTGTAAAAACTACAGCTTTTTTGAGACTTATACTCTAAGCCCTTTTACCTTTACAGAAAAATAAGATGTTAGTCTCCAATTCTGCTTTTTGAAGAAAATATATAATTACTGAAATTTAAATATAACAATTTTCCTTTAAAAAAACAAACTCTGAGTGCTGTATTTACAAAAGGAGATTTTCATGCAAATATACAAAAGAGTTTGAACTTTAGCTTGTACCCAAGCATCTTGAGAAGGAAAGGGAAATACAGAGGAATGGAACTGAATAAGTAAAACAGTTTATTAACTCTCAGAAACAGACTTAACTAAAACCCTACTAACATTTAAAAAAAGATAAACTGCATGTCCCTGCATTTTTAAACTATTTTAAAAATCTACAAAAAGTTAGGTAGAAACAACAGTTTTTTATCCATAAAAATAGGCTAACTTGAAATTGGTCAGTAGTAATTATAACCCACCGTTTACAAAGAACCCTTTTGTGTTAAATCTTTATAAAGTAACTTCATTGTAAAAAAAAAAGGTATCAGTTTAAGAACTTCGGTTTTAAAAACCGTTTCTGTAGTAGAGAGAATATCAAATGAGGCACTAATAATTAATGGGCTGCTAATGCTCGGGTGAAGAAATCTCCCCACAGCTGGCGATCCAACAGGAATGCTGAGGCTGAGGGGGGGGGGGGCCTGTTGGGAGCCACTCTTGAGAAAGCACCGCTGGCCAATCCAAGGGACCGCCTGTGACGTTTAACGGCAGCTCACTTTAAAGAAGCCTCTGTCTTCCAGAACTTCCCCCTAAGCCAGATTTTCTTCGCTTTATTGGGTTTCTATTTCAAATAATTTCACTATTATCCTGAGCTGATGGGATTCATCTGGATCATTGCTGCACTCTCTTACCATTCTACATTTAACTAAAAACCGGTCTAAAGCAGGGGTAGTCAAACTGTGGCCCTCCAGATGTCCGCAAGCAGCGAACGCTGGCAGGGGCTCATGGGAATTGTAGTCCATGGACATCTGGAGGACCACGGTTTGACTACCCCTGGTCTAAAGGCTCACATGCACATCCCCTCCCCCTCCTTGCATGGAGAATTAGGGATAAAAACCCGGAGTGTGGCTGACCTCTCGTACAAACACAGGCACCAGGTAGTTACTGATTCCTGTTCACCACATACCTGCATTTGTGTTTTGTGGGCCACCACATTTAGTGTTCAAGTGGGGGGGGGGTTTTGAGGAGGAGCAAGGCACGGGTTCAAGCCCGACAAATTGGGTTCATGGGAGTTTTATGGCAGAAAATGTGAACACCCCCAGACACTTCCTCACCAAAGGGATAGGCACAACATCCTGGATTACAGGTCTGCAGTAAGAAGCTCCAGATCACTTTTTGTTGCAAGAAGTAGAACGTCAAAGATTAGAAAAAGACGGTTCTCCTTTCAGCGCAGGCCTCCTTCTGCAGTGATGTTATTTACATCAGCAGAAATGAAGTCAGCGTGATTCTGGAGAACATAATAATTCTGCAGACTTTGTACAAGGTTTTTAAAGCTACCGACGATTCATGCAGCGATCCTAAACAGATTTACTAGAGACTAAATCAGAGTTGCGAGGTCTCCCACTTTGGAGGGAAGCCTCCTGATTCTATCTGCAGTTCCCACGGCCACTCAACAGGGCAGTGGGAGGAAAACAGGGGGGAATGGTAGGTGGCTGCCGGTGATGTGATGTCATTTGTGGTACAACAGGAAATGACATCATTGTGCCACTGGTTGCATTGTAGCATTCACCCCAAATTTAAGAGTTTTGGCCAAATGCTAACAAGTCACCAGTCAAGCAATGAAATTGCTTCTGGTTAGGCCAGAAGCAACATATTCTCATTCTTGGCAACAGTCAGTATGGTAAGGACCTGCCTACTGGTGAGTCCCCCCATTGGTGGTCAGCTGCATGTGTTGGCAACCCAAGGTTACATCCCACTGAACACATGGGCGTTTTCTTTTAGTAAACATGTTTAGAATTGCACTGTTCATCTGACTGATCCCCCCCCCCTCCCAATATATTATATTGCTGGTCAAAAACTAGGCAAATCTTAAATATATATTATGTTCTTTAATTTCTCTAACAACAATGCATTTGGGTTCCATAATCCCACTGCATAAGGTGAAAGCACTTTATGTTTCTTCGGGGTGCAAGCTATCCCTTTCTCCCTTCCCCCACAATAAGATGTCTTCATTGTGCCCCCAAAACTGAAGTAGGCTTTACAGAAAAAAGGGCACAGAGGGCTAAAAATCAGGAAGAAACTAGCGAGTTCCCTCCAGTGTGCAGAAAGGGCTCATTTTCAGACCTAGGCCATGGTAGGTTTTTTGTAGGGCCAGTCTAAAAACTGGAGTCCCGCCTACAAGGCAACTACAACGATTCCTGCAATGTAGCACAGACTGTTTTAGTAGGGTGGAACAATATACTTGTGACAAAGATGCACAAAAAGCCGGCTAACCAGGCCCTTTAAGTGCCTTCCAACAAATATACCTATTTTTCAGTTAGCAGAACAAGTGCAACACGAAGAAAGACAAACCAGGCATGTTAGCTTATTGGGGGATCTGGACCCGTTCTGTCTGTAGCTCTGGGGCACCAAAGAATTTCAAAGCAGATCCCTGGTATCTTTCTTCTTTAGGCTAATTCTTGGATAAATAATATAGCTTTTATTGGCCAGGTATCTCTTACTACGGCCAAGGCAGAATCCAGTCATTTCACAGTACAGTGGAGACCTGTCTCTCCATTCACTTCCCATTTTTTAATTTTCAAAGATGCCCTTGTTGGAGCAGCTCTCTGCCTCTTTTCAGGAACACCCAGGATGGCTGCAGTGCTCAAAAACGTCCTTTTGGGCTTCCTCGCCACCTTAACCTTGTTAGCGTCCGTTTTTTCTTTCTTAAGGTGCTTGCCTACGGTAGCTTTCTTGGTTTGGTGCCTGGAAACAGGCAGGGCAGAGGATTTCTGGGTGGAAGAAGAAATCTTCCTTCTGCCCTCACTTGGTTGTGGGGTGGACCTGGGTGGCTGCCTCCTGTTGCTTCTTCTTACGAGACTATGCCGGACAAAAACGGGTCTTAATGTTTTTTTGGAAAACCCTGGTTCTCGACTATTGCCTTTTCTCCTCTGCCATGCTGTTTTTGGATTTCCTCTTTCCAGGCAGTCAGTCACAAGCGACTTCAAGGGGGAGCCAACTTTCTTTCTAGTCAACGCAGTCAGCTTGAAGTCACCTTCTTGCTGCAGTCGCTGAGAGTTCCGGGGGGCAAGGACTAAATGTTTATAGGATTTCTCTGAGTTATTACATACCAAACAGTCTGATTTTTCTGTGGAAATGGAAGACATGTCTGTCCTATGACCTGAATTCGTGTCATTCTCCTTAACTGGATCCAGTGTGACTGAGGAATGGTGGAAGTCCAGGGAACTGAAGGGCTTGGGAGCACTGCTTCCCTGCTGCCCGTCAGCTAGTTTCTTCCTGTTCGCATTAAGGCTGAGACTCCTAAATAACTGTCGAACATGCGGAGGCTTCTTGGCCTTCTCCCCAGCTATGCTTTTGGGAGGTGTCTTTAAGACACGATTAGTCAACGGGTCATAATATTTAATAGAACACTGCTTGTACGTGTACCTCACAGATTCCTTACTATCAGTAGAATGATGACTTCTCCTCATTTGGGGGTCGACAGCTTTAATCCTGAACGGCTTAATCTCTGGACAAGAAAGAACGTAGACCACAGTTTGGGGCTGCAGAGGAGTCATAATTTTGGTGTAGGCCTCGGGAAGCTTGAGAGCACACAGCCTAGTTTTCATGTTTGGAGTCTTCTCATTCTCTGACCAGGAAAGGCTGGCTTTCTGGTCCGGCAGCGTCTGCCCTTTCCTAATAACTTTTTGCTTCACGATTGGATAGTGTGCCAAGCTAGTTTGGGTGCCGTGGCTGACCTTGACCACTTGGCATCTGGACGCAAGGCGCCAAGTTCGTCTTTGAGGCCTCTTTGCTTCTGGAATTCGTTGAGTTTCTGAAATGACCGAGGAGTTGCTGAAGGCAGAGCCAGCAGTTAACACCTCATTCAGTTCCGGCAGCAGGCCTTGAGCTGTTTCGGCTTCGATCTTGTTTGTTGTGTTGGTGTCGCTCCTCATCCTACCTTTCGCCTTTTCCTTTCTTACCCCTCTCCTTGCACGGTTAGCCAAGGACTCAGTGTTGAAATGGCACCGGAAGCGGCCTTCCCGGAAATCCCGGACGAGGGCTGCAATCTTCAGGTCCTCTTCGTGCATGATCTGGGACCATGTCTTCCCTACAAAGGAAGGAGGCACGTGGGGAAGAGCGGGAAGAACCGGCTCTTGGCTTGACACGCCCTCTTCCCCTTCGACGGCTTGCTGTGCTGAGCTGCTCTGCAAAACGCAGCTGAGCTGTGTGCCGTAATTCTCGTCCTGCAGGTTTACTTGAACCTCTTTAAGAAGCTCCAGATTGTTAGCCACTGATTTGGGCGGGGCTGCCGTGGACTGGATGGCTGCATCACAATCGAAGCTCACGTCTGAGCCATGCAGGCTGCCATGATCCAGAAGAGGCAGGAAGTTGATGCAGGAATTGTTCTCTTCGTCTTTGCAAGACGGTTCGTCAGGGGCAGTTTGGTAGCAATATTTCAAAATGACTTCTTCAATGATTTCGTCTACTGAAGTTTTGTCCCTTTGGCTCACCTTGCTTTCCTTTTTCCCTGCTGGCCGAGGAGCGGCTCTGAAAGTCAAAGGGCTGCTTCTACCCACAGGGTCGCGAGTCTCCCTGAGACGGATGTCGGGCATCCGAGTTTCATCCTGAGGTTGGGAGCCGTCTTGTTTCCAAAGAAGCTGACCTGAGATTAAAGAGTTGCCCTGGCTATGGGCAGGGCTCTCATGCGAAATGGTTCTTGACTGAGCAGACCACAAAGCGGGGCTCGAGTTTGAATTCAGTAATCTGTCCGGATTGCATAGGCCCTGCTTAGTTTGCTCATGCCTGCTGTCGGCAACTAAATCTGGTATTACTGAGCATCTAATATTTTTTGCAGCGGCAGGAGGAATGGGTGAGGAGTGGCCAGTGGGTAATGAATGGGGCAAGAGGTTTGCAGCGGTAAACGGGGCTTTATGGCTACTGCCTTCAGTCCGAGCGCCCCCCGCCTGAGGAGGGGGTTTGGTACTAGTGGGGATGCCTGTGGAGTGCTGTGAAGTTCCTAGACGGTGTTCTTGTCCCCTTTCTATCATCTGAGCAGCTGTTTCAGTCATGTAAATCTCTCTTGGCTCCTCCTGCGATCGCTGGGAAATAAGGCAGGCTGACTTGGCGGCCAACCCACTGTCAGTGCTGGGTTCTTCCCCCTTGCTGGCCGTTCTCTCTTTCTCCAAGGCTTCCGCTGAAAGAACAGATTCATCCCTGGGAACCAGCACGGAGCTGGGCAGGGGCATGTCATCATAGGTCGGTCTGCAGAAGGAGATAAAAAATAAAAACACCTTTGGATAAATACTGCACACATGCACACACACAATCAGGAATGGGCAATTAAAGGCATAGGAGCTAGCAGGGTTACTAAATGGAAAATAACAACGATGGTGTTGCTGCGGTCCAGCTTGGTCAAGAGTAGACCTCTCAGCCGTAGACCCGGGTTTGATTCTCCGCTCCTCCACATGCAGCCAGCTGGGTGACCTTGGGCCAGTTACAGCTATTCTCACAGATCAGTTCTGTCAGGGCTCTCTCAGCCCCACTTACCTCCCAGGGTGTCTGCTGTGGGGAGAGGAGGGAAAGGTGACTGCTTTGAGACTTCTTCGGGTAGTGAAAAGCGAGGTATAAAAATCCAACTCTTCTCCTTCTTATTCTAACAACACCTCCCATGCCCATGCCCAACTGGACCACCAGCTCCATTCCGGAACTCACAGGAGTCAGGCCACAGAAGGACTGATAACTAGATAAGAAGCAGAGCATTAGGTGGTTTTATTGTGCTTTTAATTGCAATGTTATGGTGTTATGTATAGAAATATATTGAGAACTGCCCTGAGCCTGGAAAAGGGAAGGATGATGACACAGTATGGCTGGGGGGAGCATTAAAATCCTGCCGCACAATAGAAACTGCAGAGTATACTAGCCAAGTGCCAGGAATCTCTACCACGGTAATTAATGCTCTTTTGAGCTATCAACGCACTGGGGAGGGGGGAGGAGAGGACCTTTGGGGGCAGCACAAATAAAGGAAGAAAAACCAGCCCTCGTTCCGACAGCCTTGGCTACCCCAACCGCTCCCCTGCCTTTTGCTGCAGGGAAAGCTGACGGCAAATGTGCAGCTGATGGTTGCCTGCGCCCTTCGCAGCACGCTAGCACTCAGGGAGGGACAAAGCACACTTGCAGGGCCCTTTTCGGCATGAAAAAGGAGACAAGTGATCTGGACGGATTTGTGCACCGCTCCGAATGCAAAGACAGGAAGGAGAGAGGAAAGACGTTAAATTTAGACACAGGCCTATGAACCCGCTACAGCTCCGTGTCTTCCCATAACAGGCGGCAGAAGGCATAACGCAACCCAAGGACTGTACCAAAAGGGACAGTTTCATGCACTAGTGACCATGATGGATTGTTGCCCCGCTTGGGTCACTGCTCAGCCCCCCCCCCCAATCTTGCAGGAGCAGCATTTTGGGTAGCGGCAGCTTCCATTTCGCCAAAGGAAAATTTAGTCCTGATCCAACCTCAGGTCAGAATGCCAATCAATCAATCAATCAATCAATCAATCAATCATTCTTTGACATGTATCCCACCATTCCTGGAATCCAGCTCCAGGTGGCTAATAGTGCAAAAACCCCACATTAAAACCCTCCATAAAACCATATATAAAACCATAACCCCATTACATGTAAAAAATTGTATTGTGTTGTAAAAAATCACCAATTCCAGAAAGCGGCAGCCAACCCTCCCTCCCCCGGTTCAACAGATGGATGACACCATATGGGGGGTCAAGGGGGCCACACTGATCTAATTTGCTCAGTGTGGGGGCTCAGATCTTAACCAGCCCAGCCTCAACCAAAGACTTGGCAGAAGAGCTCCATCTTAAAGGCCCTGTGGAACTTCGAAAACTTGACCTACCTATGCAAAAAAAAAAACAGGAATGGCTATAATTTCTCAATTACCTCCCCCCCCTCTACCTCCCCCCCCTCTCCTGCCAGTAAGACCTACCCCAAAGTTCTGCAACATTTCGTTCACCTGTGTATACTGCAGTGATTCGTACCCGGTCTCCGGATTTTTCAGTTGGCTAAATCCAAGCTTCCTGTTTTCCTCTAAATCAATTAACCTCCCATTTTGACATACTGCTTTCTTTCACTATGTTTCCCCCAGGCATTCATCCCAAACAAATTGTAGCCTTATAAACCTAAGCTTGTTTAGCCTTATAAATTGTAGCCTTATAAACCTAAGCTTGTCCTTAAATCTGTTCAGCATCTTGATTCTGATGCATGCCAATTTGCTGCTGGTATCTTCCATTTCACTTTATTTGAGGAAGTGAGCTTGTCCACGGAAGCTTAAACCTTGAATGGAACTTTGTTGGTCTTAAAGGTGCACCTGGACTCAAACTTTGACCCGCTTGAAAGCTCAAAAGATTTTGGAGAAGCTCCCTTTCAGTTCTGGCCTCAAGCATTATGGTCCACTGGCCCCCTTAAGAGCCCCTGCAGACTACCACTCGACGGGGTCTGCAGCCCAGCAGCAGGCAAGGTCTGCAGCTGAGTCCAAGGACTGTGGCCTTGTGAAATGACTGATCCAGAAATGTGTTGGTGTAGACAATGTCTGGTGTACAAAGAGAAGAAGACCCTGAAGGGGGCAGCAAGAGTGCTCTTAGCTAGGTCAGAGAGTTCAGGACCTTTCTACCCTGTTAAGTGTGCTCTCTTGTCTGTCTCTAGATTGCTACTCTTAGGCAATATCCTCCTTCTTCTCAGAAGCTTCATCTCTCTTTCTTCTTTAGGTAGTCATGTACAGCAGATGCCTGTCCCTATCTCCCCGCTGCACTATCACAGTGTGCAGTTCCATAAATAAATCCTTTTGTCTCCTTTATCCTAAAATACTGCGTGTGCATATCTTTGACTTATTTACCCTGCTAACAAAACGTGCTCTCAGCTAAAACTGAAGGAAAGCAGCCCCAGCAGTTGTGGAGAAAGTTTCTAGAATTCTCCAGGTAAAAATCAGGAATCCTAGACTTAGAAGGGGCCGTGCAGGCCATCTAGTCCAACTACCTGCTCTTAAATAGATGTATTTTATTTCCACAGGTGGCATGTGAGTTGCTACCCTGGCACTGTCTCTCCTCTCAGCTACCTCAGCACTGGTCTGCTGCAGCTGCTGGCTGGAGGGGGACCCTGGTGGGCCTGTTGGCTGGGGCTCAGTTGCCTCAGACCTGTGGGGACAGCAGCTTCTCGGGGGCAGCCTCTGGTTCAAAGTCTTCTACTGTTCCAGGTTCTCTCCAAGTTCTGGCTGTCTCCCAGGCTGTGTTTCTGGCTCCCTGGACTCTTCCTCCAGGGCCTCTCAGACAAAGTCCAGAGATTGCTCAGCGAGGGTCATGACACCTTGCACAGGAAGACAGAAACCAAAAACCCATTCAGGTTCAGAAGGCTTGTTACAAAAAGAGGGCACCTTTCTTTCTTTCTTTCTTTCTTTCTTTCTTTCTTTCTTTCTTTCTTTCTTTCTTTCTTTCTTTCTTTCTTTCTTTCTTTCTTTCTTTCTTTCTTTCTTTCTTTCTTTCTTTCTTTCTTTCTTTCTTTCGTTGCCCTTAAAGACCTAGCCCCTGCTGGGTTTTCTGTCCTCCACCAGTCTCAGACTGTGGGGCGGGGAGGAGGGGTGGCAATCCTAACCCAAGAGGGTTTCTCCTTTAGGGCCCTTCCCACGCTGTCAATCCCGGGTACTGAATGTGCTGGCCTTGGGTGGGGATCAGTCGGGAGCGTGGCCATCAGGTGGGTGTATCGCGTGCCCAGCGCACCTCCAGAGGCCCGGCTGGAGGCAGTAGCGGCCTGGATGCTACAGTTCCCCAGACTGTTAGTTCTGTGGGAGTTTAACATCCATGCTGAGCTGCCGCCCTCTAGAACTGGCAGAGGTGACCCGTCAGCCGAGGATGAATAAACAGAAAGAAATTTCCAAGCTGGCGATGGCAAAAAACGAGTTCCTAGGTATAAAACCTCGTTTTTGTATTTTACTTCCTCGGTAAACTTATTTCTTAATTGTTTTTTTTTTCCAGGGCTACAAACAAAGTCTTCAGCCCACTACGTAATTCTTATATTTTATATACCTTATACTTTATATTTTAAGCCATATAATTTGGGTCTATTAGTATCAAAGGTCCATACGGTAACTATCTTATAAATGACCCACCTATGCCCCTCAAAGAGCTCTATGCGTTGCTACCGCCAACTGGCTAGTGGTCCCTGGCCCAAAAGAAGCCCTCCTGGCCTCGACCAGGGCCAGAGCCTTCTCTGTCCTGTCCCCACCTCGTGGCATGAGCTCCTGGAGCAGATCATGGCCCTGAAGGAACTAAACAGTTCTGCAAGGCCTGCACAATAGATGGCCTGAATCAGCAACACTACTGGGCCCTGAACCTCCCTCCCAGGAATCCAGGTACCAAATCAAGACCATGGACCTGTTTGATTATTACCCTGCTAAACTGTTATCCTCTACTGTTGTTGGTATTCTTACCATTGTTGCATTTTAGGTTAATCACACAGAAACTGAGTTCAATATACAGTTCTCAAGGCAAGAGATGTTCAGAGGAGGTTTGCCAGGGCCTGCCCCTACGAACTGACTCTGGGTTTCCTTGCTGGGCTCCTATCCCTGCTTAGCTTCTGAGAGCTGAAGAGATGGGACTAGCTTGGACTATCCGGGTCAGGGCCTGTAGGGCTTCCCCCCCCAAGAAATTTGTTCTTAGGATTGCAGCTGAGGCCATTCCCTTTGACAAACCACAGACAGAATCATAGAATCATAGAGTTGGAAGGGGCCACACAGGCCATCTAGTCCAACCCCCTGCTCAATGCAGGATTAGCCCTAAGCATCCTAAAACATCCAAGAAAAGTGTGTATCCAACCTTTGCTTGAAGACTGCCAGTGAGGGGGAGCTCACTACCTCCTTAGGCAGCCTATTCCACTGCTGAACTACTCTGTGAAATTTTTTCCCCTGATATCTAGCCTATATCGTTGTACTTGAAGTTTAAACCCATTACTGCGTGTCCTCTCCTCTGCAGCCAACAGAAACAGCATCCTGCCCTCCTCCAAGTGACAACCTTTCAAATACTTAAAGAGGGCTATCATGTCCCCTCTCAACCTCCTTTTTTCCAGGCTGAACATTCCCAAGTCCCTCAACCTATCTTCATAGGGCTTGGTCCCTTGGCCCCAGATCATCTTCGTCGCTCTCCTCTGTACCCTTTCAATTTTATCTACGTCCTTCTTGAAGTGAGGCCTCCAGAACTGCACACAGTACTCCAGGTGTGGTCTGACCAGTGCCGTATACAATGGGACTATGACATCTTGTGATTTTGATGTGATGCCCCTGTTGATACAGCCCAAAATGGCATTTGCCTTTTTTACCGCTGCATCACACTGCCTGCTCATGTTTAGTTTACAGTCCACAAGTACCCCAAGGTCTCGTTCACACAGTGCTACCTAGAAGTGCTACCTGACCCAGATGCAGAACTTTACCCTTATCTTTATTAAATTGCATCTTGTTCTCATTTGCCCATTTTTCCATTGTGTTCAGATCTCGTTGAACTCTGTCTCTATCTTCCGGAGTATTTGCCAGTCCTCCCAATTTGGTGTCATCTGCAAACTTGATGAGTAGTCCCTCCACCCCCTCATCTAGATCATTAATAAATATGTTAAAAAGTACCGGGCCGAGCACCGAGCCCTGAGGTACCCCGCTACTCACCTCTCTCCAGTCTGATGAAACACCATTGACAACAACTCTTTGAGTGTGGTTCTCTAACCAATTCCCTATCCACTTAACTATCTGAAAATCCAGATTGCAGTCCTTCAACTTATCCATCAGAACATCATGGGGAACCTTGTCAAAAGCTTTACTAAAATCCAAGTAAATGACATCAACCAAATTTCCCCGATTCAGCAAACCTGTTACTTCGTCAAAAAAGGAAACTAGGTTGGTCTGGCAGGACCTGTTGGAGACAAATCCATGCTGACTTCCTTGGATCACCAAATTGTCCTCCAGATGTTTGTAGATATCTCCCTTTAATATCTGCTCCATTATCTTCCCCATAACAGAGGTCACACTCACTGGTCTGTAGTTTCCCGGGTCATCCTTCCTCCCTTTTTTGAAGATCGGAATAACATTTGCTCTCTTCCAGTCCTCCTGGACATCTCCAGTCCTTAAAGAGGTTCTGAAGATGATGGACAAGGGCTGTGCAAGTTCTCTGGAAAGTTCTTTGAGTACTCTCGGGTGCATTTCATCCGGACCAGGGGATTTGAACTCATCCAGTGCAGCTAAATGCCTCTCGACAACCTCTCTATCCATGTTAACCTGCCACCCAGACTGTATCCTTTGGCTACGGCCATCTCTAGATGTGCCTAAACACTTTGACCTGTGGGGAAAAACAGATGTAAAATAGGCACTAAGCCTTTCTGCTTTCTCTGCATCTTCCGTTAGAGTTTGTCCATCCGCACCCAAGAGTGGGCCTATTGCCTCCTTTACTTTACGTTTGCTCCTCAAATAACTGAACAATCATTTCTTGTTACAATGGGCTTCCCTGGCCAATCTTAGCTCACTCTCAGTTTTGGCCTTTCTGATGATTGATCTACAGTGCTTAGTAACCTGTAGGTACTCTTCTTTAGAGCTCTGTCCTTCCCTCCATTTCCTGAACATTTTCCTTTTCTTTCTTAGTTCCTCTTGACGTTCTCTGTTCATCCAAATAGGCTTCTTAGAGCTCCTGCAGTATTTTCGTCTTTCTGGGATAGTCATTGAGCATGCAATAGCTCTTGTTTGAGTAGCACCCACCCTTCACATGCTCCCTTCCCTTCCAGCATTCTCGTCCATGGTATGACACTCATCATGTCTCTGTTTATTAAAGTTTGCCCTACGAAAATCCAACATCCGTGTCTGGCTACAAGCTTCCTTGGCTCCCCATCTCAAAAGGAATTCTACGAGGACATGGTCACTTCCCCCTAGGGTCCCCAACTCCTTCACCTCATCCACCAACTCTTGCCTGTTGGTCAGTATTAAGTCCAGTATGGCTGAACCTCTTGTGGGTTCATCTATCATTTGATAAATGAAATTGTCAGCCAGTCAGGTCAGAAACTTGCATGACTGAGGACGCTTCGCAGAGTTTGTTTCCCAGCATACATCTGGGAAATTGAAGTCACCCATGGTGACAAGGTCCTGCCGCTTGGATATTTTCTCAAGCTGCTCACAAAGTGCAGCATCCACATCCTCTCGTTGGTCAGGCGGTCGGTACCAGACACCAACCACCACACTGTTTGTTTTCCCCTCGCTTATTTTCACCCAGATGCTTTCCACTGTAGATATGCTCTCCTTCACTAGAATTTCCTGACAGGTAAGCCCTTTCCTCACATACAGTGCCACTCCTCCACCTCTTCGATCTATTCTGTTTTTTCTGAACAGTTCATATCCATCCACCATTACATTCCAGTCATGAGAATCATTCCACCAAGTTTCTATGATGCCTACTAGATCATACCTTTCCATCAGCCTGAGAAGTTCCAGCTCTTCCTTTTTATTGCCCATGCGTTAGTATAAAGACATCTGAATCCTTTTACTTTCGGTTCCCTATGAGCTGGCCTGACCGAACAAATGACCAAATGACCAAATGAACAAATTAAGGAATTGAAAAAAGCTGCTTCAGGTGTTCTGGCAGCATCATGAAACCTTAAGGATTACCACCCTGTCTTTTCAAGAACGAGGCCCTCCGTGGCATGACATGGCCGCCTCCAGAAACATCCTCCCCCTGCCCCCAATCCAGCAGATGACATAAAAGGGTAACGGATAAAACACAGAAGTAAATAAAACACTCTCTGCTAACTTTTATAAATAATAAATCAGTACCAGAGCCAAATGCTATTTTAGTCTGCGCTCATTAGAGTGACCCACTCCCTGGCTTGTGGCTGCCACGTGTGAGGGGGGTGATTATAGCTAACCCAGAATAGTCAGGTGTTTATTTCACTCTAGGAGTCGGTAGCTAAGCAGCGGCAGTGGCAGAAACCTCATAACTGAGGCCCAGGTGAGATTCTGCTTTTGCGGCAGACTTCAGAAGCCAGAAACACAAATAAAAGCGGATGAGCAAGAAGGGCCCTTCATGTTATCCCGCTGCAAAAGGATGGGACTAATATGGGTTTGCTACCCAGCCTCAATCCAGACTTCCCCCCCTTTTGACTATGGAGGAACCCCTATTTTTCAGGCTTTTAGGAAACCTGGAAGTGCTGACATGCCCCTTCCAAGAAGTGAGCCCAGAAATAAAATGTGGGAGCCAGCCAAGCAATCCATCATTTCCCTTGTGGAGGAAGAGATGAGGCCCGTAGAGCGGCAGGGGAAGGGGGCTCCAGTGATGTCTAGGGATGTCCGCGACCATCCGAACTTCTGGGAAAGGCAGCGGAACCCCCAGGGAGCTCTCGTGTGACCCCAGGGTTCCCCAGAACCCTAGTTGGGAATCCTTGATCTACACACTGGTGCTGACCTTGATAGCCTTGCCTAATCTCGCCAGATGTTGGGCTGGCCTTGGCTAGTTCTTGGATAGGAGACTCCAAGGAATACCAAGGTCACGAGGTGGGGATAAGGTAAAGGTATCCCCTGTGTAAGCACCAGGTCATGTCTGACTCTTGGGGTGACACCCTCTAGCGTTTTCATGGCAGACTCAATACGGGGTGGTTTGCCAGTGCCTTCCCCAGTCATTACCATTTACCCCCCAGCAGCAAGCTGGGTACTCATTTTACCGACCTCGGAAGGATGGAAGGCTGAGTCAACCTTGAGCCGGCTCCTGGGATTGAACTCCAAGCCTCATGGGCAGAGCTTCAGACTGCATGTCTGCCGCTTACCACTCTGCACCACAAGAGGCTCTTGAGTTGGGGATAGGCCATGGCAAACTGCCTCTGAGCATCCCCTGCCTTGAAAACTCTGTGGGGCGCCATAAGTGAGCTATGGCTTGAACCTATACACTGTATCCTAGCAGTCGTAGAAGAGCTGGGTTTTATATACCGCTTTTCTCTACCTTAGAGAAAAGCAGTTTCCCAACATATTCCCTTCCTCCCCCCAGAAGGGTACCTTGTGAGTGAGGTGAGGCCACCTCCCATTCCCCAAGAATCCCTGTTTTCAGATTCCAGACTGGGAGTAAAAACAGGGGTTGAATTGAGAATGCACATTTAGCTGGCAGACTGCCTTTGTGCTTGGCAGGTCAAAGAGCACCCAGGCGGATTCTAGATAATCCACAGGAGGCCTGCATACTTATCAAACCAAAGAAGGTCCACCAGCCACATATCAGTAAATTTCCTGTAACCAGTTCATTTCTTTTCATGCTCACTTATGTATCTACATTTCAGTTATACAGATGGCATGCAGCACTCAGCTCACATCTTTTCTAAAAAGCATCCTAAGACACCACATTTCCTTTTTTGCATCCCAAACAGACTCAATTTAAGGGGAAGCCGCCAGTCTCAGTTGAAGCTCTTGTCCTGGAAAACCTGAGATCCTAAGTTAGGTCAGTCATTATGTTTATTACATCCACAGTAATTAAACTCTCACAAGTAGGGTTGCCAGGCCCCTGGTGAAGGCAGGGGTCCCCTGCTGCCAGCCCCTGGCCAGCAGGAAGACTTACTAGTAGAGAAGGCCTAGGCCTTCTTGCCAGCATCAAACAGGAAGTGATATCATCACACCAGCAACTTCCTGGCAATCCTCTCTGAAATTTGGGCAAAAAGCTTTATGATAGAAGACAACTTTTTTGCCCAAGTTTTTGCCCAAACACGAAGGTGTCACCCCAAAGTTGCTGATGTGATGATGTCATTTCCTGTGTGACCCCAGCACTGGGCCCTAGGCCTTATTTTTTCTAGTGGTAAATCCCCCTGTCCCCCACCAGTTGCCAGGAAGGACCTGGCAATTGACTGAAAGGCCAGTGGTGGGGACATAAGGGGATGCAACACTGGCAACATGGCCAACCTGACTACATCATTTCCAGATATTTATTTTATGATATTTGTATACCGCCCTCCCCATAGGCTCAGGGCGGTTCACGTGGAACGTAAAGGAACTCCATTTTTCATATTGAATAAAATGGTAATGATAACGCCGGCTCATGGCGGGTTACATAACAAACCCAACACAATAAAATATAATCCCCAGTTAAACCCCCCATTAAAATCCCATAAAATTACAAAAAAGTACAAAACCGTATGGCGGAAAAAATAACAATCCATCTTAACAACCCAACTACCCATCTTAACAACCCAACTACCAACCGAGATTGACTGGGGAAGGCATTGGCAAACCACCCCATATTGAGTCTGCCATGAAAACGCTAGAGGGCGTCACGCCAAGGGTCAGACATGACTCGGTGCTTGCACAGGGGATACCTTTTCCTTTATCTTACCAACCGAGATGGTTGGAGAGGGGGGTGATAACCAACCACGCCAATAATAGAACCGGAGAGCCCCATCCCATCTTCCACCGGCACTGGCCTCATCCATAGACCTGGCAGAAGAGCTCTGTTTTGCAGGCCCTGCAGAAAGCTGAAAGCTCTCCCAGGGCCCACAGCTCTTCTGGGAGCTCATTCCACCAGGTGGGGGCCAGAACCAAAATGGCCCTGGCCCTGGTCGAGGCCAGGCATACATCTCTGGGGCGAGGAATGACCAGCAAGTTGGTACCCACAGAGCGCAAAGCCCTGCGAGGGGGGCACAGGGCGACAAGCAGTCCCTCAGATACGTGGCTCCCAGATAGCAAAGGGCCTTGAAAGTCAAAACCAAAACCTAGAACCTGATCTGGGCTGCAACTGGCAACCAATGTAGCTGCCTCAGCACAGGCTGGATATGGGCCCTCCAAGGTGTTCTTGTGAGCACCCTAGCAGCTGCATTTTGCACCAGCTGCCCTTTCTGGGTCAGAGACAAGGGCAAGCCCGTGTAGAGCGAGTTACAGAAATCAATTCTGGAGGTGACTGTCGTATGGATCACCACACAGGGAGGGTGCTAGTAGCCACACCTGGCAAAGATGGAAAAAACGCCTGGCGAGCCACTTTCTTGACATGTGCCTCCATGGTCAGTGAGGCATCCAAGATCACTCCCAAATTCCTGGCTTGGGGCGCGATAGTAAGTTTTGTCCTGACCAGGGAGAGTAACCACACTTCCTGTTCTGGCCCCTTAGCCGAATAATAATCAAACAGGTCTATGGTTGTCCAAGTCAGGTGCATGGACTCCTGGGAGGGAGGTTCAGCTAGCTCTAGCAATCACTGGAAACACTATGGTTTTATCAAAAAGTCCCTGACAATTCCTAGAGCTACCCTTCTGTCACTTCCAGGCTGTATCCACTTGACAGAGCAACAATGGTAAAGTGGCTTCTCTTACCGCCACCACTCCACGCACTGGTGGGGAACAAGCCTGGCTGGCAAGAGGCTTTCCACCAGAGCAGGCGGCCTAGACTCACAACATGCAGATGCTCGAGGCGTTAGGCACTGAATTGTCTGTCGAATTCGGTAGATCACTGTGGTAATAGTGATCTTGATCTTGGCACAATCCTTATCCAATGGTGGTAGTTGTGAGCATTAACCGTTTTCATCTCTGAAATTATTTAACCGCATCATTTCATTAAATAATTAAAATTTTAAAATGCAAACCAGCATTCTGGTGCCAGCCCCTATGCCTTGCTCGCACAGAAATCATTCTCTGAATAAGACAGAGGAGTTTTATCCCTTTGTGAAATGGCATGATGCAAGCTTTACAAACAACAACACCTCCAATTACGTCAAGCCTTCTGTGCTAGCAGAAATGAACTGTAGGTTACATGGCATTAAAATACATTTTACAATGTGTTACAACCCTTTTTGTTGTTAATCCAGGGCACTAACCCCAACATTAACCCACACGAGAACAGCAATTTGGATCCCCCAAAAGATTCCTATTAGCCAGGCAAACAGTGAAAGTCTCCACTCACTTCTCCAACTCCAGTCTCTCTCCTCAGAGTTATGGCTCCAGCTTCTAGTTCTAATGCAACCCACGATGTGGACAAGAGACATCTGCCGTTAATGGTGCAAGCCACTTTTCCTTACCAAACAATTTATGTACCTTGTTCACATCTGATTTCTGGGTTTCGGTGAATGAAATCAGCCCTGTGAATGGAATAAGCTTGTCCGATATCAAGCAGGACTAGCCCAGGTCAGTATTTGGATGGGAAAGAAGTCCCAAGCTGTGGAGCAGAGGCAGCCAATGACAAGCCATCTCGGAAGCCCTCACTAGGGGGCGCCATAAGCTGGCTGTGGCTTAGTGGCAACCTGTCCATGACATTACATAACCCAAAACTCCGCAGTAAAGCAAGGTGAATTGAATTACATTGTTTCCCATGCATCACTTTAAGAACCCAAATGTACAACTAGACAGAGCACTTATATGATCTAGAAGGGTACACATAATTTAGAGATAAATTCATTTTCCTCCTGACAAACTTTAGAAAAAAGCACAAAGTAGTTTACAAAACGCATTTTTGAAATTATTTTGAAATTATCACTCTGTGGCAAATAGCAGCACACTAGGAACGTTAGCCGAAAGCACACACAAAATACCACATAAAGATTACATCAATCAGAGGTTCATCTATGCCACAGCCTCCTGAGTTATCAAGGCGAGATTTTTTATTTTCAGATTTTATTAACTCTAACACAGACAAATTGTCAAAATGGTAAAGGCTGTCCATCGAGATTTATACTCCCTGCTCCCACTGTCATCTGATTAAAATTCGCAGACAGATACAAAAGTTTCCTGGCTTTCCCCCCATTCCCAGCGTGAAATGAATAGTATCAGACCCCAGGGAGCCTCCCTTGCTGTGGGCTGTAGAAAGCTGGTCTGGCAACCACAGGGGCAAGGGGCTTCTGCTAGTTCCAGGGGAGGAACTTTTGTCATCACTAGCAAACATGTACGGTCTAAACCAGGGGTAGTCAAACTGCGGCCCTCCAGATGTCCATGGACTACAATTCCCATGAGCCCTTGCCAGCGAATGCGGAAGAAAACACAGAATCATGGCGCAGTAAAAATTGAGTTGCTGAATGCTGAATGTTAAGTTATAAACTGCTTTATTTCGTTACAAGTTCTCATTGTTAAAGATGTTATATATTCAAGTCAAGATGTTTAGCATACTGTATTGTTTCCAATGTAAATCGCCCTGAGCATCAAGGGAGAGCGGAATATAACAACTCCCTTGGGATTATTAGAAGCCCCTGTGACTGTGGCAGCATCTTCTTCAGAAGTTAGGCCCTGGCCCCTTACACCTAAGGGGGAGAAGGGAAGCATGCAAGCCAGGAGTTGGGGACTCCCTCACTGGCTTCTTTGCTGCCTGCGGTTTGATTTGGGGGTTATGGATGAAGGAAAACAGGGGGTCTTTATTGAATCTGCAGATGACACTGAACTGGGAGGAGTAGCAAACACACCAGAAGGCAGAATCAGAATACAAGATGAACTTGACAGGCTAGAAAACTGAGCTAAAATGAATTTAAGTTGTGATTAATGTAAAGTTCTGCATTTAGGTAGGAAAAATCAAATGCATCACTATAGGGTGGGTGAAACTTGTCTTGGCAGTAGTACATGTGAAAAGGATCTGGGGGTCTTAGTAGACCGCACATTGAACATGAGTCAACCGTGTGGCTCGGTGGCTAACAAGGCAAATGGGATTTGGGTTGTATTAAAAGACATATAGTGTCCAGATCACGTGAGGTAATGTTACAGCTTTACTCCACTCTGGTAAGACCTCACTGGGAGTCCTGTGTTCAGTTTTGGGCACTTCAACTGAAGAAAGATGTAGAGAAACTGGAGTGTGTCCAGAGGACGGCAACAAAGATGGTGAAGAGTTTGAAGACCAAGATGATTGAGGAAAGGCTGGGGGAGCTTGGTCTGTTTAACCTGGAAAGAAGATGACTAAGAGGTGATATGATCACCATCTTCTAGTATTTAAAAGGCTGCCATAAGAAGGACGGAGCAGAGTTCCTTTCTGTTGCCCCAGAGGGTCGGACCAGAACCAGTGGGTTGAAATTAATTCAAAAGAATTTTTGGCTGAACATGCGGAAGAAGAAGTTCCTGACAGAGTGGTTCCTCAGTGGAACAGGCTTCCTTGGGATGTGGTGGGTTCTCCTTCCTTGGAAGTTTTTAAACAGAGGCTAGTTATCAGACAGAAATGCTGATTTTATGAACGTAGGCAGAGGGTGAGTGGGTGGGCAGAAAGGGATGTGCCAGTGTTTGTCTCTTGTGGCCCTTCCTTGCATACCCAGAGAATTGCTGATCACCACTGTGGGATGGTAGGTGAATTCCCTCCAGGCCAGGCTTGATTCTGGAGACTTTTTGGGGGGGAGATTGCTTGGGGTCACTATGGGTGGGCAGGTAGTTGTGAGTTCCTGCATTGTGCAGGGGGTTGGACTAGATGAGCCTGGAGGGTCTAGGATTATGATTCTATGGATATAGGCTATAGTACAGCCAGGCTGGCCAGTCTCATCAGATCCTGGAAGCTAAGCAAGGCTTGCCCTGGCTAACACTTGGATGGAAGACCACCAAGGAAGCTCAGGGTCGCTACACTGAGGCAGCCAATGGCAAACCAGCTCCGAACATCCCTTGCTTTGAAACCCTACAGGGTCACCACAAAGCGAATGCTAACTTGATGGCACTTCCCAATACACTAAATGTATCTTCTGCATTTCTCTCTCACACAATTTTGGATGTTCTTGGATGAGACCTTTCATCTATTTTGTCACCATTTTCTTCTCAAACTTTTATAAGAACAGGCCAGTTTTTAATAAATTGTTCAAAACTATCAACCACTGAAGTCCACTGAACATCTTGAGGAAGAATTAGCTTGGCTCCTCCTGCTGTCTTCAGTAACTTTAAAATAATCTGGTCCTCCATCACTTTATGAACACAATTCAAAACATTGCTTGTTACCTACAATGGGTGGTGGAATCTCCTTTGTGGGAATCTTTTAGGAGGAGATTGGATGAGCACCTGTCAGGAGTGGAGGACTGGACAGAATGACCTCTTGTGGTATATTCCAGCTCTGTGTGATTCTAAACTCAGCAAGGGATAGGGAACCAGATACTGATTCATTGTTAAGAGATTAAGGGTAAGCACATGTGGCAGCACACACATGAAGTTGCCTTAGACTGAATCAGAGCACTGGTCCACGGGAGTCCGTGATGTCTGCTCAGACTGGCAGCAGCTCTGCAGAGTCCCAAGCGGCAGCCTTTCGCATTTCCTGCTCCCCACCAGGAGATGCTGGGCATTGGACCCCCAAGACCTTCTGCAAGCCAAGGAGATGCTCCTCACGAGCTGTGACCCCTCAATGTACCATGCTTGTGCCTAGAATTACTTCATTTTGAATATGATAAATGTAATGTGCTGGAAGAGCCTCTTGTGGCGCAGAGTGGTAAGGCAGCAGACATGCAGTCTGAAAGCTCTGCCCATGAGGCTGGGAGTTCGATCCCAGCAGCCGGCTCAAGGTTGACTCAGCCTTCCATCCTTCCGAGGTCGGTAAAATGAGTACCCAGCTTGCTGGGGGGTAAACGGTCATGACTGGGGAAGGCACTGGCAAACCACCCCGTATTGAGTCTGCCATGAAAACGCTGGAGGGCGTCATCCCAAGGGTCAGACATGACCCGGTGCTTGCACAGGGGATACCTTTACCTTTATCTTTACCTTTAATGTGCTGGACTCTGGGGAAGTGTGTGAATTTCCATTGATTCCCACCTCCCACTGCAGACCTCCAGTCCCCCCCCCCACTGGTTCCCCATCTCCAGGAGCTGCATTTTTGTTTTGTTTTTTTATATATATTTTTTTATTTTCATAAAGATAGAAATATAGAAATGAGACAGTATAAGTTGTTAATACAAAGAACAGTAAAATATAGTCTTCATTTGTTACACTTAAACCCCCTCCATTAAGTGTCTCCTTTTAGTTAAGCTTTGAGTTTGGGCTGGGAGGCACTACGGAGATAGACTTAATAATACAGATTCAGCTTACATAGGAAATCTAAGACCCCACATTAACGACACAATTTTTTCCCTGAGAAGCTCCTTTAAGTCGATTACTTTCAAAACAGATCCATGTATCTTTTGGTTGATTCTGCATTTTTGGTCATATTTGGGCCTGCAGTAAGAAGGAGGGGGAGTCAGCCAGTTATGCTGCAATGACAGAAATCTTCCCAGGAGCAGAAGTGTCCCCTGGTATCCAAGCTGGTATTTGATTTTAAGGATCTGATTTTTATCCACCCTGATAAACAAGTGCAAAATATTAGCTAAATTCTCCAGCCCTATACCAGGGTTGGCCAAACTGTGGCTCTCCAGATGTCCATGGACTACAGTTCCCATGAGCCCCTGCCAGCATGCTCTGGAAAGGACTCGTGGGAATTGTTGTCCAAGGACATCTTGAGAGCCACAGTTTGGCCACCTGCCGTATAGTTCTTCCCTCTTAAAGTTTATTGCAAGTCAGCTTCCCTCTCCAGATGCCTAGGGAAGAAAAACAGTGGATCGGCACTTCGCGCAACATGCTATATAGTGCGTACAGAACCATCAGATAAGCAGCAAGCTGGATCTTTACCTGTTGTCATGGTATCTAGAGGGATGATGCTGTAGCACATCTTGCAGAAAACGTTCCATTAAGCTAGTGGTACCCAAACGATTCCTACAGTACGTGGCAAAGAGTCTGTGCTGGGAACTGTATACATGCTGGGGGGAAAAGAGAGGAAGAGAAGTTGGGTTTCACTTATTAGTTTCTTCATCATGTTGATTTGGTAGCCCACCCTCTCTGCTGAGGTGGGCTCAGGGTGGTGGACAGTTATAACCTATTTGATTCAAGTTCATAAAGTTATGCAAAACTAAAACTGCATCCATTAGTACACAAGTACGAGAGGGATCCTGGTGCATGCCAGGTGGCTTAGGCTGGTGCGCTTCGGTGACCATTCAAGCCCGAAGTCGCGCTGGCCGCTTCAGGCTTGAATGGCTGCTGAAGTGGCCGAAGCCCACCAAAGCCCACATGCCTGCTTGTAACTGTAATTTCTGAGATCTCCTTTCCCACCCAAACTCTGGAACATAAAATGACTGGGCAGGTGGAGCCCTAGCAATACGGCAGCCAGGGCAGGGCGGGTGTAAGGCCGCCCTTCCCAACTTTTTTACCATTGAGAAACCCCTGAAACATTCTTCGGGCTTCGAGAACCTTGAGAAGTGGTGCAATCGTGCAGAATAGGGTTGGGAAGCAGAGGTGTTAGCTACTAAGACTCTTTTCACACAGTCATATATACTGCCGTCTGATATATAATACTGCATATATGACATTCTTAGTATTGGAGTTGGTGAGCGTTGTGAGTTGGACTGTCCAGGTTACATCTTTAAATAGGAAAGCATCTGTTTCTATGACATAAACCTGCCACTCTCAACTTTTTCACCATTGAGACACCCCTGAAACATTCTTCAGGCTTCAAGAAACCTCAGAAGATGGTTGGGAAGCACAGCTATGTCCCCATCCACCCCTGTGGGCCCCCTTCAGGCTCATCACTGGCCCATTTTGGGAGGGGGGGGCAGGTTGACACGGCTATGTATATGGTGATGTCACCCAATAAATGTTTAACACATTTTTTAAATACATTAACAATTAATTAACTCCCACCCATGCTGGAGGTAGCATTACACCTGGACAAGTTACCTGTCCACACATTGACTGATGGAGGGAGAATGGGCATGAGTGTTGGCCCCACGATGCAGCTACCAAGTCACTCGCATGGTGCGATCACGTGGTGTGCACTTCCTCACCATGATCGGCAAAATTTGGAAAGCAGCACTGCAGATCCTGGGGATGGAGTGGACCTACACACACTTTCTCCATGCATTTGCCCCTTGAAGACAACTTGGTGGCCGTGGGAGGCTCGGCGACTGGGTGCTCATGTCCCCTCCTCTTCCCTGCACAACCAGTCAGTGCATAGATGGGTGGTTTGTACGGGGCTGATGACTAAGGAGAAAGTGAAGAGCATACAGAGGGGGCCCGGAAGGCGGGCAGTGAAGTGGCAAGGGGCCGGAACTTCTGCCCTGCCCCAGTCAGTTGCATCCCTTCTTTGCTGAGCTCACAGAATTTGCGGTTTCCAAAGCACTATGGGAAGAAGATCCTGTAATGGAAGCTGCACTGTCGGGCTACTATAGACTCCTCCTGCTCTCAGTGCTGGAGCATGGGGTCTTCTTGCCCAGACGTTTCCTTCCAGCTACACTCAGCTAGGGGGAAGGGGAGTGCAGGTGAATCTTGTGCCACTCCTTACAGCCCCTCCCAACAGCCTGGAGAGTGGTGGCTGGAGCCATGAGAAGGGGAGGAGCTAAGGCTGACTGGGGGAAGAGTCAGGACTTCCTGTGTGATGGGCAGGCCTGTGTTGTCCCCTAGTTTACATGCTTCACCTCCTGCACCCTTTTCCTAAAGTTGTTGGTAGAGGACTGCAGTTTGTTAGCATAAAACTGGTTTAACGTTGAAAAGAACCCTTTAGGGCCATATGCAGTCAGAACCCAGTGTACCTGGACTGCCTCGCTGCCTATGCCCCCCAAAGAGCACTATGCTCTGCCACCATCGCTTGGCTATGGATCCCTGGCCCAAAAGAAGCCCCTTGACCACAACCAGGGCCAGAGCCTTCTCTGTCCTGGCCCCCACCTGGTGGAACGAGCTCCCGGAGGAGATCAAGGCCCTGACAGAACCTAAACAGTTCCACAGGGCCTGCAAGAGGGAGCTCCTCCGCCAGGCATTTGGTTGAGGCCGATCGGAGTCAGTAACATCTTCAGGGCCCCTGAACCTCCCTCCCAAGAACGCCTGAACCATGGACCTGATGACCTGTTATGAATCAGACTGTTACCTTCAATTACAGTTGCTATTGTTATGGTTATTATTGTTACAGCTCATTTATATGTTATGAAGAAACAAAGTTCCATGTAGTGTTTATGTTCCATGTGAACCGCCCTGAGCCTCAGGGCTATAAGCCACCCTATCCCTTATTTTTAAACTTTCCTGCCCATCCTTGTACATGGGAAACCAGTCAAGCCCTTCTACACATCACTGAAAATGGGTTTCCGTCATGGACGATGAGGAGAAGTCCAGTTCTCATACCTGTTCAAGGTTACTGTAGTGTACATGGCAACAGCTGCAGTAGCCTTGCCTGTTCTGCCTGACAGAGGGCCCAGGCCCGGCCGGCTCAGGTTCTTGTGTGCTTAAAAGGAAAAAGAAAACAAGGAACTTGTAATATACGGAGTCGGAATTTTCCAAGGGCCAAGACAACAGAGAACATCTGATGGGTGACTGTGTGGATCTGAAGCAGCCTTTGGTCTGTCCAGTAATATCTTTAAGACCAATACCATTTTATCCAAGGGAGAATCATAGAGTTGGAAGGAACCTCCAGAGTCATCTAGTCCAATCCCCTCAGAATGCAGGAAATTCACAACTACCTGCCCACCCACAGTGCCCCCAATTCCATGTCCAGATAATGCCCCCCTCCGCCCCCAAAAAACAACCCAGAATCCCTGACCAGTCTGGTTTGGAAGAAATGTGCCTTCTGACCCCAAAAGTGGCGATCAGCATTTCCCTGGGCAGGCAAGGAAGGGCCACAAGACCGACACAGTCCCTTTGAGGGTTGGGTGCTTTGGCGCCCAAAGCAGCTGGTCTCTCCCGGCGCAGCCAGTGCCGCGGGGGGGGGGGGGTGTGTCAGTGCACCAGCGGGCGCACTGACGCCTGTGCCTCCCCTCCACCCCCACGGCATGGTGTTGGCTGCGCCGGGAGAGACTGGCCACAATCTGCTGAACTCCCCAGAGGTATAGGCTTCCATGTGCACCTGGACTTCTTCAGATACGGAATAAAACTCTAGTTGGCCTTAAAGGTACCATTCGACTCAAACTTTGTCCAACATTCCTCTTTGAATACAACGTTAGACTAGGGAATTGGTTGTTGTTCCACTGATATTTGTCAGGTTCCCTTAAATGCAGCATTCAATCTGGGGGCGGGGGGGGGGGGAATCCCAGAGATCATCTACTTAGACCAACCTTTCTCCACTTTCTTACCACTGAGAAACCCCTGAAACATTCTTCAGGCTTTAAGAAACCCCAGAAGTGGCGCGATCGTGCAGAATAGGGTTGGGAAGCAGAGCTGTGGACACGCCCACCTGGGGCCCCTCTCACTCCCTCCAGCCCCATCATTGGTGAGAGGGGTTGGCATGAACATATATGGCCACATCGCCCAATTGATGTTTAACAAATTAAAATATATATATGCAAAATTAATTAACTCCCACCCATCCGGGGAACCCTTCCAGGGCTCTCAAGAAACCCCAGGGGTCCACAAAACCCTGGTTGAGAGAGCCTGATGCATGCTGTCTTTCACACTGAATCCTAACAATTAAAATGATTCAAAAAGTAAGAGTTTGAATTTTAACAATGCCTCCTGGAAGAGCTACACTTTTGTCCAAGCCGATCTCTGGCAGGGGGAGACCACGTCCTCCATAAATTACTTGCCTCCTACCAGAAATATTCTCCCCTTTAGTTTTTCTTATATCAAAATGGTATAGTTTGGAATCATCACTCTTTCTAAATAGCTAGGCGTTATACTGAGCTCCAGTTTATCATTAGAAGCATCACTAAAAGCATTAAAATATACAAACAGTTAAAAGTAATTGCTTAAAACCGCTAGCCCCGTAGAGGATGAGGGAGGGACACCCAGAGCAGATGTAAGCGTGATGGAAGAGCTCCATCTTGTGAGCCGTGCGGAACTCTCTCAATCATTTGACAAAAAGCAAAGAAGGGAAAGATCCTGGCCATAAGAACATAAAAAGAGCCCTGCTGGATCAGACCAGTGGCCCATCTGATCCTCCAGTCCATCTCATGTAGTGGCCAACCAGTTCCTCTCTGGGTCCAACAAACAGGGCGTGGAGACCAAGGCCCTTTCCCTATACTCCCTGCTAGACTGAGGTGCTCTGAAGAATTTACACAGTTTTCAGAATGCTGAGAGCTAGTAAAAATTAAAGATATTCCACAAATGGTTATCACATTACCCATACAGAGTACTCATCATACATTGCAGGGAACAACGTAAAGAACTGGCAGCATCATACCTGGAAATTAATTATCAGTTATTACTAGCTGACACAGTGCTGCTAACTAAAAAGTTGCTTAATGAAAACAGATTAATCTAATCCTCAAGTGCTTTCTGTGATGGAATTACCAACTGTAATGAATTCAACTCAGCATTGTTTTGCGATCATGAGGCCCTTTCCAATGCCTGGTGGAGAAGCCGACACTGTTGGAGAAAGGCTTCAGAAATTATTCACAATTGGCCCCAAGTTCAGAACTTTCCTACAATAAGACTGGCTCATGCATGAAAACAAAAGCAAGTCATGGAACCACAGAGCTGGAAGGGGCCTGCAAGCTCATCTAGTCCCTGCACAATGCAGGAAACTCACAACTACCTGCCCCCCCATAGTGACCCCAATTCCATGCCCAGATGTTGCCTCCCAAACCAGAATCCCTGGAAGAAATTCGCCTGCGAACCCCAAAGTGGCAATCAGCATTTCCCTGGGCAGGCAAGGAAGGGCCACAGAGCCAAGCACAAGTATCTGACCACAAACATGCCTATGAAGTCAATTGCTTCATGAATCACTCCCTCCATGGAAAATATTTATTGTGAAAACCAGGGGCAGAAGAAATTAACCTGCTTTGAGGCTTGTTATTGTTGTTTTAAACACAAACAAGCTAGCTGCTCCACATGCTGGGGTTGCATACATTCTAAAATGGAATTTGCTTCCCTGCAGTTATTCCTTCTCTTGGCCCCATGAGAAAGTCTGAACCGCGTCAAGGGAAACCTAGTTTTTTAAAGCAGTGCAACACAAGCAGTATGGCAATCCCGTGTAGATTGACAAGCAAATCAAAACCACCAAAAGATGCACAGAAAACAGCTGAAGCAATTGATACAGAAAAGGCAAGTTAGATCCTCAAACATAGTTTCCTTTAAGGAGAGGAGCCAACATTAAGGGAAAGTGATTACAGTCCTTTCTTAAGGAATCCTCCTGGCCAGACTTTGTCCAGAGAGGTAGAATCAGCAGTAGATGGCTCTACAGGGGGCGTCCGGTTTAGTTCCAAGCAAACAGCCCATTGGTTGCACTGGTTGCTGGAACGAGAGGATGCCTTAGCACCCTCCAAGTCAAGCTTTCTCAACTAGGGCTTCTTGATGGCCCTGGGAGGGTCTCCTGAATTTTAAACATATTTTTAAAAATTATAAACATTTATCAGGTGATATGACTATATATGACCATGTCGACCCATCTTCCCTCCCAAAATGGCCAACAATGGGCCTGGAGAGGGTGGGAAGGGGGGCCCTGCATGAGTATGTATGTACACAGCTCTGCTTCCCAACTATGTTCTGCACGATTGCGCCACTTCTGGGGTTTCTCAAAGCCCAGAATATGCTTCACGGATTTCTCAAGCGAAAAGATGTTGTGATAGGCTGCCCCAAGTCAGTCCACTCAGCCGATAAATGAGAACACTCAAATACAAATGGCTGTGAAGGACTCAGGCACCAGTCAAGGTGCCTATTTTGGTCTTCTGCGGCTGAACTGCTAATGGTTTTATTTGTGGCTACATTTCAACCACGCAAAGGTCTTAAATATCACCATGCTAATTTGGTCTGAGTGCTTGAGATAATAAGGTGATGCTGCTGGTGAGATTTTTGCTGAAAGATAAAACAGAATGTAAGATTAACTAATTAATGAGGTATCCGTGTAGGTAAACAATTTTCAGAATCGATTGAAATCACATCATAATCACAAGATGTCATAGTCCCGCCGTATACCACATTGATTAAACTGCAACTGGAGTCCTGTGTGCAGTTCTGGAGGCCTCACGTCAAAAAGGAGGTGGGCAAAATGGAGAGGGGGCAGAGGAAAACGAGGATGAGGATCCTGGCAGCCCTATGAGCCAAGACCGAGGGACTTGGGCATGTTCAGCCTGGGGAAGAGGAGGTTGAGAAGGGACAGGGAGCCTCTCTTGAAGTACCTGAAAGGTTGTCCCTTGGAGGAGGACAGGGAAAGGTTCCTGTGGGCAGCAGAGGAGAGGACCCACAGTAATGCGTTTAAACTATGTGGACAACAATATTGGCTAGATATCCTAGTCAGAGTAGTTCAGTAGTGAGATGGACTGCCTGAGGAGGTGGGGAGCTCCCCCTCACTGGTGGTCTTCAAGCAGCAGCTGGACGAATACTTATCCTGAATGCTTTGGGCTGATCCTGCATAGAGCAGGGTGTTAAACTAGACTGCCTGTATGGCCTCTTCCAACTCTATGATTCTATGAAATACTAAAACCCAGCATGGATTTGATTATGCTGCATGGCTGTTTGAGTTCTGGGCAAGAAAGCGAAAGATACATATAACAGCTACGTTATCATATATTGAGGAAGTATCAAAAATGCAGCTTGTTTCCAATTATGCTTTCATTTCACTCACCTGCTGCTGCTCTGTTGTTTTAAGGAGCCTTCGTTAATTTTTCTTTCTGCGCCTATGAGAAAGGGCAAAATAGAAAAAATCTGCATATTATGGTTCAGAGCAGCGAAACTGTTTTTCAAGCAAGGGTTGCCGCTGCAATTCTGCCCATATTTTGAGTCAAAGAAGACGCTTACCTTTTGCCGAAGCAGCCGAAGCTCCATCGGCTTGCTTGTTCCAATCAAACATCTGTAAAACAAAAGTCAAATTGTTGCACATTAAAACTGAACACAAGCAAAGGCCACTCAATCAAATCAGAGAGTAAGATTACATTAAAATTTGTTTATGGTTAACAGTTTAAAGTGCTGAATAAAAATATGTTACTTTATGAAGTCATCTTTTCAAGAAAATGCTTACTCCAGATGCTGACAGTTCCGGGAGAATTACAGCTTCCAAACTGCCATGATGAGGCCTGGCCAGGAGCCAAAAGGCCCACAGAAGCATCAAAGTTCCACTAGCTGGACCTCGAACTCCCACACACAGAATGGAGTTCACTAGAATCCGAGACCACAGGCATCACTAAAACAAACTATCTTATACCCTATCTTATATAATCATTAATTGAGCCATCCCAATCACTTGGATGAGCTAGACCATCCCACACCTGGCTTCTAGAGGTGGGAAGACACACCCAGGCCGCCGAAGATAAGGGCTGCTAAGAAGCATGAGAAAAAGAGGGCAGTTTCCATGGGAGTGGATTATCACCATTCTCCCACAAGACTCAGGGCAACAAAGCACTAGCTTGTAACAAGGATGGAATATCACAGGCCTCATGTCCAGGTAAGATATTTATGAGATGGCAAACTGAGACATGGGAAGGGGG